>NC_092341.1:198592500-198925000 GCF_046630445.1 Rutidosis leptorrhynchoides | reverse complement strand
TTAAATCTTGTGATCTATTACTGAAATCATTATTTATGACAAACCTATGAACTCACTCAACCTCGTGTTGACTTTTTAAGCATGTTTATTCTCAGGTACTTAAATATTGCTTCCGCTGTATATCTACTGCTTTGATGATGATTTTTGCCATGCTTGGAGTCTTCATGCATTACTTACCAATTCATTTAAAAACTTTTAATGTTCTAAATACAATGTAATCTATTTATCTTCCGCTGCAAAACTCAATAAAACGTCTCATATAGAGTCGTTCTCGTTTATACAACTGTGATTTAATATAATTAGTCACAAATACACAGGCCCTATTTGGGGGTGTGACACTACCATTAACCAAAACCGAAGCAAAAGAAGAGTTAAGGCACCCTTTGATCCAATGAATCCATCTATGACCAAAACCAAGGTGAGATAACATAGTTATTGAGAAATCCCAACAAATTGAATCAAATGCTTTCTTAAAATCTACTTTGAGAAGCATGGCCATTTTCTTCTTACGTTTACACAAATCGATGCTTTCATTGATAATCAATGGACCATCTAAAATTTTTCGGCCTTTAATGAAAGCCTACTGAACCGGACTGATCACATGGTCAATAACTTTTGAAGGACGATTAGCGAGAAGTTTAGCCAAGATTTTATATTGAATCCCAATAAGGCTAATGGGACGATAGTCTTTAACAAAAATTGGTTTGTCAACCTTTGAGATTAATGTAAAAAAATAAGAATTACAACCTTTAGGAATGAAACCCGAGGAGTGAAAGTTATGTATAAAACCACATACATCTTCTTTAACCAGGTCCCAAAAGAATTTTATTAAGCGGAAGGAAAATCCGTTACGGCCAGGAGCTTTGTCATCACCACACCCCCAAACTGCCTCCCTAATTTCCACCTCGGAAATGGAATTACCAGCTCAAATGCCAAGTCAGAAGGAAGAATGCGCAGCTTCGAACTCGCAGTGGCAACCTTAACTGATTTGATGTATTGAAATTTGTCTTTGAAAAAATTACACAAGGTGCTTTTCACAAGATCAGGCAAAGAAATCCAATTACCATTAGATAATACACATGAAACAGCAACTTTATTACAATTTCGATTAATGGATGAGTGGAAAAGAGAAGAGTTTTCATCGCAAAGCGATTCCAAAGTTTCTTATATTTTTGGGCTGCCTTCAAACTATCAATTTTGTTAATTGATTCGAGATCTTTAAGCACATTAATTTTTTGGTGGGACAGAGAAATGTGATCACCCCCATTTTCCAATTCTTCATCAATGAGGTCTAATGCCATAAGATTACGCTTCTCTTCACTGCAGTTACTCGAATAACTTTTGTGCCAAGCTCTAACTTGTTGTTTAACAAACTTGAGCTTGTTTTTAAATGCAATAAAAAGGATAAATACCAATGCAATCATTTGCAATTGACTGGTCTGACCAAGCAAGCCTTACCACCTCTTCAAAACCTTCAACCAAGAACCACGAAGCAAAGAGCTTAAAAGGCGAGGGACCATAGTCAACATGTTCGTTAAAGAGGACAATCGGGCAATGATCTGACCATATATTCGGCAGAACTCGTCCAATTAAGTCTGGGTAAGCATCAATGATACTGCTTGGAAGGAGAAAGTGGTCAAGTTTGGCTCTAGTAGCACAATATTTACTCGAACGAGTGAATGCTTGATGTGCAAAACGTGGTATATGAATTGTTGTATGAAATAGTATGGAAAAATACCGATTAAAGATTTTTACACACTAACGGGCAGTGTACCCGATCGTGTAGTAGTATAGTAAATGATAAATTCCGTGTATTATTCCAAAGACAGTTGTATTAGTCTAACTAGAATTAGAAACTATATTATGATTAACTAAGTAAATGAAACTTAAAGGTACAAGATATTATGTTTTTGTGGCTATTTAACGATTAACCAAATCAGAGAAGATTAAAAGTAAAAACAACATTTTTGGTCTTTTAAGTTTATATAATGAAAACAAGTGCAAAGAAAGCAAATAAGATAGTTTGATTTAGATCAAAGAGACGAAATGTTCATCTAGATCTTTTACCCTCGGTATTGGATGTAAGTTTTGATATTAAAACCCGATTGAATGATTATGTGTGTAAGTTATCTAATAGGTTCACCAAGAGTTCTCTTAAGTAAACACGCAAACACAATTACAAGATCAAGGGTTCCCTTTTCACTATAGTTCTTGTATTTGTAATTGGATAAATTAACTAGTTCTAAGACTTGAAACTTTACTTCTATGTTCATAGTTATCAATAATTGTACAAACGTTCGTTGCATACAATTCATCCCTATATCGTCTAACCAATTGAATCTAATTTACCCCCTTGGTCCGGTTTATTAAACAATCAATCTAAGACAATTTGATTGTAAATCAATATTATAAATCAACAAGAGTTCTCTTTATCAACAACATATCAATTAACTAGTTACAAATGATTTTTAACATCAATAAACATGTTCTTGAAACAAACTTAAAACTATCACACAAAATACATTCAATCCATAAGATTACATCCAATACCTCAGTTATTAATCTAGACAAACATTATAGAGTTTAGCCAACAATCATATTAACAAACAACAGAGTAATCAAGTGATAAGTAGAATTCATTGTTAAGAACAAAAAATCAACCTATTAGAGAATGAATCTTGAATGGAGAAGGTGTTGAATATTAATTCTTGGATGTTAAGCCTCTTTAAAGAGCTTGGAATTCTCCAATTTTTCTCTCCAAAACGTTCATAGAACTCCTCTGATCGTATATGCAAACTGGTCTCTCAAGCATTCATTTTTAAAGTGGTTAAAGTGGCCCAAAAAATCAAAAGTAGGCTGAAACCTACCACTGGACGGCGTCACAAATTCTGGACGGCGTCCAGTTGTAAAGGGCTGGACAGCGTCCTACTTTCTTGGACGGCGTCCCATTGTGAAGATCTGGACAGCGTCCAGATTTCTGGACGGCATCCAAATGAACTAAGGATTACTGTCTCGTTTTTCTTTCACATCCCTTAATTTGGACGGAGTCCCAACAATTTTAGACGGAGTCCAACATATCTGAAGCCTTGTTTTATCATTTTAGAGCACTAATTTGACCATAACTTGTGTCGGGATCAACCATTATGATATCACAACTCATATAATGGCCATAATTCATCAAAACTCTTTATAAACCACTTTCCGATACAATTTACATACCTTCGTGCATTGCTTGTAGAAACCGCCTTAACTATCCTTGATTCGAGAGTATTTCTCACGATATTGCGAGAGATATATATGATGTAATTTAGCAATATCAAAACACCCCACACTTAAACCTTGCTTGTCCTCAAGCAAATCTTTCTTACAAAGTAGAACAATATCAAACACACTTACACAACATAGAGTACACACATCACACAAATCATGCGAAGCACATGAAATACACACGTTTATTTGAAATGCAACTCACGCTATATGAAGCACACTCTTTAAGTACAACATACCTATATTGGAATCACACTCACGCGCTATACACAATGAGAACACACGCACACATTTTTGGGAGATTAGAGCCAAGTATCTGAAAAATTTGATCCTACGGAAATCAGGATCTTATGAAAACGTTTTATATTTTTGAAAATGTAGTGCTAGTTTTTACACTAGGCACGTTTTCCGATTTTTTCGGATTTTCTGAATTTTGAAAAATGAGTGCGGGTTTCCCACTATTGGTCAAGCCAATCCCTCCCACAGTACTTAACATCACGAGATGTTGGTAAGAAAATAATGTGCTTAGGAGGATACATATTACGTCCGGATATCATTGATAATCATGAGGTAATCATCTAATCCGTTAAATCAATCATGAAGATTGAGGTTCATCAGTCTTAAAAGCTGATATTTTACCTTTTCGGAGGTTATCCACTGAGGATCTGATCAATCACAGATATTTTGTGTATCATGGTGCACTCCCCATTTGACAAGACAGATGTCCCTCATCGAGATAAGTCTGACTACCAGTTTCCCTGTTTGATGTTGAGGCCTGGTAGATTTCCAGTCGATGTTAGCAATGACTTTTCAAGATTTTTCGTCACCCTACAACTGGTCTGGACTACAACTTCTGAAATAAATCAGCAAGTGTGTCGATTGGGAGACTTTACTCCTATGGGTTATACAAAGTGGTCGAGCGCATGCATTGCCCTGGTTCTGAACAATGAAGACCGCCATTAGGTTTTTGATCTGGCACGAGGTCCGGTTTCCGACCAAGCTATGCAATCACCGCTCTCTCACGGTTTACACTCGTTTTGGTACAAGTGACCTACAAGTTAGCTTTACTAAACTAGTAGGATTTTCATCCAAATAATTGAATGATAGTGCAACTTCAAAGACTATTAATAATTTAAAACATAACTCAACATTTCTTTTCTAGTTTTTAGAACACAATGTATGTAAAATGGTTTTTGGACAATTTTCGTTTCTTAGGCTACCTGAAAATTTGAAAATTTTAATCATAAACGCCTTAATTTTTTTTTTTAAAAAACGAATTCCTGATAAATTTCTATCTCCCACCCCACACTTGAGATCATGCAAGGCCCTCATTGCATGAAATCAGAAAAAAAGATTAAAACTTAGAGGGCAAAGTGATAGGGTGATTGTAGAAATTTTAAAATTTTTTAACCTGTAAATCGTAGAACATGTAGACGGATGCCGCTGAACTTAATGCCAGCATAAGAGCATCGTCCACTTCGCGATTAGCATCAAACATACATCATAATATCAAATGTTGCTGAACTTAATGCCAGTCTTTGAAGTTCAATCACGCTGCACAAAATAACAAACCAAACAAATAATACTAAAAATAATGGTGTTTCTACAACCACAACCATTTTCAAATTAGTTAATATTACAAACCAAACATTGTTTAAAAACACACTACAAGAAATAAATAAATTGTTTGAAAATGTTAACACAAAATGATCATAGGCTCGCAGGCCTTCAGTTGTCGTACGACCAAAAGTAATTCCCTGAGCCATCTCTGCTTTGGCATCCCTGCGGGTATTGCTGCTCAAACCTGTTCCTGGCATCCTACATCGCAGCGTTAGAATCATAAATTGGGTAATGAGGAGGTGGGTTTTGAGGATCAGTGTAGTATGTGGGTGTCAGGCGTGTTGTCCCATAGTACTGATCGGGGTTGGAATAAAATAACTCAGTGTTATGGTTATTCCAATCAATGCCATAACTGTTCCACCCTGATCATGTACTTGAGCAATCTGGCATTGCTCCATTCTCTGCTGAGTTTCCCACATACGATCATTATGAGTTCTCTGCTCATTCGTACTCAACCTCATGTTATTCACACTATTAACCAAATTATCCCAACTAGTTTGGGACGGATTCCAAGGCCCTTGATCCTGAACATTAGTTTGAGCTTCCATTTCTGCTTCCTCTTCCTCTTGTTGTTCCTGTTGAACATTTGCTCCACTACCACTTGCTCCACCTGCGACGAAAGGCACTAAACGCCTATTCCCATCTTACATAAGAATCTTAGAATTTACATAAGAAACTTTCTTTATAGCTTTCATGGAGTGATCACACTCCATCAATCGGCTGAAATCTATGTTAAAGTGACGATCAATCCTCGTGATATAGTGGCCCCCAAGAAGAGGCTTTTCTCTCCGTGTCTCGGTGGTGATGGCTAGAAAATAGTTGCCTATCATCCTCAGAATATCCGTATAGCAACCCCATTTTATTTGATCCATTATCCATAGATCCAACATTTTAACCTTTTCATTTCCCTCGACTCTCGCATTGAAAGTGCATGCGATAAGTCGATGAAGAAGTCTATCATCAGGGCTTGCAATTTCATTATACCGGTGCCTACTTGATTTAAATGGCCTAGATGCATTCGGCCCACAAATTCTTCGCCAAAAACCTATCTCATTAAAGGGAACTCTACAATGGTAATCGGAAGTTGTCAAGTAAATTCTCAATTGGTTGTCGTTAAGCTCCTCGAAAATGCCCAACACTCTACATAACCCAACACTGCTTAACCCTGTATCTACACCCCCTAGTCAAAACCGAAGAAATTCATTTGACAAAGGATCACGCACATTATTAAACCTTAAAGTTGATTAAAATTCCTTTAATAACAACGGATAAATAGGTTCGTGGATGCTAAAAACGTGATCCCATGCGTAGGAAATGATCCTATCGTAGGGAATGGCTAATAGGCAGGAAACATGGTTGTGCAAACCTGCCTCATCCAATGGGGCCCAAATAAAATACCACGTGGCATTTATTGGCCTACTATTTATCCTATTAAAAGTCTCTGCGTAATCTTCGTCGTTCTAAATTTGTCTTAAATAAACTTGAGGATCATTTAGGTCCTCCTCTTCTTCTTCTTCGAAAGATGATATATAATGTTGTTGTGGTGGTGGTGGAACGTTTCTTGATGTTCTGCCCATTTTTAGTTGTCCACCTCGGCTAGAATGTCCCTGCACAACACAATAACACCAAACCAAAAGAATATAAAAACCGTTGTGTTAGTGTTAGCTAAAAACATAACCGAGTGGCAAGGGAAATTAGTCATTCCATTGAAAGTTCATAAGCATTGTGATTCATATAAGCAAAAGCATATGTTTTTAAAATATTTAATCAAAGTCAACCAAAGTCAACATAAGCTCGCAAATACACTTTCAAAAATGTGGATCGCAAAATTCACAATTAAGCATCAACTTAGGACTCAAGCATGTTGCGTTCATAAATCTAGGTCATAACATGTAGAACTTGTATGCAAATTATATCCATTACAATCATAGCACAAGTATCACAATTTAGTTCAAAATGACCATTATCTTTCCATAACGTAACTATATTATAGCATGACATACCATCAATCCACTTCAATAGGCCTAAACATGTGAAAATCAAACATACATCTTTCATAAGAACATTACAATTCAAAGCATGCTACAAATTCAAGAAAATTCAATTTGTGACCCGACCAAATTGACATCTATAACACCAATAACATATTAAGCATTCACAATCTTCATAAACATCACAAACAAACCCAAAAGTCTAAAGTAAAAGCCCTAATTTCGTATTTAATCACTACAAAACCTAGATTCATGAACGCACCCATTAAACATGTAATTATTGCAAAATCAAGACATAATGGGTAATTAAACAACTAAGGCATATTAATCTAAGCAAAAATCATGCAAATCAAACACCCCACACTTATCTTTCACCAAATCATACATATAAGCATACAAATCAAGTAATCAAGAAAAAAAAGTGTGAAAAGGGAGTAGCAATACCCTAGAAAACATGATTCAAGCTTGGATTTGAAGGAAGAAATCACGAAATTGAAAGAAGAAATTAGGGTTTTTGAGAGTTGGTTCGTTTGTGGGAGAGAAAAATAGAGAGGAGTGTGTTTTGTGATTGAAAATTGGGGTGGATAAGCCTTAAAACGCTTTTATTTTTTTCTAGGTCAGGAATCTGGACGATGTCCAATTGTTAAGCACTGGACGACGTCCAAATTTCGGGACGGCGTCCCATCGTTAAGAACCGGACGGCGTCCAAAATTTAGGATGGCATCCAGATGAACTAAGGATTACTGACCTATTTTTTAGAAAACTCTTTGTATTTGGACGACGTCCAATGAATTTTGGACGGTGTCCCACTGGTTTGGTGGCTCAAAATTTTAATAAAACTCATAAAAATTCCCATTTTTAACACACAAAAGTTCATATCACCATCATAGATCATTTTGTACATTAAAAGCAATCACACTAATCATAAAATACTCAATTCAAACTATTTACATGCGTGAACTTTCTTTAACGAGTAGTTCACCCAACTCATCCCCATTTTGATTTAAGCTTTGTTCTCGAAGTTGAGGTTAACCTCGTCTTCGATTTCCAGGGGACCATCGACATAGTGTTTAACCCAGTGGCCATTCACTTTAAAAATGTCGCCCTTCTAGTTCACCACTTCAATCGTACCATAAGGGTAAACTCTTCTAACAACAAATGGTCCCGACCATCGAGACTTGAGTTTTCCTAGTGATAATTTGAAACGGGCATTGTAAACAAGGACACGATCTCCTTCCATGAATTTCTAATGACCCGTCCCAATCCATCTGGATGAATACATTACATTTGGTTACATCTTGAGGTACTTGACCTCCATATGATACATTTTACAATCATTACATTCGTTTTTAAAAGACAAACTTTCATTTCATCGAAAGTTGATGGCATGCATACCATTTCATAATATATCCAACTATAATTGACTTATAATAATCCTGATGAACTCAACGACTCGAATGCAATGTCTTTTAAAATATGTCATGAATGGTTCCAAGTAATATCTCTAAAATGAGCAAGTGCACAGCGGAAGATTTCTTTCATACTTGAGAATAAACATGCTTTTAAGTGTCAACCAAAAGGTTGGTGAGTTCATTAGTTTATCGAAATCAATCATTTCCATAATTTTAATAGACCACAAGATTTCATTTATTCAATAATCATACACTCGCAAGTGTTTAAAAATCATTCATATGGATTGAACACCTGGTAACCGACATTAACATAATGCATATAGAATATCCCCAAACAGAAATCCATCTGTATAATAGAAACTCGAAGTACTAAAGCATACCATTTTCCAGTATGGGGGGTGTTAGTGCCCGTAGATCTACCTTTAGGATTCGCGTCTATTTGGGTGTCTGTTCCTTAATTCTTAGGCTACTAAGCTAAAAGGGTGATATTCGATTTCGATAATCCAACCATAGAATATAGTTTCGATTACTTGTGTCTATTTTGTAAAACAGTTATAAAAACAGCGCATGTATTCTCAGTCCCAAAAATATATATAGCAAAAGCATTTAAAAAGGGAGCAAATGAAACTCACAATACGATATTTTGTAGTAAAAATATGCATACGACGATACTGAACAATGCAGGGTTGGCCTCGGATTCACGAACCTATATCATTTATATATATATATATATATATATATATATATATATATATATATATATATATATATTAACACACATAATTGTAATCGAACAATTTATATATTATAGCTTAAATTATATATCTTAAGTATTTAATTTGAATATATATATATATATATATATATATATATATATATATATATATATATATGTTTAAAACAATTAATATTTATACAGTTTTATATATATATGATTAATATTATAGTAAAAATCAATATTTTGTTATGTGTAAATATTTATATAAATATAGACAATCATATGTAATATTATGGTAGTTGTAGATATACTCTTATATAAAAATTTTTATTTGTTATAATAATATTATTAATATGAAAATAATAATAATAATGATAATAATAATAATAATGATAATAATAATAGTAATCCTAATGATAATTTTAATAATAATGTTAATTTTGATAAAAATGATAATAATAATAATAATAGTAATGACAATAACTATAATTACTATAGTAATAATAAAAATGATAATATTAATAATAATATTAATAATAATCAGTATGATAAAGATACTAATAATAATGATAATACTTATAATAATAATGATACTTATAATAATAATAATAATAATAATAATAATAATAATAATAATAATAATAATAATAATAATAATAATAATAATAATAATAATAATAATAATAATAATAATAATAATAATGATAATAATAATAATAATAATAATAATAAAAGAAGACTACCTTTAAAACAAGCTTTAAGAAAAATAAACGCAACGACCGAGGATTGAACCCGCGACCTCTCGTTAACACAAACAACCTAAACCACTCTGCTGTTACTGCATATCTGATTTAATACCCAAACTAAGTGTCTTAACCTGCTCTTATTTTGGCCCAGCAATCCTTAAGCCCAACAAAATCTCAGCCCAACTATTAAATTAGTCGATACGGCCCAATTATTTAAGCAACCAAATTACAATAGCCAAAACACAGCCCAAGTATCAATTGAAAAAGGGTTTCATTTTTCTTTTCCTTCTACAGTCACGACAATCAACAAGAAAAGAGAAAAAGAAATAAAAATATATATATATCACAGGTATCAATCACGAAGGGTTTTGTTGACGGTTTGATTGGGGTGAAACAGATTCAATAAATTGGTGTTTGGGTATTTGGATCACGAAAAATAAATGACAACCAATAAACAGAAACAATTATCAATTTGGATATTTGATTTTCATCATCATAAATCGTTACCACTTATTATCATCTTCCTGAAATTAATTTCGCTGTAACATTTTAATTATTACTTCTTTGATTGATCGATTGAAACATAAAATGGTAATGGGTTGTAGTATCATGTGGTAACATGGTTTTGGTTTTGTGGGGTTTGGAATGAATCAATTTTTTTTCCTTTTTGTCTCCCACTTGGTCGGCCAACAAGAGAAAGAAAAAGAAAGTAGATGCAGCTACAGTGTCATCTTCTTCGTCCACAGTTATTGTTCATTATCTTTATTATTGTTTGCAGCAATGATAAAACTGCTGTAGCAACAGCCCATAGCAGCAGAAATGGTTCGAAGAGGAAGAAAACAGAAAAAATGACTAATTGAGGGGATGATGATCTTAGGTTGTGATTGAAGTTCAAACAGAAAAACGAGAGGTTTGCAGTGGTGATGAATTGTTTTGATGAGTTTGTTTTGGGTTGTCGAGTAGAACAAGCAATAAGGTAGTTATGATTATGATTTTGAGTTGAGAAAATTGAATACGTCTTGATGGTGATGATAAGGTGGTTGTCTTAAAGATGGTAAAGGTGGTTCCCATATAGTGGTGAAGTTGATGGTTGAAGTGGTGTACGATTGTTTCTCTCGCAAAGTAGTAATCAAAAAAAAAAAAGAAAAGAAAAGGCCGAGGAAGGTGAAGGTTATTCAGTCTAGCAGCACCAGTGTGATGGCGTGTGGGTTTTTAAATAATAAGATGATGATATGGTGGTTTATGGCATTTGATGGTGGTGGTGTTAATGTGACGGGTGGAGGTATTGTGGTGGTGAAAGATGGTTAACCGAGTGGTGATTATATGGTTGGGTCTCGATGGTAACTTATATATAGAAGTGTGTTTCAAGGTGGTTAACGATTATGGGTTTGGTTGTAGTTTGTAGGTCACGGTGGTGAGGTTAAACGAACTATAAAAGCTCGAAGTGATAGTGTAAGGTGATTGTAGGGTGGTTATAGTGATTGTAGGAGATGAAGGGTGATTAGGTTCGTTCATGTAAGTGTAAATGCTCCATATGTAATGAAATATGTAAATATTTATATAGATATAGAAATAGATATAATAACATAAAATATATTATAAGTGATAATGGATGGATATGAAAAAGAAAGATAACAGAAATTCACATGTCAATTTAGTACACTAGTGGCCAGATATATTGGATTATCTACCGACAGTTTCATTGGGTATTATATCGTGCTCCGTTGTTTACTCAAGTGACGGACAAAAGTTTCCAGAAAAATCTCATATTTTTAAATTAACTATATTTATTTATTTTGGTCATTATGGTATAAAATTCGAGCATTAAGTATTAAATAAAAATTACATTAATTATTCACTCCCAACCCCAAGTAAAATGTAAAAAGTTTTGAAATTTAATAAATAGCTCCTAAATACATTTTTACTAAGCCTATAATTTATAAAACCCATTTTCGGATCACCGTTTATTTTAAAATCACATAAATTCCTTTTTAACTCGATTAGTATCTATCGAATGACAATTGAGCGTCACCATCGTTTACTAAATAACTTCGAAATCACAAAATATATATATATATATATATATATATATATATATATATATATATACTCTTTATATAATTATTATATATTATATATTATTATTATTTTTCAACATTGATTATAACAATTACAATATATAATATTTCATTTTTATAATATACTTATATATATATATATATATATATATATATATATATATATATATATATATATATATATATATATATATATATATATATATATATATATATATAATTATATGCATATCTATATATTAAATTAATAATATTAAATATACTGATATTATTTTATATATTTATTTCCAACAATTAAATCATATATTATTTCAAATAAAATTATATATATCTATTTACAAATTAGTTGTTCGTGAATCGTCGAAATTGGTCGAGGTTCAATTGAATTCATGTAAACAGTTCCAAAATTTTAAGACTCAACTTTACAGACTTTGCTTATCGTGTCGAAATCAAATAAAGATTAAGTTTAAATTTGGTCGAAAATTCTCGGGTCGTCACAGTACCTACCCGTTAAAGAAATTTCGTCCCGAAATTTGATTGTGGTTGTCATGGCTAACAATAAAAATGTTTTCATGACGAATATGAGTTGATAAATAGAGTTTTATCACCACTAAGTATTTGAATTTAAATTACTCGGAGCGTATGAGAGAAGCTATCGCAAAAGATTTGAATAGAGATTCGCTTTAGCATTTGACGTAGTCAGGGTTGAATTCTGGAATTCAAGGGATTTAAAGAAAATCTTCGAAATCTATAAGATATGATTCTTTCGGGTTTTAAGGAAATTAGGATCTTTATAATTAAATGCGGTCATCTGTCTCAATTGTTCTGTTGGATATTTTCATTATAAATTTACCTTTTTCGTTCCATTAATTTCACCATTCCGATACTTTCTTCCTCAATTCATACTTCCAAGAATTTGTGAAAATACTTAATCCGGTTCTTTAATGACCGGTCCTAATTCTTCCGGACGTAGTCTTCAACAGTTGGTCCCATTGCGATGATCGACTCCAAATAATATCTTTAACATGAACAAATGCACAGCGGAAGACTTAATTCATACCTGAGAATAACATGCTTTAAAATATCAACATAAAGTTGGTGAGATATATAGGTTTGATGCTAGCAGCGTTATAACTATGGACCACAAGATTTCATGTTTATACATAATACACTCCTCTTGTATGAAAATTCGTTGAGCACTTGGTAACCATACTTAACATTTAAATCACAGCAGCATATTCTTAAATAAACCCTACACCGTACCAAGTGTAGTAATGAAACGAAGTACTGTGCAACCATTTAAAACTGGTCGTCCAGCCCGGTTGGGGTTGTCAGGCCCGATAGATCTATCAACAGGATTCGCGTTTACGCTCCTCACGTAAATATTAGCTACCAAGTATAAAGAAATATGCCATGGTACAACTCAACGTAGAATTTATTTTTGATCACTTGTGTCCATAACGTAAATCATTTATAAAAACAGCGCATGTATTCTCAGTCCAAAATATTTAGAGTTTAAAAGGGACTATATACTCACCATACTGTATTTTGTAGTAAAAATACATATAACATCATTGAACAAGTGTAGGGTTGGCCTCGGATTCACGAACCTAAATTATTTGTATAAATATTAACACATATAATCGAAATCGAACAGATTTACATATTACATCTTAAATTATGTATTTATTTAAAATAATTAATATTTATGTAGTTATATCAATATATATTGAAAATACCTAATTTGTAAAAAAAAAATGTTAATATGATTAGTATTAAATTTAAAATTTAATAGTTGTTATTAAGAAAACTAATTTAATATTAATGATACTAAAAAATATTAGCTTTTGATATTAATACCAATTACTTGTTAATAATAATTATATCAATTTTATTATTAATAGTAACATTTAATAAAAATACTTTTGTAAATAATAATAATAATAATAATAATAATAATAATAATAATAATAATAATAATAATAATAATAATAATAATAATAATAATAATAATAATAATAATAATAATAATAATAATAATAATAATAATAGGAGAGCTACCTTAGTGTTATAAAGCCTCAAAAAAAAATAATTTCCTTGCTCGGATTCAAACCCGAGAACTCTAGCTTAACCAACTCCCTTCCAAACCACTAGACTATCCTTGTTTTTCTGAACTATTACCAACCATAAAAGTATATAACCCGTAGTATTTGTTTCATAAAATCATCATCTTCTTTGTAATCTTAATTGGAACATCACCATCTTCACCGAACGTTATCATTATCCTAATCTCGTCCTAATCATCATTATCAGGTATTATCATCATCTTCCTAATTGTTTATCTTCATAAGATCATATCATCATCATCACATAACCATCGTCATCGTTTTATCATCAGCATCATTCACGAAAAGAATAGAAGGTTTTTAAGTGGTGTTTGGTTTGGGATCACGACTAACAGAAACACAAATACTAATTTGGCTATGGTGTTGGGTTTGGTCGGAACAGGAACAGCAATATTTGCAGGCGGTATTCAAGTGAGTTTATGGTCTGTAACTGGAACAGAATAGAAGGAAAGCAGAAGGGATCGTAATACAACAACCGCAGCTAACATTAATTTGCACGGCCCATTCTAACTTCAAGTATTTGAAATGGGCTTTACTTATAACTCCAAACAATTGTGATTTGGGCTTGAACAACCACCAACGGCAATAGCAATGTATTAGCAGCCTTCGTTTCCTGTCTTCACTCCCTTTTTCTTTTATTAATCATCTTTACACCTAGACAATTCACTAACTGCACACTTTCTTTTTTTTTTTTTATAATTGTCGGCCAAAGATCATAACCATATCCCTAGTTACAAGCAACGTGTTGACAAAACAGCTGGATAGTTGAATACTTGTGGGGTTCGGTTTTAAAAAAAAATGATAATAATAACACTCAATTATTCATACTTATCGTCCTTACCCCATTACTCTATATAATCGGCACCTTAACTCCTGTCACTATTGTTAACATAACCGATTCTCATTATCTTCTAATCCTCACCCTCTTCTTTTAATAAAGAGGTTATAAAAAAAATATATATATGTATAAAGTGTGGCGGTTTACAACGTTTGCAGCAGCAGAAGTAATAAATGATGGTGGTTTGGGGATGGTTAAATGGGTCGTGGTACTCGAACAGAGAAAGAAGATAACAGGCGATGAAAGGGTTTCTAATGATGGTCTTGAAAGGTGGTTCATGGGTTTCACACAAAAAAAAAAGTGTTTAGAGAGAGAGTAGAAAGAGAGAGTGAAGATATATTAGCTAGTGAAGAAGAAGAGTGGTGTTGTTATGGCAATGGCGGTTTGTGTGATTCACAAAGAGAGAAAATTTAAGATGAAGAAGGAAATAAAAGATAGCTATTGGTAGCGATATGGTGGAGAGGTGGTAGAAGTTAATATGGTTAAATTGGTGATGGATTGTGGTAGCCGAATGGTGTTTTGTGGTTGTATTGCATCAACTCACCTCCTAAAGGAAACAGAAACACGTAGGTTAGTGGTGATTATGTAGTGGTGGTTTAATGGGTTTAAGAAGAGGTGTTTTACTAGAGTGGCGAGGGTTGTTTTGTGATTCGAACGGAAACAGAAAACATAGGGTGCCATGGTTCTTGGTGTTTGTGGTTTGATTTTTGAATAATAGAAGATACATGCATTATATAAACAACAATGATGATGTTAATCGAATATCTGGTGCAGTAACTCGTTTGTTAATTAGTGTTTGTAGTCAACAGGGAGATCGAATATAGAGAAAAAAAAATGTATATGATGTTGAAGTCTTTAACATCATTAGCATATTTGTCTCATTATTTAATTAATTTTAATAATTAATAATTATAATTATATTAATAATAATAATTTAAATACAAATAATAATAATAATAATATAAGTAATAATAATAATTTGAGGATAATAATAATACATTCAATAATACTAAAAATTTCATATTTATATCATATATATTTATATGGATTCATTTAATACATTTATGTAAAATATTATATATCTAATACACGTAATTGTTCGTGAATCGTCGGGCATAGCCAAAGGGTATTCGATTACCTAAATATAGATTTCAAACGTTCTAGACTCAATATTATAGATTTTGCTTATCGTGTCAGAAATATATAAAGATTAAGGTTTAAATTTGATCGGAAATTTCCGGGTCGTTACAGTACCCATCCGTTAAAGAAATTTCGTCCCCGAAATTTGGTAGGGTTGTCATGGATAACAATAGGAATGTTTTCATGACGAATATGAGGTGATGATGAAGTTTTATCATCATTGAGTAATGTAGATAAAACGATTAAATTACGTGAAGAATATAAATGAAGCTATCGCAAAAGAGTGTGATGAGTAAAAATATATTCGTTTAACCGATGACGTAATTACTATTGATTTCCGAATTTTAAGGGATTTAAAGAAAATCTTACTTAATAAGATTTTGGTACTTCGGCGATTTAGGAAATCAAAATCTTCTTTAATTAATGCGGCCATCTATTTCGATTTCTCTGTCGGATATTTTATTATAAATCCACTCCCTTCGTTTCTTTATAACTTACATCTTCTACCCTTTCTCCTTAATCCCTATTTTTAAGGAAATTGCTAATATGCTCCATCCCATTCTGATCCTTGATATACTCTAAATTTTCACATCTATCATCCTTCTCCTTCATCTACCACCGGAAAAATCTATTTACTTCTACTATACTCTTGTGTTTATAGTGTTTCTAGTTCTCCCGTGTCTCTATATTGCTATCTACATTGATACACACGGTTTGTAAATTCCGGGTGGTTGTTGGGTTTTATATCCTCCATTATTTTTCGAAACTTCATGCTTTCGTTTTCTCTTCCCAACTTCGAGTCAAGCGAATAATGGACCATAATTCGTAGGTATGAAATTTGAATGAACATAGCTAATGCTCTTAAAAAGAAATGGAAATGGCACGATTTTGATTTGTCAAATTACCAGAAGATCTTGGAAAAACCGAATTATCAAGAGAATATTTTCTTGATATATTTAAAGATTAGATAGAATGTAAGAGTCGTGTGACATGGCACCTGATGATGGTACTGTAAATCATCACATTCCATTAGAAACTCAACATGACTTACTGTAATATAATGAAGTTGATCAAGTTTCATTATATTATACTAATTCATGCATCAGTTCCCAACACTGCTTCAGAACATTCCTATTTTAAACTCGAAGGTTTTAGAATTTAGAAACTAACACAGTTTCTTTTATGTTGTAACGCGAATGTTACGGAGAGATAAATGATCTCAGATAAGAATAGTTGTGAAAATATCTTCAGAAATATTGAGGATATTTATAATGAAAGATATGATAATATTTTGGAATTTCTAATATCGAAGGATGATGATGAAGATTTACCCGTAAGGGTTTAGATTCAGAAGCAAGGTATTCGCTACAGAATCGTCATGAATCTTTATGTACAAGTTTAGTCCTTGTAATTTGTTCGGAGTCTCCTTCATGGTTTGCTCAATCTGGTTTTCAATACCAAATTTTCTATCGAGTGTTCTCAACACTTCCTTCTTTGTCATCAACTTTTGGCCATTAAGACCATCTACAACATGCTGCTTTGTCAGCATTTTCAAAGTTAACGGATCTGGGTCATTAGTTATCAAACCAAGGTGGTTTCAGAAGAATTGTGTTTTTAAATGATTAAACGCTGATGATAACATGATGGAATATGGATGATTCCTCGGTAATGATGAGAAAAGCCAGTCGTATGTATCAAAGTTATAATAAGACTTTATTTGAATGAAAGGTCAAGGTTGTTCTGCTGGAGCTGTGACAAAACTGGCCATATTGAAAGAGATTCGTAAGGTTGTTTTTGCTAATAAATAGTAAGGAATTCGACGTGGTTACGAGTTAAACTATGAATTTGGGTTTGAGAGATTTACTGGTGCATAAATCTTTTCTTCCGTAGATGAAGTGCGGTTGGTTCAACTCCTCGTTTGAGGTATTTACAAGGATTATGAAAGATTTGAACGCGGATTGTAATTGTCGAGGTACAAATGAGGTTTAGGATGAAATCAAGTGGCAAGCTTGAAGAATTGTTTAATTTCATATGTTATAAACAATATTTTAATTCATTTTAATTGTCCAAAGTTAGTAGTCCAATAGTCCGATAGTCTAATAGTTCAATAGTTCAACAGTTCAATATATTCATATATAATTTAATATACATAATTAATTAATACGTATCGTGACCCGTGTACCGGTCTCAGTGTCGATCACAACTCAAAGTATATATATATATTTTGGAATCAACTCCGACCCTGTATAGCCAACTCCCACCTTCACATATAGAGTGTCTACGGTTGTTCCGAAATATATATATATAGATGGGTCAATATGATAAGTCGAAACCTTGTATACGTGTCCCGTTATTTATAATGCGTAAAATAAATAAATATATATCATAACCCATTATACAACGTGTTGTCTCAGAATTAATCCGACGTATTGTTGTACATGTGTCCCGACGGTATGTAAAGTGCAGAAATTAAATAACAATAAATAAAATTGCGAGAATGTAAATTGCGATAAATTAAATGTTAGCCAGGAACAGTTAGCTGAAACAGTTAGCGTGAATCCCTAACAATATTTCAATTTATTAGTTCGTTTGTTTCTAACAAATTTTTATCATGTCCAATGTTTTCTTCATTATGCCACTTGTTAGATTCTGATAGATCACAATCAGAATATGAAATTGAGTGGAAATGGTTATTTTTCGGTGAACGGATTCGTATATCGGTAGTTGTAAGTAGGATAGTAAATGATCGTTGAATCAAATTCGAAGAATGTACAGTGTAACTTATTAATGTGAATTCTAAATATTCCTCGGGTACTACCCACCCGTTAAAATTTTTTCATCATTAACAATTTGTACAAAAGAATTTTTAATTACAATCTTTATAAAAATATACTGGCATATATATTTTCTTCAGATGTAATCACGGATCTAATGAGTCAATAAGGTATTAAACTCATTTGATTTATTGTTAATACTGGATTACATGATCTCTAAAACATTAGAGATTTCATAATCACCATGTCGAACGAAGACAAATGAGGTAAAATGATATGTAAAGTGAAGATAATCGTTGTAGAACGATATGTAGAACAACGATCATACTCGAAGTATAGATGGTGATATTGAGGTGTGTGATGTTGATATCCGAGGCACAAATTATGATGTTGAGGTTTATGACGCGGTTGTGGTTGAGGGTGATAAGGGTACTGTCGGCGTTGACAATGGTGGTGCTGATTATGCTGATGGTGCTGCTGCTGGTATTTGCAACCTTCGCACCATGTTCTCTAAATCCGTCACACGAGCGCGAAGTTCGTTAACTTCTGCTAGTACACCGGGATGATTGACAGTTGGAGCGAGCGGATGAATAAGATTTCGAAATATGGGATAGTATATAATCATGACGAGACACTCTGAAAATGAGAGAGAAAATGGTTTCTCGAACAGGTTCGCCGGTAAGTGCTTCAGGTTCATCGCCAAGAGTGAAATTTGGTGGATGGAAGGGATCTTTGATGTGAAATGATTTTCGGATATCGGATGATATTCTAGCTATATAGGATAATAATACTAAAGATTTCGTAGACTACAGAGGAACCTACGGCATATGTCAGACAAATCTACAGATGCACTAAGATATGAATTTTGTCTATACACTATCGATGCACTAAATGCAGTAAGACGTGTCTAGACTTAAGAATGATAAGCAGGCAATTCCCTAAGGATGATAAGTAGATGATTTCCGACTAAATATGATAAGCAAAACTTTTGACATGTAGACACGGTCAAAGTCCAGACTCATTAATGTATCCTAACAACTACTAGTCAGACACAGTAATGCAAGACCTGGTTCGCTAAGACCAACGCTCTGATACCAACTTTAATGACCGGTCCTAATTCTTCCGGACGTAGTCTTCAACAGTTGGTCCCATTGCGATGATCGACTCCAAATAATATCTTTAACATGAACAAATGCACAGCGGAAGACTTAATTCGTACCTGAGAATAACATGCTTTAAAATATCAACATAAAGTTGGTGAGATATATAGGTTTGATGCTAGCAGCGTTATAACTATGGACCACAAGATTTCATGTTTATACATAATACACTCCTCGTGTATGAAAAGTCGTTGAGCACTTGGTAACCATACTTAACATTTAAATCACAGCAGCATATTCTTAAATAAACCCTACACCGTACCAAGTGTAGTAATGAAACGAAGTACTGTGCAACCATTTAAAACTGGTCGTCCAGCCCGATTGGGGTTGTCAGGCCCGATAGATCTATCAACAGGATTCGCGTTTACGCTCCTCACGTAAATATTAGCTACCAAGTATAAAGAAATATGCCATGGTACAACTCAACGTAGAATTTATTTTTGATCACTTGTGTCCATAACGTAAATCATTTATAAAAACAGCGCATGTATTCTCAGCCCAAAATATTTAGAGTTTAAAAGGGACTATATACTCACCATACTGTATTTTGTAGTAAAAATACATATAACATCATTGAACAAGTGTAGGGTTGGCCTCGGATTCACGAACCTAAATTATTTGTATAAATATTAACACATATAATCGAAATCGAACAGATTTACATATTACATCTTAAATTATGTATTTATTTAAAATAATTAATATTTATGTAGTTATATCAATATATATTAAAAATACCTAATTTGTAAAAAAAAAATGTTAATATGATTAGTATTAAATTTAAAATTTAATAGTTGTTATTAAGAAAACTAATTTAATATTAATGATACTAAAAAATATTAGCTTTTGATATTAATACCAATTACTTGTTAATAATAATTATATCAATTTTATTATTAATAGTAACATTTAATAAAAATACTTTTGTAAATAATAATAATAATAATAATAATAATAATAATAATAATAATAATAATAATAATAATAATAATAATAATAATAATAATAATAATAATAATAATAATAATAGGAGAGCTACCTTAGTGTTATAAAGCCTCAAAAAAAAAATAATGCCCTTGCTCGGATTCAAACCCGAGACCTCTAGCTTAACCAACTCCCTTCCAAACCACTAGACTATCCTTGTTTTTCTGAACTATTACCAACCATAAAAGTATATAACCCGTAGTATTTGTTTCATAAAATCATCATCTTCTTTGTAATCTTAATTGGAACATCACCATCTTCACCGAACGTTATCATTATCCTAATCTCGTCCTAATCATCATTATCAGGTATTATCATCATCTTCCTAATTGTTTATCTTCATAAGATCATATCATCATCATCACATAACCATCGTCATCGTTTTATCATCAGCATCATTCACGAAAAGAATAGAAGGTTTTTAAGTGGTGTTTGGTTTGGGATCACGACTAACAGAAACACAAATACTAATTTGGCTATGGTGTTGGGTTTGGTCGGAACAGGAACATCAATATTTGTAGGCGGTATTCAAGTGAGTTTATGGTCTGTAACTGGAACAGAATAGAAGGAAAGCAGAAGGGATCGTAATACAGCAACCGCAGCTAACATTAATTTGCACGGCCCATTCTAACTTCAAGTATTTGAAATGGGCTTTACTTATAACTCCAAACAATTGTGATTTGGGCTTGAACAACCACCAACGGCAATAGCAATGTATTAGCAGCCTTCGTTTCCTGTCTTCACTCCCTTTTTCTTTTATTAATCATCTTTACACCTAGACAATTCACTAACTGCACACTTTCTTTTTTTTTTTATAATTGTCGGCCAAAGATCATAACCATATCCCTAGTTACAAGCAACGTGTTGACAAAACAGCTGGATAGTTGAATACTTGTGGGGTTCGGTTTTTAAAAAAAATGATAATAATAACACTCAATTATTCATACTTATCGTCCTTACCCCATTACTCTATATAATCGGAACCTTAACTCCTGTCACTATTGTTAACATAACCGATTCTCATTATCTTCTAATCCTCACCCTCTTCTTTTAATAAAGAGGTTATAAAAAATATATATATATATATATAAAGTGTAGTGGTTTACAACGTTTGCAGCAGCAGAAGTAATAAATGATGGTAGTTTGGGGATGGTTAAATGGGTCGTGGTACTCGAACAGAGAAAGAAGATAACAGGCGATGAAAGGGTTTCTAATGATGGTCTTGAAAGGTGGTTCATGGGTTTCACACAAAAAAAAATAGTGTTTAGAGAGAGAGTAGAAAGAGAGAGTGAAGATATATTAGCTAGTGAAGAAGAAGAGTGGTGTTATTATGGCAATGGCGGTTTGTGTGATTCACAAAGAGAGAAAATTTAAGATGAAGAAGGAAAGAAAAGATAGCTATTGGTAGCGATATGGTGGAGAGGTGGTGGAAGTTAATATGGTTGAATTGGTGATGGATTGTGGTAGCCGAATGGTGTTTTTTGGTTGTATTGCATCAACTCACCTCCTAAAGGAAACAGAAACACGTAGGTTAGTGGTGATTATGTAGTGGTGGTTTAATGGGTTTAAGAAGAGGTGTTTTACTAGAGTGGCGAGGGTTGTTTTGTGATTCGAACGGAAACAGAAAACATAGGGTGCCATGGTTCTTGGTGTTTGTGGTTTGATTTTTGAATAATAGAAGATACATGCATTATATAAACAACAATGATGATGTTAATCGAATATCTGGTGCAGTAACTCGTTTGTTAATTAGTGTTTGTAGTCAACAGGGAGATCAAATATAGAGAAAAAAAAATATATATGATGTTGAAGTCTTTAACATCATTAGCATATTTGTCTCATTATTTAATTAATTTTAATAATTAATAATTATAATTATATTAATAATAATAATTTAAATACAAATAATAATAATAATAATATAAGTAATAATAATAATTTGAGGATAATAATAATACATTCAATAATACTAAAAATTTCATATTTATATCATATATATTTATATGGATTCATTTAATACATTTATGTAAAATATTATATATCTAATACACGTAATTGTTCGTGAATCGTCGGGCATAGCCAAAGGGTATTCGATTACCTAAATATAGATTTCAAACGTTCTAGACTCAATATTACAGATTTTGCTTATCGTGTCGGAAATATATAAAGATTAAGGTTTAAATTTGATCGGAAATTTCCGGGTCGTTACAGGTTCTAATCCCTGATATTTTCCTAACTATTGTTTCTATCATTCTTCTTTTCAATCTTCCACCAGAAGAATCTGTTTACTTCAATATAACCTTGGGGTGATACTATTCTTAATCCTACCTTGTCTTTATATTGCTATTCATATTAATGTACACAGTTTGTGATTCTAGTGTTGTTGTCGAGTTTTATATCTTCCCTTATGTTTCGGAGCTCTTTGCCTTTTTATTCTCTTCTCGATCTCTAGTAATGCGAGTAATGGTTGAGAATTCGTAAGTATGGAGTTTCAAATGATTATAGTATTCTAAGCAGAAAGGAATGTATTAGCACGATTTGATTTGTCAAATTACCAGAATCACTGAGGATAGAACTATCAAGAATATATTTTCTTGATATGTTCGGAGGTTGAACAGAATGAAAGAGTTATGTAACATGTCACATGATGATGGTATGATCTACTGTGAACCATCATCACATTTCATTAGAAACTCAGCATGACTTACTGTAATATAATCACGTTGGCCGGGCGTCATTATATTATACTAACCCATGCTTCAATTCCCAACACTTCTCCACAATTCATTCATAATTTATACTTAGATTTACAGAAGTTTCCAATATAATGGAATACAGAAAACATGAAGAGGTAGATAATGTCGGACAAGAAAATTTATGAAAATATCCTCAGAAATATTGAAGATATTTATGATGATATTTTGGAATTTCTAAGTTAAAAGGTTGATGAAGAAAAATTTTCCGCAAGATTTTAACATGACTTCGGAGCAAGATATTCTCTAAAGATTTCAATGGATCCAGAATTACTTGGATTCTTTGAATATAGGGTTTGGTCCTTGTATTTGTCCTTGGTCTCCTTCAGGGTTAGCTCAATCTGTTTTTCAGTACCAAATTTTCTATCGAGCGTTCCTAACACTCCCTTCTTTATCATCAAACTTTTGGCCGTTTAGACCATCTACTATTTTTCTGTTTCCTCTGCATTTAATGCTACAATATCTGAATCATCAGTTAGCAATCCGAGGTGGTTTCAGGAGAATTGTATTTTTAGATGATTAAACGCTGATGGTAATATGGTAGAGTATAAAAGGTTCTCTGGTAACAATAAAAGAGCACGCATATATTTCAAGGTTATAATAAGGTTGTTTCGAACAAAAAGTCAAAATTAACTTGCTGGAGCTATGACAAAATTTGCTACTTTGAAAGGGATTATCAAGTTTTTTTGGGTTATAATAACACTAAAGGAATTAGCACAGCTACGTGTTAAAAGTTTACTCAGTTTCTGAGAGTTTTTCCGATGCATAACTATATGCATCAATCTTTTCTTCCGTAGATGAAGTGCGGTTTGTTCATCTCTCTCTTGAGGTGTTTCCAAGAATCATGAAATATTTGAACGCAGATTGTAATCGTCAAGATATAAATGAGGTTTAAGATTAAATCAAGTGGCAAACTTGAAGAATTGTTTAGTTTCATATGTTATAATCAATATTTTAATTCATTTTAATTGTCCAATGTCATTAGACCATAGTTAGGAGTCCACAATTAGTAGTTCAACAATTCATATATAGTTTAATATATAATATTCGAATTAATTAATACATGTCGTGACCCGTTATATACATGTCTCAGACTCGATCACAACTCAAAGTATATATATTATTATAGAATCAACCTCAACCCTGTATAGCTAACTCGATCATTACTGCATATAGAGTGTCTATGGTTATTCCAAATAATATATATAGATGCGTCGATATGATATGTCAAAGCATTGTATACGTGTCCCGATATTTAAAATGCGTAAATAACAGTATTTAAATGACGATTAATAAAGTGCGTAAAATAAATAACAGAAATTAAATGACGATAAATAAAATTGCGAGAATTAAAATTGCGATAATTAAATGTAATAAAGAATTAACAGTTAGCTAGGAACAGTTAGCTAGGATTTTGTTAGCGTGGATTCTTAACAAAATTTCTCATAATTATTTTGTTTGTTTCTAACAAATTTTGTTTTGTCAAATATTTTCTTCATTATGCCACTTGTTGGATTCTGAGAAGTCAAAATCCAAATATGAAATTGAATGAAAATGGTTATTCTGTAGTGAACGGATTCGTATATCTGTGGATGTAAGTAGGATAGTAAATGACCGTTGAGTCAGATTCGAAGAACGTACAGTGTAACTTATTAATGTGATATCTAAATATTCCTTGGGTATTACCTACCCGTTAAAATATTTTCACCATTAACAGTTTGTATAAGAGAATTTTTAATTACAATCTTTATGATAATATATGTACCTATGTATTTTCTTCAGATGTAATCATGGATTTAATGAGTTAATAAGATATTAATCTCATTTTGTTTTCGGTTTGAGCTAGAATAAGTAATATCTAAAACTATTAGGAACCACATATTCTTCGCAGAATATTAATGAATTTATGGATCAATACTTCATCGTTCATTGTTGTTGGTACTCCTTGGTATCTATGGTGCATATGATGTTGATGTTCGAGGTATAGATTGTGATGTCGAGACGTGTGATGCGGATGTTGTTGTTAGTACTGGTTATACTGCTGGTGCTGCTGATGGTGGTACTGTTGCTGTTGGTGCTACAAGTGTTGTTAGTGCTGATGTTGGTGATGATGTTGGTGTAGTAAGTATAGCTTGTAAATCACGTACCATTCTTGTCAGGGTTTTTATCCTACCCTCTATCATTTCTATCCATCCACTCATCTGATTCGATAGATCTTGATTATCAATTCAAAGTTCCCTAACTTCTTCTAATATTCCCCTTCGATTGGTATTCGGAAGTAGAGTTTGAATATTTTCTGAGATTGCAGTAATGTGACCTTCGAGGTGGAAAACTTTAGGAAGAAGGGTGAATACAGTGTTGCGCATAGGTTCACCGGTGAGTACATCGTTTTCTCCAATGTTAGGAGGTAAGTTTGGTTCGCGGTAGGGCTCAGCTTCTTCATTTCTCCATCGAGTGAGTAAGTCTCAGACCCACCCCCATCTCCTCCAGAAAGAAAAATAGCTAAATGGTAGAGACACTTCGGGTTCATTGACTTCGGAGTCTACTTCAATACGCATCTCGAAATTGCTTCCGAAACTAATGGAATCCAAGTTAGGTGTAGGATCCATCTCTTATGATCAGTTAGAGGATTTTCGATATGAAATGATTTTTGGTTATCGGATAATATTCTAATTATATAGAATATCTAATATAGTACAGAAGATCCCGTAGATTACGGAGGAAATTAAGGAAACGTGTCAGATAAAGTCTACAGTAACAGTAACAGATACGATAAGATATGGATTTGTCTATACACTATTCATGCAATGGATGCAGTAAGATGTGTCTAGACTAGAAATGATAAGCAGGTAATTTCCTAAGGATGATAAGTAGATGATTTTCGACACGAAATGATAAGCAAAACTTTTGACATGCAGACACGGTCGAAGTCCAGACTCACTAATGCATTTAAACAACTATCAGTTAGACATACTAATGCAAGACCTGGTTCGCTAAGACCACCGCTCTGATACCAACTCCAATGACCCATCCTAATCCATCTGGACGAATACATTACATTTGGTTACATCGCGAGGTACTCGACCTCTATATGATACATTTTACAAACATTGCATTCGTTTTTAAAAGACAAACTTTCATTTCATCGAAAGTTGACGGCATGCATACCATTTCATAATATATCCAACTATAATTGACTTAATAATAATCTTGATGAACTCAACGACTCGCATGCAACGTCTTTTGAAATATGTCATGAATGGTTCCAAGTAATATCTCTAAAATGAGCAAGTGCACATCGGAAGATTTCTTTCATACCTGAGAATAAACATGCTTTCAAGTGTCAACCAAAAGGTTAGTGAGTTCATTAGTTTATCGAAATCAATTATTTCCATAATTTTAATAGACCACAAGATTTCATTTATTCAATAATCATACACTCGCAAGTGTTTAAAAATTATTCATATGGATTGAACACCTGGTAACCGACATTAACATAATGCATATAGAATATCCCCAAACAGAAATCCATCTGTATAATATAAACTCGAAGTACTAAAGCATACCATTTTCCAGTATGGGGGGTGTTAGTGCCCGTAGATCTACCGTTAGGATTCGCGTCAATTAGGGTGTCTGTTCCCTAATTCTTAGGCTACCAAGCTAAAAGGGTGATATTCGATTTCGATAATCCAACCATAGAATGTAGTTTCAATTACTTGTGTCTATTTTGTAAAACAGTTATAAAAACAGCGCATGTATTCTCACTCCCAAAAATATATATAGCAAAAGCATTTAAAAAGGGAGCAAATGAAACTCACAATACGATATTTTGTAGTAAAATATGCATACGACGATACTGAACAATGCAGGGTTGGCCTCGGATTCACGAACCTATATCATTTATATATATATATATTAACACATATAATTGTAATCGAACAATTTATATATTATAGCTTAAATTATATATCTTAAGTATTTAATTTGAATATATATATATATATATATATATATATATATATATATATATATATATATATATATATATATATATATATATATATATATATATATATATATATATGTTTAAAACAATTAATATTTATACAGTTATATATATATATATGATTAATATTATAGTAAAAATCAATATTTTGTTATGTGTAAATATTTATATAAATATATACAATCATATGTAATATTATGGTAGTTGTAGATATACTCTTATATAAAAATATTTATTTGTTATAATAATATTGTTAATATGAAAATAATAATAATAATGATAATGATAATAATAAAAATAATAGTAATCTTAATGATAATTTTAATAATAATGTTAATTTTGATAAAAATGATAATAATAATAGTAATGACAATAACTATAATAACTATAGTAATAATAAAAATGATAATATTAATAATAATATTAATAATAATCATTATGATAAAGATACTAATAATAATGATAATACTAATAATAATAATAATGATACTTATAATAATAATAATAATGATAATAATAATAATAATAATAATAATAATAATAATAATAATAATAATAATAATAATAATAATAATAATAATAATAATAATAATAATAATAAAAGAAGACTACCTTTAAAACAAGCTTTAAGAAAAATAAACGCAATGGCCGAGGATTGAACCCGCGACCTCGAGTTAACACAAACAACCTAAACCACTCTGCTGTTACTGCATATCTGATTTAATACCCAAACTAAGTGTCTTAACCTGCTCTTATTTTGGCCAAGAAATCCTTAAGCCCAACAGAATCTTAGCCCAACTATTGAATTAGTCCATACAGCCCAATTATTCAAGCAACCAAATTATAATGGCCAAAACATAGCCCAAGTATCAATTGAAAAAGGGTTTCGATTTTGTTTTCCTTCTACAGTCACGACAATCAACAAGAGAAGAGAAAAAGAAAAAAAATATATATCGCAGGTATCAATCATGAAGGGTTTTGTTGACGGTTTGATTGGGGTGAAACAGATTTAATAAATTAGTGTTTGGATATTTGGATCACGAAAAATAAATGACAACCGAAAAACAGAAACAATTATCAATTTGGATATATGATTTTCATTATCATAAATCGTTACCACTTATTATCATCTTCCTCAAATTAATTTCACTGTAACATTTTAATTATTACTTCTTTGATTGATCGATCAAAATATAAAATGGTAATGGGTTGTAGTATCGTGTGGAAACATGGTTTTGGTTTTGTGGGGTTTGGAATGAATCAATTTTTTTTTTCCTTTTTGTCTCCCACTTGGTCGGCCAACAGGAGAAAGAAAAAGAAGGTAGATGCAGCTACAGTGTCATCTTCTTTGTCCACAGTTAATGTTCATTATCTTTATTATTGTTTGCAGTAATGATAAAACTGCTGTAGCAACAGCCCATAGCAGTAGAAATGGTTCGAAGAGGAAGAAAACAGAAAAAATGACTAATTGAGGGGATGATGATCTTAGGTTGTGATTGAAGTTCAAACAGAAAAACAAGAGGTTTGCAGTGGTGATGAATTGTTTTGATGAGTTTGTTTTTGGGTTGTCGAGTAGAACAAGCAATAAGGTAGTTATGATTATGATTTTGAGTTGAGAAAATTGAATAGGTCTTGATGGTGATGATAAGGTGGCTATCTTAAATATGGTGAAGGTGGTTCCTGTATAGTGTTGAAGTTGATGGGTGAAGTGGTGTACGATTGTTTCTCTCGCACAGTAGTAAACAAAAAAAAAAGAAAGGCTGAGGAAGGTGATGGTTATTCAGTCTAGCAGCACCAGTGTGATGGCGTGTGGGTTTTTAAATAATAAGATAATGATATGGTGGTTTATGGCATTTGATGGTGGTGGTGTTAATGTGACGGGTGGAGGTGTTGTGGTGGTGAGAGATGGTTAACTGAGTGGTGATTATATGGTTGGTTCTCGATGGTAACTTATATATATAGAAGTGAGTTTCAAGGTGGTTAACGATTATGGGTTTGGTTGTAGTTTGTAGGTCATGGCGGTGAGGTTAAACGAACCATAAAAGCTCGAAGTGATAGTGTAAGGTGATTGTAGGGTGGTTATAGTGATTGTAGGAGATGAAGGGTGATTAGGTTCGTTCATGTAAGTGTAAATGCTCCATATGTAATGAAATATGTAAATATTTATATAGATATAGAAATAGATATAATAACATATAATATATTATAAGTGATAATGGATGGATATGAAAAGAAAGATAACAGAAATTCACATGTCAATTTAGTAAAGTAGTGGCCAGATATATTGGATTATCTACCGACAGTTTCATGGGGTATTATATCGTGCTCCGTTGTTTACTCAAGTGACGGACAAAAGATTCCATAAAAATCTCATATTTTTAAATTAACTATATTTATTTATTTTGGTCATTATGGTATAAAATTCGAGGATCAACTATTAAATAAAAATTGCATTAATTATTCACTCCCAACCCCAAGTAAAATGTAAAAAGTTTTAAAATTTAATAAATAGCTCCTAAATACATTTTTACTAAGCCTATAATTTATAAAACTCATTTTCGGATCACCGTTTATTTTAAAATCACATAAATTCCTTTTTAACTCGATTACTATCGATCGAATGACAATTGAGCATCACCGTCATTTACTAAATAACTTCGAAATCACAAAATGTATATATTCTATATAATATATATATATATATATATATATATATATATATATATATATATATATATATACACTTTTTAAATAATTATTATATATTATATATTATTATTATTTTTCAACATTGATTATAACAATTACAATATATAATATTTCATTTTATTATATACGTATATATATATATATATATATATATATATATATATATATATATATATATATATATAATTATATGCATATCTATATATTAAATTAATAATATTAAATATACTGATATTATTTTATATATTTATTTCTAACAATTAAATCATATATTATTTCAAATAAAATTATATATATCTATTTACAAATTAGTTGTTCGCGAATCGTCGAAATTGGTCGAGGTTCAATTGAATTCATGTAAACAGTTCCAAAATTTTAAGACTCAACTTTACAGACTTTGCTTATCGTGTCAAAATCAAATAAAGATTAAGTTTAAATTTGGTCGAAAATTCCCGGGTCGTCACGAAATTCCTTTGGATTTTTCAATCGCTTATCGTGCCATTGTTTGGTCTTTTCTTTATAAATTAGAGAGTTGTCATAGGCTTCAAGCCTCAACTCGTCTAATTCATTCAATTTGGTCAAACGTAACCGACCCGCCTCTTTGTAATCCAAATTACATGCCCTTAGCGCCCAATGCGCTTTGTGTTCAATCTCCAAAGGGAGATGGCATGCTTTCTCGTATACCATTCAGAAAGGAGTGGTTCCAATAGGTGTTTTGTAGGCCGTGCGAAAAGCCCGCAATGCATCATTTAACTTAACAGACCACTCTTTTGGATTTGCACCAAAGGTCTTTTCAAGTATGCATTTTAAAGATCGATTGGTATTCTCCACCTACCCACTTGTTTGGGGATGATAAGATGTTGAAATTTTATGGATCACTCCATATCTTTTCAACTTCTTTTCTAATTGCTTATTGCAAAAGTGGGTGCCTCCGTCACTGATAAGGGCTTTTGGTGTGCCAAACCTTGAGAAAAGTTCCATCAAAAAGGTTACTACAACTCGGCCATCATTTGTTGGGAGAGGTTTTGCCTCCGCCCATTTTGAAACATAGTCTATGGCAACAAGTATGTAAAGATAAGAATGAGACTTTGGAAAGGGCCCCATAAAGTCAATTCCCCACACATCGAACACCTCGCATACTTGGATGCTTTGTTGAGGCATTTCATCCCGTTTAGTGATTTGACCGGCCTATTGGCACGCATCACAAGCCTTACAAACAGTGTAGGCACCTTTGAATATTGTAGGCCAATAGAAACCGGCCTCATAAACTTTCCTCCCCGTGATTTGGGGTCCAAAGTGCCCACCAGTAGGACCAAGGTGACAATCAAGCATAATTTGAGTGCATTCCTTCCCCGAAACGCACCTGTAAATAACTCCATCCGCACATCGCCTAAATAGATTAGGGTCTTCCCAAAAATAGTATTTTAGGTCACTAAAGAATTTCTTCCTTTTCTGATGTGACCAACCGGTTTCTAGGTACCCTCCAATAATGTAATTGGCGAAATCAACATACCACGGGTCTTTCACCTTCTCTATTCGCATGGGGTATTCATCGGGAAAATCATCTTTAATACTCGATTCATGGAGTACTTCAAGATTGGGATTTTCAAGTCTAGAAAGATGGTCAGCCGCGAGATTTTCGGCACCTTTCTTGTCCTTAATCTCGATATCAAATTCTTGCAAGAGCAAGACCCATCTTAGCAATCGAGGTTTGGCATCCGGCTTAGAGAAAAGATATTTCAATGCCGAATGATCGGTGAAGACAATTGTCTTCGATAGGACAAGATATGATCAGAATTTGTCAAAAGAAAAGACGATAGCAAGGAGCTCTTTTTTCATTGTTGTGTAGTTCAAATGGGCTCCTTGTAAAGTCTTGCTTGCATAATAAATGGGATGAAAACGTTTCTCAACCCGTTGGCCCAAAACTGAACCAACTGCAAAATCTGATGCATCGTACATTAGCTCGAATGGTAATGACCAATTTGGAGCTATGATTATTGGTGCGTTAACAAGTTTTTTTTTTTAAAATGTTGAATGCCTTAGTGCATTCACTTGTGAAAACAAAGGGTGCATCTTTTTCGAGAAGTTTATTCAATGGTGTTGCAATTTTTGAAAAATCCTTAATAAATCGCCGGTAAAACCCGGCATGCCTAAGAAAACTTCTCACACCCTTCACATTTGAAGGAGGCGGAAGGTTGGCAATGACGTCAACCTTTGCTGGATCCACATGAATACCAACACTTGAGATTTTGTGCCCTAAGACAATGACTTCTTTAACCATAAAGTGGCATTTCTCCCAATTTAGCACTAAGTTCGATTTCTCACACATTATTAGCATTTTCTCCAAATTTAGAAGGCATGAATCGAAAGTGTCACCGAAGACTGAAAAGTCATCCATGAACACTTCCATGCATTCTTCAATCATATCATGGAAAATGGCCATCATGCACCTTTGAAATGTTGCGGGTGCATTACATAGACCAAAGGGCATTCGGTGTTATGAAAAGGTGCCATAGAGACACGTGAAGGTAGTCTTTTCTTGATCCTTGGGGGAGATGGGAATTTGAAAGTACCCCGAAAAACCATCTAGGAAACAATAAAAGCTATTTCCCGCTAGTCTCTCCAACATTTGGTCAATGAATGGTAGCGGAAAATGGTCTTTTCTAGTGGCATCCTTTAACTTACGATAATCAATACAAACTCGCCACCTCGTAACAGTTCGTGTAGTGATAAGCTCATCTTTATCATTGGTGGTAACAGTTATACCACTCTTTTTAGGAACACAATGGACCGGGCTTATCCATGGACTGTCTGAGATTGGGTAGATTAGACCTGTATCTAGCAATTTAATGATCTCCTTCTTGACAACATCTTGCATATGAGGATTTAGCCTCCTTTGACGTTGCACCACTGGTTTGGAATTTTCTTCCATTAAGATCTTGTGAGTGCAATAAGAAGGACTAATTCCTTTTATATCATGAATTTTCCATGCAATGGCCGGTTTGTGGGCCTGTAACAAGGAAACAAGATGTTCTTTTTCATGTTTAGAAAGAAGTGAGGAAATAATTACCGGAAGCTTCGAATCCTCCAGAAGGAAAATGTACTCAAGATGATCAGGGAGCGGCTTAAGCTCCAAAATTGGAGGTTCCTCAATTGAGGGTTTACTCTGGTACTCGCTATCCTTGTTCAGTTGTTCTAACTCCTCCTTAGTTGGTTCATACCCATTTACCATCAATGTAGCCATCACATCCATTTCTTCTCCATGAAATTCTTCATCTCCACTCGCCAAATCGTATGTACTTGTTTCATCTGATTCGGGAAATTCCTGCAAGAACTCATAATGCGAATCTATGCTTTGCATAAAATAAAAAGTATCATCTGAAGATTCAGGATATTTTAATGACTTATCAATTGCAAAAGTCGCACTAGCTTCACCAATTCTAAGGGTCAACTGCTGATCATAAACATCAATGACACATCTAGCAGTATTTAAAAATGGTCAACCCAAAATAATTGGTATTCTGTCATCAACTTCCATGTCTAAAACCACAAAGTCTGTCGGAAAAATCAGATTCTCGGTCTTAACTAACATATTCTCTATTATTCCTCGAGGGAATTTTATGGAGCGATCAGCTAGTTGAATAGCCATTCGTGTGGTTTTGAGTTTCCTAGGGGCTAATTTAAGGTAAATCGAATAGGGCATCAAATTGATACTAGCCCCCAAATTGGCTAATGCCCTCATACAATCAAGGTCACCCATTAGACATGGAATAGTGAAACAACCCGGATCTTGAAGCTTTTCGAGAAGTGTGTTGGACACCAGCGCTGAACATCTAGCATTTATAGTGACCAATGACATGCTTTCCATCTTCTTTCGGTTAGTGAGCATGTCCTTCAAGAATCAAGCATATTTAGGCATTCCTGCAATAACATCAATAAAAGGTAAATTTACGTTAACTTTCTTGATGAGCTCCATGAATCTTGATTTTTTCTTCCTCGGGCTTCTCCAATATTTGTTTTCTTGGGAATGGGAGTGGTGGTTGATACGCTTTAACAACCGGTTTGACTCGCACGGTGTCTTCTTGACCGTCTGTGTGCTCATTGTTAACACTTTCAACCACATTTTCCGGCTCCTTCTCCTTCTCCGGTTCATTTACACTACCTGGTTCATTCTCTTTCATTAATGGAACACGAAAGTCAAAGACTTCTGGCATTCTTGGTGGATCATAGGTTACTCCACTTCGGGTGGTGATAGCTTTTGCTTGCTCGTTTCGGGGATTAGATTGCGTGTTGCTTGGTAATTCCCCCGGTTTTCTTTCGCTTAATAATTTAGCAAGATTACTCATCTGTTGTTCCAATACTTGAATGGAAGATTGTTGGTTTCTAAATTGTTGCTCATTCTTCTCATTCGTTTGGCTTATATTGGTAACAAGTTGAGTTTGCGATGCAATTAACTTCTCTAACAAACTCTCCATATTTGACTTTTTCTCTTCATGTTGGGGTTTTTGATAAAAACCCGGAGTTTGTTGTTGGAACCCATTACTTGACCCTTGTTGTAAATTGGAATTTTGACCTTGAGGGTTGTAAGGGTTATTGAAGTTTCGGTTAAATTGGGCTCTTCCTTGAAATTGGTTGTTATTCCTTTAGCTTATGAAAGCCACTTCTTCTTTCTGAGCCATTGTCAAACCTGCATCACAATCTTTTCCTAAATATAAACCACCACAGTATTCACACCCCACCTTCATTCCATGGATTTCTTTGGTGATTTTTTCCATGTTTCGAGCAACACCATCTATCTTCACGCTAAGAGAACCAATGTCATCATAAGCACCGGCACTTGAGACTTGAGCATGACGGGTCATGGGTCTTTCTTGATGCCATTCATGAGAATATTCGGCTTGCTTTTCGATTATCTCATAATGTAACGACCCGGAAATTTCCGACCAAATTTAAACTCTAATCTCTATATGGTTCCGACACGATAAGCAAAAACCCTAAAGTTGACCCGCACTTTTTCGATCATTCTATACTTATAAGATTAATATTTACATAAATTAAACCTTACCAACATGATAAGCAATCCAAATTGTTGAGATTTATGTTTCCGAAAAGAGTTTTACACAACGTTTGACCGTCTAGTTTGACCGATGATATCACGAACTATACAATATATGATAATTATACGTTTGTGTATATATATGTATATATACATATTTAACATGATTAATGAATGTTTTAATATCTCATTTTGTATTAATAACAATAAGTTATAAGTATATTTTGAAACTACTAACTTAAGTTTTCAAAACGATAACTATACGTAACGTTATTTGACATAAATACTTAAGACTTATAATGTTTATACATATATCGTATAAGTAATGTATTTAATCACTTTTAAAGACTTAAATACATAAAATCATATAAGTGTATTCACAAAAGATAGCTATATTTGAATCCTCATTCCATTTTTCACAAAATTTCTATACGTATATCTAGAGTATTTGTACTCGTATCATACCTAGCTTCTATACGTATTTACTATTGGTATATACACATCAAATCACCACCTAACCAGCCCTTGTTCATGCCTTATGTATAAGGTAATTACTTTTGAATGATTGTAAGACTAATTACAAAAATACAAACTAAAAATTTGTCCATGTCTACTACATAAACATTTTTTTAGGAGTATATATGTATCCTCATTTTGTTTCATTTTTACTTCCATTCTCTAGCTAAAAACACCCACACTCTCAAGAACATTAAACTCCATAAACATTCAGCAAAGTTCCATGAAGATCTAGCTTCAAAAACCTTACTTAAACACCATAAGAAAATCATACAAAAACACTTCAAGAAATCCTTCCAAGAACACAAACTTACTTCCAATCTTTCATCCACTTCCATCACCCTTTTGATTCTAGCTTCTTACTCCTCTTTTACATAAACCTTGTCCAAGGAACTTGAGGTAGTATCTATGTTCATAACCTTATTCGATTCATATATATATAGCTATCTTATTTTGTGGTACAAAAGTTTAACAACAAAAACATAGTTTGAATGTTTTCAAACTTGTTTGCAAACTAAATAGATCCTTCTAACTTAATTTTTAAAATACTTCAAGACATGTAACATAACTTATTTATATGTTAATTTAACAAGGTAAAACTTGGTTTTTCAAAGTATAAGTATTTTTGGAAAAATGGTCATTAAATGATTTTGTTGTAACAAAATGTTTAACTTCATATGTTTCACTAAACTTTCACTTATGCCGTATGATTTTGAATACAAACCAAGGTATTTACAGTTCATAGTCTTAAAGAAGAACTCGATCCAAGAAGATGGCAATTTGAATCAACGAAAACGGACTTGTAACGAAGAAACTATGACCGAAACAAAATTGGCTATCCTAGACATTTTCAACTTCGGGATTCATTGGAAAAATTTACATAAAATCACATACTTCTAAGATAACATGATATTTTATATATATGTACTCATAATTCAATTTCATATGGTTCAGGATCACCCGTAAGCAATACGAGAAGATTAATCATAAGATCCCATGATTGTACGCAACACGTCATTTGACAACACCGGTACTTTATGTACGCAACACGTCATTTGACAACACCGGTACCATGGGTCAAGATTAATCTCGACCAATACATATACGATGGGGGTTTTTATTTATTTCGTTGGGGGTTTTGTTTATTGCGGGTATATTAAACATCTAAAAATGAACCATTAAAATTGAATTACTAACATCGGAATGCTAACTACGGACTAAGGAAATATTCAAAATATTAAAAGTATAACAAGTATATATATATATAACGTTTGTTTTAAAATGAAAACATATTGATATATTATATATGGATAGGTTCGTGATATCAACCGGAAGACCGAGTCAAAATATATATATCATCAAGACAAGGGTGAGTATATAGTCCCACTTTTAAACTCTAAATATTTCGGGATGAGAATACATGTATTTTATGTTTTACGATATGGACACAAGTAACTGAAAAATATGTTCTACGTTGAGTTGTACCACTGGCATACTTCCCTGTAGCTTGGTAACTAATATTTACAGCGGTATTGTAAACGCGAATCCTGTTGATAGATCTATCGGGCCTGACAACCCCAACCGGACTGGACGACCAGTATTCAACGGTTGCACAGTACTTCGTTTTGTGACTACACTTGGTACGGTGTAGTAAGATTTCATATTAAAGGGAATATGCGACGTGAAAATGTTAAGTATGGTTACCAAGTTCTCAACCACTTAGAATATTTTTATTAAAATGTTTATATATGAAATCTTGTGGTCCATCGTTATATCGCTGCTAGCATCAAACCTATATATCTCACCAACTTTATGTTGACGTTTTAAAGCATGTTATTCTCAGGTATGAATTAAGACTTCCGCTGTGCGTTAGCTCATATTAAGGATACTAGTTGGGACCATTTAAGCCATGATACAAGAACGTTGCATTCGAGTCATTGAAGATCATTAAAGACATTTATTAAGTAAATGACAGTTTAGGTCATTTGGATATCGAGAAATGTTTGACGAGTTTATTAATTTTTTTATGTAAAGATAGATTGCCTTTTAAGAATAAATGCAACGTTTGTAAAATGTATCATATATAGGTCAAGTACCTCGCGATGTTATCAACTGTTGTAATTCGTTTGTAATCAATATGGACATCGTCCGGATGATTAGTTTCGGATCCTTTCAGTTGGTATCAGAGCGTTGGTCTTAGCGAACCAGGCCTTGCATTAGTGTGTCTAACTGGTAGTTGTTAGGATACATTAGTGAGTCTGGACTTTGACCGTATCTACCTGCTAAAAAGTTTTGCTTATCATTTCTAGTCGGAAACCATCTGCTTATCATCCTGAGGGAGTTGCCTGCTTATCATTCTTTAGTCTAGACACGTCTTACTGCATCTAGTGCATCGATAGTGTATAGACAAAATTCATATCCTAGCGTATCTATTACTATAAACATTGCCCGACGAATTTCAAAGATTCTCCGTAATTCACGGGATTTCGGTATTATATATACATATGAAAATTATGTATTGAAGAGTACCAAACCCAACTCCTATAATCTATTCCAAACCAAAAAAATTCATTTCTCCAACTATACAAGATGAATTCTTCATCCAGTTCGAATTCCTCCGACTTCGATAGCTACGCCGACATGGATTTCCATTCGAGCTCCGAGAACAGCGTCACCGGAATGGATCAACCAATTTCCCATCATCTATTCTGGATGAATTGGGGGTGGGTTCGTAATATACTAAGTCACTGGAGACATGAAGAGGGTGATCCCTTCCATCCACCAAATTGTCCTCTTGGCGATGAACCTGAAGCACTTACCGGCGAACCTGTTCGAGAAACCATTTTCTCTCTCATTTCTAGAGTATCTCGTCACGATTATATACTATCCCATATTTCAGATCTTGTTCATTCGCTCACTCCAACCACCAATCATCCCGGTGTACTAGCAGAAGTTAACGAACTTCGCGCTCGCGTGACGGCTTTGGAGAATATGGTGCGAAGGTTACAAACACCAGCAGCAGCACCAGCAGCATAATCCGTACCACCATCATCAACACTGACAGTACCCATATCACCCTCAACCACAACCGCGTCGTAAACCTCAACATCACAATTTGTACCTCGGATATCAACATCACACACCTCAATATCACTATCTGTACTTCGAGTATGATCTTCGTTTTACATATCATTCTATATCGATTATCTTCGCTTTACTTATCGTTCTATCTCATTTATCTTCGTTCGACATGGTAATTATGTAATCTTTAATGTTTTAGAGATCATGTAATCAAGTATTAACGATAAATCAAAAAAATTTAATATCTTATTGACTCATTAAATCCATGATTACATCCGATGAAAATATATATGCAAGTATATTTTCATAAAGATTGTAATTAAAAATTCTTTTGTACAAACCGTTAATGATGAAAATATTTTAACGGGTGGGTAGTACCCGAGGAATATTTAGAATTCACATTAATAAGTTACACTGTACATTCTTCGAATCTGATTCAACGATCATTTACTATCCTACTTACAACTACCGATATACGTATCCGTTCACCACAGAATAACCATTTTTATTCAAATTTCATATTTGGATTTTTATCTATCAGAATCCAACAAGTGGCATAATGAAGAAAACATTGGATATGATAAAAATTTGTTAGAAACAAATGCGCTAATTAATTGAAATATTGTTAAGATTCCACGCTAACTGTTCCTAGCTAACTGTTCCCAGCTAACTATTAATTTCGAATTACATTTTATTTATTGCAATTTACATTCTCGCAATTTTATTTATCGTCATTTAATTTCTGTTATTTACTTTTATGCACTTTATTTTACGCACTTTAAATAACGGGACACGTACACAAGGTTTCGACCTATCATATCGACCCATCTATATATATATTTCGGAACAACCATAGACACTCTATATGTGAATGTTGGAGTTGGCTATACAGGGTTGAGGTTGATTCCAAAATATATATATACTTTGAGTTGTGATCGACACTGAGACCGGTACACGGGTCACGATACGTATTAATTATATATATTAAATTATATATGAATACATTGAACTGTTGAACTATTGGACCATTGGACAATTGGACTGATAGACTGCTAACTATGGACAAGTAAAATGAATTAAAATATTGATTATAACATATGAAACTAAACTAATCTTCAAGTTTGCCACTTGATTCTATCTTAAACCTCATTTGTATCTCAACGTTTACAATCCGCGTACAAACCTATCAGGATTCTTGAAAATACCTCAATCGAGAAGTTGAACCGACCGCACTTCATCTACAGAAGAAAAGATCTATACACATGAAAAACTCTTGAACCCAAAGTCATAGTTTAACACGTACCGCGACTAATTCTTTAGCATTTATTAGCAAAAACAACCTTACGATTCCTTTTCAAAGTAGCCAATTTTGTCACAGCTTCAGCAGAACAACTTCGACCTTTCATTCGAAAAAGTCTTATTATAACTTTGATATATACGATTGGTTTTCCTCATCGTTACCGGGAAACCTTTCATACTCCGCCATTTTATCATCAACATTTAATCATCTAAAAACACAATTCGCCCAAAAACACCTCGGATTGATAATCGACGATTCAGATATGACTGCATTAAATGCAGAGGAAACAGTAAAATTTAAGATGGCCTAAATGGCCAAAAGTTTGATGATAAAGAAGGGAATGTTAGGAACGCTCGATAGAAAATTTAGTGCTGAAAAATGGATTGAGCTAACCGTGAAGGAAACAAAGAACAAATACAAGGAATGAACCTGCCTTCAAATAATGCAAATGATTCAGTATCTGTTGAAACCGTCAGTATGAACCCTACTCCTTATTCTAAACTTTTTCAGATAATATTCTTCACCATCATTTTATCTTAGATATTATAAGATATCATCATTCGTTATACATATTTTTCATATTTCTGGAGATATTTTTACAACTATTCCTATCTGCGATCATTTAACTCTCCGTAACATCTGCGCCACAATATAAAAGAAACTGTGTTAGTTTCTAAATTCTGAAATCTCTAAGTTTAAAAATATGAATGTTTTGAAGTAGTGTTGGGAACTGATACATGAATTAGTATAATATAATGAAACTTGATCAACTTCATTATATTACAGTAAGTCATGTTAAGTTTCTAATGGAATGTGATGATTCACAATACCGTCATCATGTGCCATGTTACACGGCTCTTACATTCTATCAAGTCTTCAAACATATTAGAACGTATCACCTTGATAGTTCTATTTTTTTTTCCGGAATATTCGAGTAATTTAACGAATCAAGATCGTGCCATTACAATTTCATTCTAAAACCAATAGCAAGGTTCATTCCAAATTTCCTACCTACGAATTTCGGACCATTGTTCGCTTGGCTCGAGGACGAGAAGAAGAAATGAAGGGACAAAACTTCAGAATAGAAATAGGAACATAAACCACAGCAAATAAGAGAGAGCATTAACTGTGGATGACAATGATTTTAAGGGACGGGAGTAGGAACATCGAAATATAAGGGAAGGTATAAAACCTAACAACAACCCCGAAACTACAAACCGTGCATATCAATACGTATTGCAACGTAAAGGCACGGGAGAATTAAAAACATTATAATTCCAAGGAAAGGATAAAAGAGAATAGATTCTTCTGGTGATAGATGAAAAAGAAGAATGAAAGATATGAAAGTTAGAAATATAACAAGGGTTAGAATGGGATGGAGCATATTAGCAAATGTCTTAAAGTAGGAACTAAAGAGAAAGAATAGAAGATGTGGGAAGAAAGAAAGGGAAGGAGGTAAATTTATAGTGAAATATTCGACAAAGAAATCAAAACAGATTGCCGCGTTAAATCAAAGAAGATCCTGATCGCCGCAAAACTAAATCTTATTACATAAGATTTTCTTTAAAACCCTTAAATCCCGGAAATCGATCATAATCACGTCATCGGTTACAACAATTCTATATTTACTCATTTCACTCTTTTGTGATAGCTTCGCTCGTGCGTCTCACATAACCAAATCGTTTTATCTAAATCTTTCAATAATGATAAAATTTCATTATTACCTCATATTCGTCATGAAAACATTCCTATTGTTGTTTATGACAACCTCTACCAAATTTCGAGGACGAAATTTCTTTAACGGATGGGTACTGTAACGACCCGGAAATTTCCGACCAAATTTAAACTCTAATCTCTATATGGTTCCGACACGATAAGCAAAAACCCTAAAGTTGACCCGCACTTTTTCGATCATTCTATACTTATAAGATTAATATTTACATAAATTAAACCTTACCAACATGATAAGCAATCCAAATTGTTGAGATTTATGTTTCCGAAAAGAGTTTTACACAACGTTTGACCGTCTAGTTTGACCGATGATATCACGAACTATACAATATATGATAATTATACGTTTGTGTATATATATGTATATATACATATTTAACATGATTAATGAATGTTTTAATATCTCATTTTGTATTAATAACAATAAGTTATAAGTATATTTTGAAACTACTAACTTAAGTTTTCAAAACGATAACTATACGTAACGTTATTTGACATAAATACTTAAGACTTATAATGTTTATACATATATCGTATAAGTAATGTATTTAATCACTTTTAAAGACTTAAATACATAAAATCATATAAGTGTATTCACAAAAGATAGCTATATTTGAATCCTCATTCCATTTTTCACAAAATTTCTATACGTATATCTAGAGTATTTGTACTCGTATCATACCTAGCTTCTATACGTATTTACTATTGGTATATACACATCAAATCACCACCTAACCAGCCCTTGTTCATGCCTTATGTATAAGGTAATTACTTTTGAATGATTGTAAGACTAATTACAAAAATACAAACTAAAAATTTGTCCATGTCTACTACATAAACATTTTTTTAGGAGTATATATGTATCCTCATTTTGTTTCATTTTTACTTCCATTCTCTAGCTAAAAACACCCACACTCTCAAGAACATTAAACTCCATAAACATTCAGCAAAGTTCCATGAAGATCTAGCTTCAAAAACCTTACTTAAACACCATAAGAAAATCATACAAAAACACTTCAAGAAATCCTTCCAAGAACACAAACTTACTTCCAATCTTTCATCCACTTCCATCACCCTTTTGATTCTAGCTTCTTACTCCTCTTTTACATAAACCTTGTCCAAGGAACTTGAGGTAGTATCTATGTTCATAACCTTATTCGATTCATATATATATATAGCTATCTTATTTTGTGGTACAAAAGTTTAACAACAAAAACATAGTTTGAATGTTTTCAAACTTGTTTGCAAACTAAATAGATCCTTCTAACTTAATTTTTAAAATACTTCAAGACATGTAACATAACTTATTTATATGTTAATTTAACAAGGTAAAACTTGGTTTTTCAAAGTATAAGTATTTTTGGAAAAATGGTCATTAAATGATTTTGTTGTAACAAAATGTTTAACTTCATATGTTTCACTAAACTTTCACTTATGCCGTATGATTTTGAATACAAACCAAGGTATTTACAGTTCATAGTCTTAAAGAAGAACTCGATCCAAGAAGATGGCAATTTGAATCAACGAAAACGGACTTGTAACGAAGAAACTATGACCGAAACAAAATTGGCTATCCTAGACATTTTCAACTTCGGGATTCATTGGAAAAATTTACATAAAATCACATACTTCTAAGATAACATGATATTTTATATATATGTACTCATAATTCAATTTCATATGGTTCAGGATCACCCGTAAGCAATACGAGAAGATTAATCATAAGATCCCATGATTGTACGCAACACGTCATTTGACAACACCGGTACTTTATGTACGCAACACGTCATTTGACAACACCGGTACCATGGGTCAAGATTAATCTCGACCAATACATATACGATGGGGGTTTTTATTTATTTCGTTGGGGGTTTTGTTTATTGCGGGTATATTAAACATCTAAAAATGAACCATTAAAATTGAATTACTAACATCGGAATGCTAACTACGGACTAAGGAAATATTCAAAATATTAAAAGTATAACAAGTATATATATATATAACGTTTGTTTTAAAATGAAAACATATTGATATATTATATATGGATAGGTTCGTGATATCAACCGGAAGACCGAGTCAAAATATATATATCATCAAGACAAGGGTGAGTATATAGTCCCACTTTTAAACTCTAAATATTTCGGGATGAGAATACATGTATTTTATGTTTTACGATATGGACACAAGTAACTGAAAAATATGTTCTACGTTGAGTTGTACCACTGGCATACTTCCCTGTAGCTTGGTAACTAATATTTACAGCGGTATTGTAAACGCGAATCCTGTTGATAGATCTATCGGGCCTGACAACCCCAACCGGACTGGACGACCAGTATTCAACGGTTGCACAGTACTTCGTTTTGTGACTACACTTGGTACGGTGTAGTAAGATTTCATATTAAAGGGAATATGCGACGTGAAAATGTTAAGTATGGTTACCAAGTGCTCAACCACTTAGAATATTTTTATTAAAATGTTTATATATGAAATCTTGTGGTCCATCGTTATATCGCTGCTAGCATCAAACCTATATATCTCACCAACTTTATGTTGACGTTTTAAAGCATGTTATTCTCAGGTATGAATTAAGACTTCCGCTGTGCGTTAGCTCATATTAAGGATACTAGTTGGGACCATTTAAGCCATGATACAAGAACGTTGCATTCGAGTCATTGAAGATCATTAAAGACATTTATTAAGTAAATGACAGTTTAGGTCATTTGGATATCGAGAAATGTTTGACGAGTTTATTAATTTTTTTATGTAAAGATAGATTGCCTTTTAAGAATAAATGCAACGTTTGTAAAATGTATCATATATAGGTCAAGTACCTCGCGATGTTATCAACTGTTGTAATTCGTTTGTAATCAATATGGACATCGTCCGGATGATTAGTTTCGGATCCTTTCACATAAGCCTCTTGCTCAGTTTTGTCCATGAGTGAACCTCCTGCCGCTTGATCAATAGAAATTCGGGTTGCAACATCACAACCCTTGTAAAAGATTTGAACTTTTTGGAAGGTATCCAAACCATGGTTTAGACAACCTCTTAGCATTTTGGAAAATCGATTCCATGCTTCATACAAGGTTTCCATCGGATTTTGACAAAATTGGGTAATTTCTTGTTGGAGTCTCGCGGACTTAGAAGCTGGAAAATATTTCTTAAGAAATTTTTCCAGCATACCATCCTAAGTTTCTATCGTAGCCTCGGGCAATGAATCCAACCAACTCCGTGCTTCCCCGTGGAGTGTCCATGGGAAAAGTCTTAAAAGTATGGCTTGATCAGTGTCTGGTTGAAATAAAAGGACCTATTCTTCATTCAGACCACCACCAAATTGACATCTGTTGTTAATCATTTGGAGAATAGGTCCTTTTATTTCAAATTTTACCTCACAAGGTGTCTGAGTAATTGCACTTCCTTGTTCGGTTCGGGTTTCCTTCATCTTGGCCGCCATTGATTGTCTTGGTACCACCGGTCTTGCCTCTCCTTCCATTTCAAAATTTGGAGGATGAACGGGTTCACCAAATTCAGAATATCGTGGCTTGGTTGTACTTGATTCTGAATCGAAAGTTTCTTACTTTGATGAAGATTCAAAAAGTTCAAGTACTTCTTTTGGGATTCTACCAAGCTTTCTATCAGGTTCTGTAAGCGGTGTAAGTAATGGAGAATCTGAACTTCGGGTATGTGGCATATGCAACCTAAAATCTGTCAATCACACAACTAACAAAACTATTAAACGCACCAATTCTATAAGTTTAAAAATCAAAGACTATTAATAATTTAAAAAAGAATTAAGAAACTACTTAATCACAAATTAGTTAATAATTCTATTTTGACACAAAACTGTCCCCGGCAGCAGCGCCAAAAACTTGATGTGCAAAACATGGTATATGAATTGTTGTATGAAAGAGTATGGAAAATACCGATTAAAGATTGTTACACACTAACGGGCAGTGTACCCGATCGTGAGGTAGTATAGTAAATGATAAATTCTGTGTATCGTTTCAAAGACAGTTGTATTAGTCAAACTAGAATTAGAAACTATATTATGATTAACTAAGTAAATGAAACTTAAAGGTACAAGATATTATGTTTTTGTGGCTATTTAACGATTAACAAAATCAGAGAAGATTAAAACTAAAAACAATATTTTTGGTCTTTTAAGTTTATATAAAGAAAACAAGTGCAAAGAAAGCAAATAAGATAGTTTGATTTAGACCAAAGAGTCGAAATGTTCATCTAGATCTTTTACCCTCAGTATTGGATGTAAGTTTTGATATTAAAACCCGATTGAATGATTATGTGTGTAAGTTATCTAATAGGTTCACCAAGAGTTCTCTTAAGTAAACACGCAAACACAATTACAAGATCAAGGGTTCCCTTTTCACTATAGTTCTTGTATTTGTAATCGGATAACTTAACTAGTTCTAAGACTTGAAACTTGACTTCTATGTTCATAGTTATCAACAATTGTACAAACGTTCGTTGCATACAATTCATCCCTATATCGTCTAACCAATTGAATCTAATTTACCCCCTGGTCTGGTTTAATAAACAATCAATCTAAGACAAGCTGATTGTAAATCAATATGATAAATCAATAAGAGTTCTCTTTATCAACAACATATCAATTAACTAGTTACAAATGATTTTTAACATCAATAAGCATGTTCTTGAATCAAACTTAAAACTATCACACAAAATACATTCAATCCATAAGATTACATCCAATACCTCAGTTATTAATCTAGACAAACATTATAGAGTTTAGCCAACAATCATATTAACAAACAACAGAGCAATCAAGTGATAAGTAGAATTCATTGTTAAAAACAAGATATCAACCTATTAGAGAATGAATCTTGAATGGAGAAGGTGTTGAAGCTTGATTCTTGGATGTTAAGCCTATTCAAAGAGCTTGGAATTCTCCAATTTTGCTCTCCAAAACGTTCTTAAAACTCCTCTGCTCGTATATGCAAACTGGTCTCTCAAGCATTCATTTTTAAAGTGGTTAAAGTGGCCCAAAAAGTCAAAAGTAGGCTGAAACCTACCACTGTACGGCGTCCCAAATTCTGGACGGCGTCCAGTTGTTAAGGGCTGGACGGCGTCCCACTTTCTTGGACGGCGTCCCATTGTGATTAACTAAGGATTACTGTCTCATTTTTCTTTCATATTCCTTAATTTGGACGGAGTCCCAACAATTTTGGACGGAGTCCAACATATCTGAAGCCTTGTTTTATCATTTTAGAGCGCTAATTTGACCATAACTTGTGTCGGGATCAACCATTATGATATCACAACTCATATAATGGTCATAATTCATAAAAATTCTTTATAAACCACTTTCAGATACAATTTACATACCTTTGTGCATTACTTGTAGAAACCGCCTTAACTATCCTTGATTCGAGAGTATTTCTCACGGTATTGCGAGAGATATATATGATGTAATTTAGAAATATCAATGCCCTTGAACCCAAAGGTAAATCTATCAAACCAGTAGAGGAAATAAAGTGATTAAAATCAGCAGCCGATTGGGAGCAAAAAGACGATCCTTGCCATTCATGAGCAGCCCGGACGACCTTAAAATCACTAAAAAGCATGTAATCCCCAAGGTTATTAGACAAAGTCGGAAATAAAAGACCAAAGTATACTCTTCTTATTTCTATCCTGAGGCGCATATAAATTAACCAAATAGCATCAATTCGAATTGTACGTCCTATAACCTTTCACAAATAACACATTTTCAAAAGAAAAAACTCTGTTCATTTGAAAACGAGAAGGATCCCACATGGTTATCAACCCACCTGATCTGCCACGAGCGCTTGAACTAGCCACTTCAAATGAAAAATTGCCCCAAAAAGACTTAGCGATGAAGAAATCTAGTTTAGTTAACTTAGTTTCCTGAATTCCTAAAACGCCAACCATGTATTGGTTACAAATATTACGTATCCATAATTGTTTCTATTTAAAACTCACCCTGTTGAGTCCCCAAGTAATTAAGGATTTAATTATGACAAAACAGAATTTATTTGCACTAAAATGTAATGTGCAGCCAGCACAAGTTTATTTATGTATAGATAGCAAATATTCCTATGTCGAGGGTCTAGTATGCTACCTAGTCTACTAGCATAAGGTAGACAGTATTCTTCGAATCAGCACAAGATGTGTACCCAGCAATTCAAGAATATCAAGTGACTCAGCATAGAAGAACCAGCATAGCTGGATAGCAGCATACAACACAAGACAGCTATGCTCCATTACAAGCATAGTGGTTTCCTGAGTAGTCTACATCAATTATACTATTCAACAGAAGTCAAAGACAAAGTTGAACATAAAAGGACACGCGTCGGCGGCTGATAAGTGACCTTACAATACCACGTGGGAATGCAGAAGTTTAACGCATGTACAGACATGTGTTATCCTTTGTCAACGCCTAGGGAACACAACATTCTATTTGTTTAAACAAATAGTGGTGGCAAACCGAATTGGGGTATTCCTACCAATAGCTACCAAAGAGGAAAGAAGGGAGCACGCTATCTGACACAATTGTTCCCATAAGTACAGACATCCTATGTATCAGTGGACAATATAATAATTACACAGTTAATAGGACTACTATAAATTGGTGTATCCACTATTGTAACAACTAGTGGTGTGGGTTTATTTATTTAGAGTCCAAAACGTGTAAAAGCTTTAAGAATATCCTTATAGTTATAACTAGGTAAATCTGTATCAACCAACTATCATTCCGCCAAGGATAGTTGTAATTCTTTGTGATTCAATCAATAAAGAATAAACCGTTGAAAATTACCTTTGACTCTATTTAATATAGTTGCTTGAATACTAAACCGTCTTTAACTGTTAAGTTAATTTAAAATAATTGTATTCACCCCCTTATAATATTCCTGTTGTTTATCAAGGGACCAACAACTGGTATCAGAGCTTCAGTCTTGATAATTTAATATCTTGGATCTGAATTCTCACATGGCTGCATACTCAAATATAGCTTACCTTGAAAATGGCTCATCCAATAGACCACCCAAATTTGATGAAGATGAGTATGAAACTTAGAAGACAAGATTCATGTTTCACCTTGAGTCTATTGACCCACTCATGCCTGGCATTGCCACAGATGGTCCATTTATCCCAACTGAGACTATTGAAAGTGTTCCAGCTACTGCTGACTCTCCTGCCATTCCTGGTAGAGAGGTTGTTCTCACTCCAGCTAAATGGGATGCTGAGGACAAACGTCGTGTTGGACTTGACCCTAAGATTAGAACCCTGTTAGCTATAACATTACCTAACCATTTGTTTAAACTGATTAAGGGAAAGCTGAATGCTAAGCTTATGATAGACTATCTTGATGTTACCTATGAGGGCATGGATGAGGTTAGGCAGAACAAGATTATTGCTTTGAAAAGAGAGTATGCAATGTTCTTTTCCTATAAGAGTGAAACCCTTAAGCAAACCTTCATTAGTTTTAATTCCTTAGTTACTGACCTGCTTACTTTAAAAATCACATATACTGATTTTGAACAAGTAAACAAATTCATTGACTCACTACCTGCTAAATGGAAACATGTTACTGACCCCTTAAAAATCACCCAGACTTTAAAGAACTTTAACATGTCTTCTCTCTATGGTACACTTTGGAACCGTGAGAAGGCAGAAGCAAAACTTGAACTTAACTTGAAAGAAAACTTTAAGTCTGCCCCCACCTCTTCAAAATATTCTAAGACAGATGATACTGCTCTTATTGCTGCTGTTAAAAAGAAAGCTTAAAAAGCTTTACTGGTTCAAAAGTTGATGGCAGAAGAAGAGTCAGCTGAAGATGATATGGATAGTGGTACTGGGTCTGAAGAAAGTAGTGATGATGAAGATGATGTGGAAGGGTTTGCTGAAAGTATGGTTTTGCTGGCTAGGCAGTTCAAAAGGTTCAATCGTAATAGAATCAGCAAGTCATACAAAGGGAGTAAGAAACGGAATGCTAGGTATAGTAGCAAATCAGTTAAAGGTCCTAAATCTGAGTGTTATAATTGTAGGAAGGTTGGACATTTTGCTGCTGAATGCATGTCCAGGAAACCTTCAACATCACATGCTAACTCCTTCTCAAAAACTGATAAGTTCAAAAACAAGTACAAAGCTATGAAGGCTCAGATGAAGGAAAGTGCAAAGCTGATAAGAAGGGAAAGAAGCCATGAAAGGTTCTTGTTATTGAGCATCGTGATTGGAATGAAACCAGCTCTTCTTCATCTTCTGACAGTGATAATGATGATGATGGTGCTGGTTATGCTTCTGGTAAAAAGCTGTGTTTAATGGCCTAGGAGTTCGAGGAGTCTGATGAGGATGATAATGGTAGTATGTTTTTGGCTGATATGAGGGAAGCTGACCTGAAAAAGGATTCACCTCAATGGAAATCTGAAATGCTGTATAAGGTTCATAATTTTTGAACTTATACTGATGATGAAAAAGCTGAAATATTTGACTACCTAATAGTTGATTTATGTAGAGGCAGTAAACGTGAAGAAGTTTTGAAAACCGATAACAATCTTTAAATGAGAAACTTAAAGGCAAAAATGATGAAATTAAAATCCTGAAAGATGAAATTTCAGAACTTGAAAAACAAATTTTTGCTTTAAAGTCTCTTCACGTTGAGGTAGCAGATGTCAAAAACCAGCTAAATGACCTCAAAAAGGTTGTTGCTTCATGGTGTACATCTGCTCAACGCACAGCCAAATGTGTAAATGAGCAGGTGCCTGCCCAAGTTGAAGCTTTTTTTGCTGGTGACTATGCTGCTGCTGCTGCTGCTCTTGCAGAAGTTGCTTTTATGGACCCTACTCTTGAAACTGATCCTGAAGCTATCTTGCCAAATACTTTTGCTAAGATAATTAAGGGTAAAAAGGTCTTAACAAATAAGTTTTTTAGTCCTACAGAGACCCCACCACCGTCCATGAAAGAAATTTTGGAGAGTGAAGTTAAAGCTAAGGAAATCAGTGCTTCAATTAATGAAACTGCTGATCCCTCAAGCATTTACTATATGACTCCCAAAGAAAGACAAATCAAGAAGGAAATAACTGAGAATAACAAGAGAAATCTAAAATCAGTTAAGCCTTTTAGCTGCCTGAATGTTGAGCCTACTACTGCTATTCCTGCTTGTAAAGACCCGTCCTAATCCATCTGGACGAATACATTACATTTGGTTACATCGTGAGGTACTTGACCTCTACATGATACATTTTATAAACATTGCATTCGTTTTTAAAAGACAAACTTTCTTTACATCGAAAGTTGACGGCATGCATACCATTTCATAATATACCCAACTATAATTGACTTAATAATAATCTCGATGAACTCAACGACTCGAATGCAACGTCTTTTAAAACATGTCATGAATGACTCAAAGTTATATCTCTAAGATGAGCATATGCACAGCGGAAGATTTCTTTCATACCTGAGAATAAACATGCTTTAAAGTGTCAACCAAAAGGTTGGTGAGTTCATTAGTTTATCATAATCGATCATTTTCATCATTTTAATATACCATAAGAATTTCATTTTCATTTCTCATAAATATACGTCCCATGCATAGAGACAAAAAATCATTCATATGGATTGAACACCTGGTAACCGACATTAACAAGATGCATATAAGAATATCCCCATCATTCCGGGACATCCATCAGACATGATATAAAAACTCGAAGTACTAAAGTGAAAGGACCCGTTCATATACATTATAAACGATTCACAATAGTTGATTACATTGCGAGGTATTTGACCTCTATATGATACATTTTACAAACATTGCATTCGTTTTTAAAAGACAATTTTTCTTTACATCGAAAATTGTCAGGCATGCATACCATTTCATAATATCCACTATCCAACTATAAATTGATTTAATAATAATCTTTGATGAACTCAATGACTCGAATGCAACGTTCTTCGAAATATGCTATGAAAGACTCCAAGTAATATCTTTAAAATGAGCAAATGCACAGCGGAAGATTTCTTTAACACCTGAGAATAAACATGCTTTAAAGTGTCAACCAAAAGGTTGGTGAGTTCATTAGTTTATCATAATCATTTATTTCCATCATTTTAATAGACCACAAGAATTTCATTTCCAGTTCTCATAAATATACGTCCCATGCATAGAGACAAAAATAATCATTCATATGGTGAACACCTGGTAACCGACATTAACTAGATACATATAAGAATATCCCCTATCATTCCGGGATCCTCCTTCGGACATGATATAAATTTCGAAGTACTAAAGCATCCGGTACTTTTTGATGGGGTTTGTTAGGCCCAATAGATCTATCTTTAGGATTCGCGTCAATTAGGGTGTCTGTTCCCTAATTCTTAGATTACCAGACTTTAATAAAAAGGGGCATATTCGATTTCGATAATTCAACCACAGAATGTAGTTTCAATTACTTGTGTCTATTTCGTCAAACATTTATAAAGGGTAAAAAGGCAAATGAAACTCACCATACTGTATTTCGTAGTAAAAATACATATAACGTCATTGAACAAGTGCAAGGTTGGCATCGGATTCACGAACCTAAATTAATTATATATATTTATGTGTTGGTCAATATTTATCTAACAAATTAGGTCAAGTCATAGTGTACCACAATCCTAATGCTCGAGACTAATATGCAAAAGTCAACAAAAGTAAATTTGACTCAAAATAATTTCCAAAAATCTATACATGATTAATATATAGTTTAAATATCGTCGTTTTATATTTTTAAAAGATTTATTAGAGTAAATAATATAATTTATTTATTAATAAATAAAATTTTATATTAAATTTATATAATAAAATATACTTTTATATGTATTTAAGTAATAAAATTTATAGGGTTCATTTAATATCATAAAGATAATATGATAGGTATTATTAAAGTAAGTTATTACACGTAGTAAAATATGTTTGTATCACATATTTATTTGATAAAATAATATCTATAATGATAGTAAGTAAAAGTTGTATTATTTTGTAATAATAATTATTATTATAAAAATATCAATATTTATAATTACTAAGATGATATTATGATAAAACGATAATTCTAATTATGATAACTTTAATATTTACGATAATTTTTAATATTATCTTTAAAATAATAATTCTATTTAAAATAATAATAATAATGATATTTTATAGTAACAATGACATTTCTATTAAAACGATAATTTTTGTTAAAATGATAGTTTTAATACTAATGATACTTTTAATAATAATAGTAATGATAAAAATAATAAGAACGATAATTTTATCTAAATCAATATCTTATAATATTTAAATTTCATCATGAAACTCTTACCCATTATTTCCTAATCGTTTCGTTTAATAGCTTTTAATCGTCTTTTATATCGTGTTCATAATAATGATAATAATAGTAATCAAAATAATTAGGTGTTACAAATATTTTTTTTAATTACACTAATATTAATAATGATAGTTACTATAACATTATTAACGATAATACTAATAATTATCTTAATGATAATATAGTAATAATAATAATAATAATAACAATAACAATAACTATTTTTAAATAATGATATATATATATTAATAATGATAATAATAATAATACCAATAATAATAATAATAATAATTGGATAATAATAATAATACTAATTATAACTTTAACAATAATAACGATAGTAATAAAAAAATAACAATTTTTAATGATAAATCCCTTTTATTGATAAAGATAATAATAATGATAATAATAAGATAAAACTAGAACGACGATAAAAACGAAGATAATAATAATCATTTTTAATAAAAATATCGAAAATTCAATTGATTATAACTTCTAATCCGTTCATCGAAACCATTCGATATCTAAAGGAAAAGTTCTTAATTTTTCGCTAGCTTTCTAAGGACATGCATATCTTATACCTTATCTCAACCGCAAGTGTAACTAATTTAAGATTCAACCTAACCTGTCTAAGGGCAATATCAAAAGTACAAGCATGTATAATCCTAAATACTCGAGCACTAGTTAGGGATACACTATTAGTATGTAAAAGTTAAATTATGAGTACTCACGTATCAATATTGAGATTCAATATTGCAGGAAAGGTACGTAGACGTAATGGAAATGATAAACACTATATTGACCTCATGAGCATACCCATGAACCATACTCAATCACCTCCATAGCTATAACCCATAATTTCCTTAATCCTATCCCACTCGAAAAACAATTTCGAAATCACTCGGACATCACTCCGTCGTAATATTTTATGTATACTAATAATATCTTGAAATAATACGGAGTAAATATATATATGTAAATCGATTGAGAGAGTTTAGAGAAAAATATTTTCAATTTTCTATGAAATAATGAAACCTATTGAATTCTATTTATAATAGATTTTTGAATTATTAAAGTGAATTATTAAAGTATGAATTATTAAAGAGAATTATTAAAGTATGAATTATTAAAGTGAATTATTAAAGTATGAATTATTAAAGTGAATTATTAAAGTATGAATTATTAAAGTTAAAGTAAAGTAAAAATAAAGTAAAGGTAAAGTTTAAGTATAGTAAAAGTATAAAACTACATAATACGTATAATACGCGTATAAATATATATAATATTAATTTAAATCATTATATATATTTAATAAAATAAAATATAAATATCGTTATCTTTATCATACTAGTTAAGTAATGAGTTGTCAAAAGTGGTTCTAGATATTTATAAAAGTTATATACGTTTTAATAATAAAGTTATTTTTAAACTGAAAACGTTTTTGTACGTTTGAAACTAAATAGATCAATCGAGTCTTTATGAGATTCAATCTTCCACTATCCTTTGTCTAGTTCTCAATGATTAACAATTTGTTCTTATTTATAAATCACTTTACCATTTTCCGAATATTGTTAAAATAGAAAGATTTCTCAAATCAACGTGGGCCTTTCAACAGAGACTTGTAATCATAATTCAATATATCTGATAATTCAATCATTTGATCTTATCTTCTAATTCTATTGATAAACATTTTGAAACAGATACAATCATATAAAGTATTTAATCTAATATTTTGTTTACGTTTCAAGTTATAATATATATACACATATACATATATAATCATATTCGTTTAATGGTTCGTGAATCGTTGGAACTTGGTCGAGGTTGAATGAATGTATGAACATAGTTTAAAATTCTTGAAATTTAACTTAACAAATATTGCTTATCGTGTCGGAAAAATATAAAGATTAAAGTTTAAATTTGGTTGGAAATTTTCGGGTTGTCACAGTACCTACCCGTTAAAGAAATTTCGTCCTGAAATTTGAGTGGAAAGGTCGTGAATGATAATAAGTATGTTTTCATGATGCATACGGGCTGAAAATTAGAGTTTTATTATCAGCGAATAATTTGGATAAACAATCCATTTATATGAAGAGTACGAATGAAGCTAACATAGAAGAGTGAAATGAGTAAGTGTAGATTCATCTTATCATTTGACGTAGATATGATTGATTCCCAGATTTCAAGGGATTTGAAGAAAATCTTCTTAATAAGATTTGACTCTCCGGTAATCAAGGGAATTAGGATCCGCTTTAAATGCGATCGTCCATTTTAATTGTTCTGTCGGAGATTTTCTTATAAATTCACCTCCTTCGTTTCTTTACAACTCACACCTTCTGTTGATGCATTTTATGCAAGTCCCTAGACATCTACCCACGTCCATTGCAGGTACAACAGTTTACAGGCCACCATGATTGTTCGTTATTATACTATCCGTGTTTGTATGTGGTTACAGGAACTGCAGGAACGAGATTTAGATGTTTGACTATGTTAGACTTAGTCAGACATACGAGTGAAGCCTCACTAGTACAGCTGACAGGCTCATACGCATGGTTGATGCTGAGCTAAGTCACAATTACGACCTAAATAAGAAGACACGAGTGAGTGATCACCCGTACGGCTGATGAAGCCAACTCGTACGTGTGATGAATGAATCGTATGGGTGAGTCAACAGCAGGGGTATATAAAGTCTTATGTTCTTCATTTTAGGTTAAGCCTCTCATTTGTTACACACACTCAGATCTAGTGAGCTCCTCCGATTCTCTCTCAGTCTAAATCACCCAGGTGGTGAATAATAGCTCTAGGTGTTGATCTAATCACACTTGATTTAGCTGTGATTTGACTAAATTAATCAAAAAAAAACTTAACCTATTCACTAGAGGATTTGATTCACTTATTTCGCCATTGTGTGAGTTAAATCTGTTGATTTCTAAGTTCCTAGTCATGTTTCATCACCTTCTATTCTTTCCCCCTCAACTCATATTTTAAAGTATTCATCAATATGCTCCATCCAGTTCTGATTCTCGATATACTTCTAACTTTCATATCAGTCATTCTTCTTTTTCATCTACCGCCAGAAGAAGCTATTTACTTCTACTATACTCATGGGTTTATAGTGTTTCTAGTTCTCCCGTGTCTTTATATTGCTATATGCATCGATATATATGGTTTATAATTTATGGTTTATCGTTGGGCTTTATATGTTCCCTTATATTTCAAAGTCTCTGCTTCTGTCTTCTATAATCATTATCATTCACAATTAATGCTCTCTTTTATTTGCTGCAATTTATACCCCAATTTCTATTTCGGAGTTTTGTCCTTTCGTTTCTTCTTTTTGAGATTAAGCACCGCTTGTAATGGTCCAGAATTCACATATATAAATTTCGAAATGAACATTGTTAATGTTCTAGGAAGGAAATTGTGATGGCACGATCTTGACTTGTCAAATTACTAGAATACCTTGGAAAAGGCTGAATCATCAAGAAATATTTTCTTGATATTTTAGAGGTTAAATAGAATACAAGAGTCGTATAACATGGCACATGATGATGTTATGATCTGTGAATCATCACGTTCCATTTAGACACTCATCATGACTTACTGTAATATAATCACGTTGATCAAGTGTCATTATATTATACTAATTCATGCTTCAGTTCCCAACACTACTTCAAAATATTTCTATTTTAAACTTGAATGTTTCAGAATTTAGAAACTAAAATAGTTTCTTTTATGATGTAATACAGATAGCGCGAAGAGGTAAATGATTTCAAATAAGAAAAATTAAGAAAATATATTCAGAAATATGGAGGATATTTATAATGAAAGATATGATGATATTTTAGAATATCTAAGATCAGAGGATGATGAAGAATATTATTCACAAGGGTTTAGAGTCAGGAGTAAGGTATTTGATAATAATTTCAGTAGACACTGAATCATTTGGATTCTTTAAAGGCAGGTTTAGTCTTTGTGATTTGTCCATAGCCTCCTTCATGGTTTGCTTAATCCGTTTTCCAGTTCCAAACCTTCTCTTTTTCTAAGCTTTTCCAACACACTATCCTTTATTATCAAACTTTTGACTGTTAAGGTCGTTTACAGTTTTTGCTGCTTCATCAGCATTTTCCAAACTTCGGAGAACTAGTTCGCAGTTTAGGGTGTTTTTCAGAAACTTCACATTCAAAGTATACAAGTCTAGGAGATAGACGTTATATATACACCTATAACTGTTGGTAGAGACATGCTGCAAGATTTCAAAATACTAATTGCTAATTCCCAGTAATTGGCATGACAATTCTTGTTACAAGATGCGGATGAGTAAATGATGGGGTTTCGATAAATATAATGACTTTTCGGAAAGTCAAAGATCAGTGAAGTTGTTGGTAAGTTTATTTTTAATGTGGTGAGACATAAAAGGTTCTCCGGTAACGATGACGAAAGGGAAACGTCTATATCAAGGTTATAATAAGACTGTTTCAACTGAAAAGTCGAAGTTGACTTGCTAAAGCTGTGACAAAACTGACTAATTTGAAAAGGAATCGCAAAGTTATTTTTGCTAATAAATGCCAAAGGGTCTGACACGGATATGTGTTAAATTATGACTCTGGTTTCGAGAGCTTTTCAGATGCAAGACTGTGGTTAATATGTGGTTGGATCATCATCTCGATTGTTTATTATTTGAAGTGTCTTCAGGAATTTTGAAGGGTTTTGAACACAGATTGTAATTGTTAATATACATATGATGTTCTAACACAGTTTTGAAGTCAAAGTATAGCTTGTGAAAGATGTAAGGATCTAAGAGTGATGATTTCGGTCATATCTCGAGTTGAATTCTGAGATTTCAAAATCAGAATATGCAATTAAATTTTGAATGAGTATGGTTGTTTTGATTTCTATAAAAGAATATATATTGTTTGAGAAAATAGTGAGTATAGTTGATGATTGCTGAATCAGATTCGAAGAATGTAACATATTAATTGTGAATTTATATATCTCTCGGGTATTACCTACCCGTTAAAAAAATATTTCACAATTAATATTTTGTACAAAAGAATTTTTATTACAGTCTTTTTGAAAATATATATATATATATATATATATATATATATATATATATATATATATATGTATATATATATATATGTATATATATATGTATATATATATGTATATATATATATGTATATACATATGTATATACATATGTATATACATATGTATATTTTCTTCAGATGTAATATCGATTTAATGAGTTAATATTAAATTAAACTCATTTAATTTATGGTTGAAACTAGAATTGAATAATCCCTTAAAGGCTTTAGAGATTACATAAGTATTACTTCAATAATATTGAAATTATGAATCAATACTTCATTATTTGTTGGGGCATGATGTTGGTTTTCATTAAATTCTTGTGAACTTCGCAAAGTACGAATGATGTTATCTGAAAAGTTTCGAGTACATTGATGACGAAAGTGTAAAATCAACATATATTTGAATAATACACTTGATTTATTATGAATTGGAATTTATTGAATTGAGACAGAGGTTGTAGTTAACGATAGTTAAGTTGCGGACGAAGGACGTGCATTATTGCATATTAGTAATATGAATTAACCGAGTAGTTAAGATTCACACATAATAGCTTAGTACGGAAAGATTTATTATGGCTTAAAGATTTATATATAAGATATACATATAAATCCTTCAGTGGAAATGAGTTAATTATTCATAACTCGTTGATACAATATACTCGTTGTTGATTCATAATGATGTCCGCGGTGATTCTTGAACTGACGGAGCTTGTGAGGTTATAGGTGCTGCTAATGCTGATGCTGACAACACTGACGATGCTGGTGATGCTGGCGGTACTGTTGATGCTGTTGGTAAAACAAGTCTAGTTTGTAAATCGTGCACCATTCTGGTCAGGATTTCTTTTATCATTTCGGTCCACTCATCTGATTTATGGTTAGATCTAGAATAAGCAATCTCTAAAATTTTAGAGATTACATAATCACCATAAAATATTTCTCCGATGAAGTCATGAATTAATACTTCATCGTTTGTTGTTGTTGGTCTTCCATGTTATTTATAGGACGTATGACCTTGATACTCGTGGGACAGATTGTGGAGTTGAGGTTTACGATGTGGTTGTGGTTGGGGGTGGTAATGGTACTGTTGACGTTGATGTTGGTGGTACTGATTATGCTGCTGGTGCTGCTGCTGGTGTTTGTAACCTTTGCACCATATTCTCCAAAGACACTACCCGAGCGCGAAGCTCGTTGACTTCTTCTATTACACCGAGATGATTGTCGGTTCGGACAAGCGGGTAAATAAAATCTAGAATTTGATGTAGTATATAATCGTGACGAGATACTCTGGAAATGAGAGAGAAAATAGTGTTTCGGACAGGTTCGCCGGTAAGTGCTTCAGGTTCTTCGTCAAGAGGACAATGTGGTGGATGGAAAGGAGCACCTTCTTCTTGTCTCCAATGATTGAGGAGGCTACGAACCCATCCCCAATTCATCCAGAATAGGTGATGACTGATTGGTTGATCCATTCCGGTCACACTGCTTTCGAAGCTTGAGTGGGATTCCATTTCATAATCTGAGGAACTTGAACTAATGACGAATGCCATTTCGTACGATTGAATAAAGGGTTTTTTGATATGAAATGATTTTCCGGCTATCGAATGGTATTCTAATTACATAGAATATATATATATATATAGATCAAAAGATTTCGTAGATTACAGAGGACTTTGCGGGATATGTCAGGCAAAGTTTAAAGTAACAGATACGATAAGATATGATTTAGCAGATATGCTAAGATATGAATTTTTGTCTATACACTATTCATGCAATCAATGCAGCAAGACGTGTCTTAGACTAAAAATGATAAGCAGGTAATTTCCTGAGGATGATAAGTAGTTAATTTTCGACACAAAATGATAAGCAAAACATTTGACATGCAGACACGGTCGAAGTCCAGACTCACTAATGCATCCTATCGACTTATCAGTTAGACACACTAATGCAGACCTGGTTCGCTAAGACCACCGCTCTGATACCAACTGAAAGGACCCGTTCATATACATTATAAACGATTCACAATAGTTGATTACATTACGAGGTATTTGACCTCTATATGATACATTTTACAAACATTGCATTCGTTTTTAAAAGACAATCTTTCTTTACATCGAAAATTGTCAGGCATGCATACCATTTCATAATATCCACTATCCAACTATAAATTGATTTAATAATAATCTTTGATGAACTCAATGACTCGAATGCAACGTTCTTCGAAATATGCTATGAAAGACTCCAAGTAATATCTTTAAAATGAGCAAATGCACAGCGGAAGATTTCTTTAACACCTGAGAATAAACATGCTTTAAAGTGTCAACCAAAAGGTTGGTGAGTTCATTAGTTTATCATAATCATTTATTTCCATCATTTTAATAGACCACAAGAATTTCATTTCCAGTTCTCATAAATATACGTCCCATGCATAGAGACAAAAATAATCATTCATATGGTGAACACGTGGTAACCGACATTAACTAGATACATATAAGAATATCCCCTATCATTCCGGGATCCTCCTTCGGACATGATATAAATTTTGAAGTACTAAAGCATCCGGTACTTTTTGATGGGGTTTGTTAGGCCCAATAGATCTATCTTTAGGATTCGCGTCAATTAGGGTGTCTGTTCCCTAATTCTTAGATTACCAGACTTTAATAAAAAGGGGCATATTCGATTTCGATAATTCAACCACAGAATGTAGTTTCAATTACTTGTGTCTATTTCGTCAAACATTTATAAAAGCGCATGTATTCTCAGTCCCAAAAATATAAAGGGTAAAAAGGCAAATGAAACTCACCATACTGTATTTCGTAGTAAAAATACATATAACGTCATTGAACAAGTGCAAGGTTGGCCTCGGATTCACGAACCTAAATTAATTATATATATTTATGTGTTGGTCAATATTTATCTAACAAATTAGGTCAAGTCATAGTGTACCACAATCCTAATGCTCGAGACTAATATGCAAAAGTCAACAAAAGTAAATTTGACTCAAAATAATTTCCAAAAATCTATACATGATTAATATATAGTTTAAATATCGTCGTTTTATATTTTTAAATATTTTTAAAAGATTTATTAGAGTAAATAATATAATTTATTTATTAATAAATAAAATTTTATATTAAATTTATATAATAAAATATACTTTTATATATATTTAAGTAATAAAATTTATAGGGTTCATTTAATATCATAAAGATAATATGATAGGTATTATTAAAGTTAGTTATTACACGTAGTAAAATATGTTTGTATCACATATTTATTTGATAAAATAATATCTATAATGATAGTAAGTAAAAGTTGTATTATTTTGTAATAATAATTATTATTATAAAAATATCAATATTTATAATTACTAAGATGATATTATGATAAAACGATAATTCTAATTATGATAACTTTAATATTTATGATAATTTTTAATATTATCTTTAAAATAATAATTCTATTTAAAATAATAATAATAATGATATTTTATAGTAACAATGACATTTCTATTAAAACGATAATTTTTATTAAAATGATAGTTTTAATACTAACGATACTTTTAATAATAATAGTAATGATAAAAATAATAAGAACGATAATTTTATCTAAATCAATATCTTATAATATTTAAATTTCATCATGAAACTCTTACCCATTATTTCCTAATCGTTTCGTTTAATAGCTTTTAATCGTCTTTTATATCGTGTTCATAATAATGATAATAATAGTAATCAAAATAATTAGGTGTTACAAATATTTGTTTTAATTACACTAATATTAATAATGATAGTTACTATAACATTATTAACGATAATACTAATAATTATCTTAATGATAATATAGTAATAATAATAATAACAATAACAATAACTATTTTTAAATAATGATATATATATTAATAATGATAATAATAATAATACCAATAATAATAATAATAATAATTGGATAATAATAATAATAATACTAATTATAACTTTAACAATAATAACGATAGTAATAAAAAAAATAACAATTTTTAATGATAAATCCCTTTTATTGATAAAGATAATAATAATGATAATAATAAGATAAAACTAGAACGACGATAAAAACGACGATAATAATAATCATTTTTAATAAAAATATCGAAAATTCAATTGATTATAACTTCTAATCCGTTCATCGAAACCATTCGATATCTAAAGGAAAAGTTCTTAATTTTTCGCTAGATTTCTAAGAACATGCATATCTTATACCTTATCTCAACCGCAAGTGTAACTAATTTAAGATTCAACCTAACCTGTCTAAGGGCAATATCAAAAGTACAAGCATGCATAATCCTAAATACTCGAGCACTAGTCAGGGATACACTATTAGTATGTAAAAGTTAAATTATGAGTACTCACGTATCAATATTGAGATTCAATATTGCAGGAAAGGTACGTAGACGCAATGGAAATGATAAACACTATATTGACCTCATGAGCATACCCATGAACCATACTCAATCACCTCCATAGCTATAACCCATAATTTCCTTAATCCTATCCCACTCGAAAAACATTTTCAAAATCACTCGGACAGCACTCCATCGTAATATTTTATGTATACTAATAATATCTTGAAATAATACGGAGTAAATATATATATGTAAATCGATTGAGAGAGTTTAGAGAAAAATATTTTCAAGTTTCTATGAAATAATGAAACCTATTGAATTCTATTTATAATAGATTTTTGAATTATTAAAGTGAATTATTAAAGTATGAATTATTAAAGTGAATTATTAAAGTATGAATTATTAAAGTGAATTATTAAAGTATGAATTATTAAAGTGAATTATTAAAGTATGAATTATTAAAGTTAAAGTAAAGTAAAAATAAAGTAAAGGTAAAGTTTAAGTATAGTAAAAGTATAAAACTACATAATACGTATAATACGCGTATAAATATATATAATATTAATTTAAATCATTATATATATTTAATAAAATAAAATATAAATATCGTTATCTTTTTCATACTAGTTAAGTAATGAGTTGTCAAAAGTGGTTCTAGATATTTATAAAAGTTATATACGTTTTAATAATAAAGTTATTTTTAAACTGAAAACATTTTTGTACGTTTGAAACTAAATAGATCAATCGAGTCTTTATGAGATTCAATCTTCCACTATCCTTTGTCTAGTTCTCAATGATTAACAATTTGTTCTTATTTATAAATCACTTTACCATTTTCCGAATATTGTTAAAATAGAAAGATTTCTCAAATCAACGTGGGCCTTTCAACAGAGACTTGTAATCATAATTCAATATATCTGATAATTCAATCATTTGATCTTATCTTCTAATTCTATTGATAAATATTTTGAAACAGATACAATCATATAAAGTATTTAATCTAATATTTTGTTTACGTTTCAAGTTATAATATATATACACATATACATATATAATCATATTCGTTTAATGGTTCGTGAATCGTTGGAACTTGGTCGAGGTTGAATGAATGTATGAACATAGTTTAAAATTCTTGAAATTTAACTTAACAAATATTGCTTATCGTGTCGGAAACATATAAAGATTAAAGTTTAAATTTGGTTGGAAATTTCCGGGTTGTCACATAAAGCATCCGCTACAACGAATGGGGTTTGTTAGGCCCAATAGATCTATCATTAGGATTCGCATCAATTAGTAGATCATTTTATTAATTCTTAGGCTACCAAGCAAAAGGGGCATATTCAGCTTCGATCATTCAACCATATAATGTAGTTTCGATTACTTGTGTCTATTTCATAAAACATTTATATAAATTTCGCATGTATTCTCAGCCCAGAAATATAAAGGGTAAAAAGGCAAATGAAACTCACTCTACTGTATTTTATAGTAAACATACATATGACGATATTGGACAATGCAGGGTTGGCCTCGGATTCACGAACCTATATCATTTATATATATATATATAATATATATATATATATATATATATATATATATATATATATATATATATATATATATATATATATATATATATATATATATATATATATATATTAACACATATAATTGAAGTCGAATAAATTTATATATTATTATTAATATAATTGTTAGTTTTAGTAATTCATGTGTTTCATTATTAACTTAAATATATTTACTTTATATACTTTAAATAAATAATTTAAAAAAATGTAGTTTTATTAAATATAACTAACTTTTAGAATAATAATATTAATAGTAATATTGATAATAAAAATAATATAGTTGTAATAATAATAATGGTAAAAGTAATAATAATGATAGTAATAATACTAAAAATGATAAAGATATTAATAATAATGTTAATACTAATAATAATAATGATAAAATAATAATAATGATCCTAAAAATATTAATATTAATAATAATGATAATAATGATAAGAATAATAATGATAATTAAATAAATAAATAACTACCTCAATGGAGTAATCCTAAAAAAATGCCCAAGTCCGGGTTTGAACCTACGACATCCCGCTAACCCAAAAACACCTTTAACCAATCATCTGCCATCTCATTTCTGATTTTAAATCCCCACTTAACAAATATATAACCAATGTACTCCTGCCTGATTCTTCTTCATTTTCTAAAAAAATAAATGCCCCAGCCTGGGCTTGAACCTGAGACCTCTCGTCCACCTAACACATGGCTAACCACATGAGCTGCTCTGTCTATCTATTTATTTCACTAACCAAACTTATATAACTTGTTTTACTTCTGGTTTCTAATTCTTCTTCTTAACAGCTAATCGATCACAAACATAATCATACCATCATAAAATCATCATCAGTTAACATCATAATCGATTATTCCTATGATTATCACATCTTTTATATCATTCCCTTGCTCATTCTCCTCCCCTCTTCGACCAACAGGGGAAAAAAAATACTCGCAGCCCAATTAGAACATAAAACTCACGGACTATGTTATAAGCAAAAGCCCAACGGTTTAGTTAGCCCACTATGGAATTTGATCTACAAACCCACTAATCAAGTTACCAAGAATTCAGTTATTGATTGACAAAGAGACATTGTGAAATGTCCCGTTCTTATTGATTAAAAACGTTCCATATTAGTTGATTTCGTTGCGAGGTTTTGACCTCTATATGAGACGTTTTTCAAAGACTGCATTCATTTTTAAACAAACCATAACCTTCATTTCATCAATAAAGGTTTAAAAAGCTTTACGTAGATTATCAAATAATGATAATCTAAAATATCCTGTTTACACGCGACCATTACATAATGGTTTACAATACAAATATGTTACAACAAAATAAGTTTCTTGAATGCAGTTTTTACATAATATCATACAAGCATGGACTCCAAATCTTGTCCTTATTTAAGTATGCGACAGCGGAAGCTCTTAATAATCACCTGAGAATAAACATGCTTAAAACGTCAACAAAAATGTTGGTGAGTTATAGGTTTAACCTATATAAATCAAATCGTAACAATAGACCACAAGATTTCATATTTCAATACACATCCCATACATAGAGATAAAAATCATTCATATGGTGAACACCTGGTAACCGACAATAACAAGATGCATATATAAGAATATCCCCATCATTCCGGGACACCCTTCGGATATGATATAAATTTCGAAGTACTAAAGCATCCGGTACTTTGGATGGGGTTTGTTAGGCCCAATAGATCTATCTTTAGGATTCGCGTCAATTAGGGTGTCTGTTCCCTAATTCTTAGATTACCAGACTTAATAAAAAGGGGCATATTCGATTTCGATAATTCAACCATAGAATGTAGTTTCACGTTCTTGTGTCTATTTTGTAAATCATTTATAAAACCTGCATGTATTCTCATCCCAAAAATATTAGATTTTAAAAGTGGGACTATAACTCACTTTCACAGATTTTTACTTCGTCGGGAAGTAAGACTTGGCCACTGGTTGATTCACGAACCTATAACAATATATACATATATATCAAAGTATGTTCAAAATATATTTACAACACTTTTAATATATTTTGATGTTTTAAGTTTATTAAGTCAGCTGTCCTCGTTAGTAACCTACAACTAGTTGTCCACAGTTAGATGTACAGAAATAAATCGATAAATATTATCTTGAATCAATCCACGACCCAGTGTATACGTATCTCAGTATTGATCACAACTCAAACTATATATATTTTGGAATCAACCTCAACCCTGTATAGCTAACTCCAACATTCACATATAGAGTGTCTATGGTTGTTCCGAAATATATATAGATGTGTCGACATGATAGGTCGAAACATTGTATACGTGTCTATGGTATCTCAAGATTACATAATATATAATACAAGTTGATTAAGTTATGGTTGGAATAGATTTGTTACCAATTTTCACGTAGCTAAAATGAGAAAAATTATCCAATCTTGTTTTACCCATAACTTCTTCATTTTAAATCCGTTTTGAGTGAATCAAATTGCTATGGTTTCATATTGAACTCTATTTTATGAATCTAAACAAAAAAAGTATAGGTTTCTAGTCGGAAAAATAAGTTACAAGTCGTTTTTGTAAAGGTAGTCATTTCAGTCGAAAGAACGACGTCTAGATGACCATTTTAGAAAACATACTTCCACTTTGAGTTTAACCATAATTTTTGGATATAGTTTCATGTTCATAATAAAAATCATTTTCTCAGAATAACAACTTTTAAATCAAAGTTTATCATAGTTTTTAATTAACTAACCCAAAACAGCCCGCGGTGTTACTACGACGGCGTAAATCCGGTTTTACGGTGTTTTTCGTGTTTCCAGGTTTTAAATCATTAAGTTAGCATATCATATAGATATAGAACATGTGTTTAGTTGATTTTAAAAGTCAAGTTAGAAGGATTAACTTTTGTTTGCGAACAAGTTTAGAATTAACTAAACTATGTTCTAGTGATTACAAGTTTAAACCTTCGAATAAGATAGCTTTATATGTATGAATCGAATGATGTTATGAACATCATTACTACCTTAAGTTCCTTGGATGAACCTACTGGAAAAGAGAAAAATGGATCTAGCTTCAATGGATCCTTAGATGGCTCAAAGTTCTTGAAGCAAAATCATGACACGAAAACAAGTTCAAGTAAGATCATCACTTGAAATAAGATTGTTATAGTTATAGAAATTGAACCAAAGTTTGAATATGATTATTACCTTGTATTAGAATGATAACCTACTGTAAGAAACAAAGATTTCTTGAGGTTGGATGATCACCTTACAAGATTGGAAGTGAGCTAGCAAACTTGAAAGTATTCTTGATTTTATGAAACTAGAACTTTTGGAATTTATGAAGAACACTTAGAACTTGAAGATAGAACTTGAGAGAGTTCAATTAGATGAAGAAAACTGAAGAATGAAAGTGTTTGTAGGTGTTTTTGGTCGTTGGTGTATGGATTAGATATAAAGGATATGTAATTTTGTTTTCATGTAAATAAGTCATGAATGATTACTCATATTTTTGTAATCTTATGAGATATTTCATGCTAGTTGCCAAATGATGGTTCCCACATGTGTTAGGTGACTCACATGGGCTGCTAAGAGCTGATCATTGGAGTGTATATACCAATAGTACATACATCTAAAAGCTGTGTATTGTACGAGTACGAATACGGGTGCATACGAGTAGAATTGTTGATGAAACTGAACGAGAATGTAATTGTAAGCATTTTTGTTAAGTAGAAGTATTTTGATAAGTGTATTGAAGTCTTTCAAAAGTGTATAAATACATATTAAAACACTACATGTATATACATTTTAACTGAGTCGTTAAGTCATCGTTAGTCGTTACATGTAAGTGTTGTTTTGAAACCTTTAGGTTAACGATCTTGTTAAATGTTGTTAACCCAATGTTTATAATAACAAAAGAGATTTTAAATTATTATATTATCATGATATTATGATGTACGAATATCTCTTAATATGATATATATACATTAAATGTCGTTACAACGATAAACGTTACATATATGTCTCGTTTCAAAATCATTAAGTTAGTAGTCTTGTTTTTACATATGTAGTTCATTGTTAATATAATTAATGATATGTTTACTTATCATAATATCATGTTAACTATATATATAACCATATATATGTCATCATATAGTTTTTTACAAGTTTTAACGTTCGTGAATCACCGGTCAACTTGGGTGGTCAATTGTCTATATGAAACCTATTTCAATTAATCAAGTCTTAACAAGTTTGATTGCTTAACATGTTGGAAACATTTAATCATGTAAACATCAATCTCAATTAATATATATAAACATGGAAAAGTTCGGGTCACTACAGTACCTACCCGTTAAATAAATTTCGTCCCGAAATTTTAAGCTGTTGAAGGTGTTGACGAATCTTCTGGAAATAGATGCGGGTATTTCTTCTTCATCTGATCTTCACGCTCCCAGGTGAACTCGGGTCCTCTACGAGCATTCCATCGAACCTTAACAATTGGTATCTTGTTTTGCTTAAGTCTTTTAACCTCACGATCCATTATTTCGACGGGTTCTTCGATGAATTGGAGTTTTTCGTTGATTTGGATTTCATCTAACGGAATAGTGAGATCTTCTTTAGCAAAACATTTCTTCAAATTCGAGACGTGGAATGTGTTATGTACAGCCGCGAGTTGTTGAGGTAACTCAAGTCGGTAAGCTACTGGTCCGACACGATCAATAATCTTGAATGGTCCAATATACCTTGGATTTAATTTCCCTCGTTTACCAAATCGAACAACGCCTTTCCAAGGTGAAACTTTAAGCATGACCATCTCTCCAATTTCAAATTCTATATCTTTTCTTTTAATGTCAGCGTAGCTCTTTTGTCGACTTTGGGCGGTTTTCAACTGTTGAATTTGGATGATCTTCTTGGTAGTTTCTTGTATAATCTCCGGACCCGTAATCTGTCTATCCCCCACTTCACTCCAACAAATCGGAGACCTGCACTTTCTACCATAAAGTGCTTCAAACGGCGCCATCTCAATGCTTGAATGGTAGCTGTTGTTGTAGGAAAATTCTGCTAACGGTAGATGTCGATCCCAACTGTTTCCGAAATCAATAACACATGCTCGTAGCATGTCTTCAAGTGTTTGTATCGTCCTTTCGCTCTGCCCATCAGTTTGTGGATGATAGGCAGTACTCATGTCTAGACGAGTTCCTAATGCTTGCTGTAATGTCTGCCAGAATCTTGAAATAAATCTGCCATCCCTATCAGAGATAATAGAGATTGGTATTCCATGTCTGGAGACGACTTCCTTCAAATACAGTCGTGCTAACTTCTCCATCTTGTCATCTTCTCTTATTGGTAGGAAGTGTGCTGATTTGGTAAGACGATCAACTATTACCCAAATAGTATCAAAACCACTTGCAGTCCTTGGCAATTTAGTGATGAAATCCATGGTAATGTTTTCCCATTTCCATTCCGGGATTTCGGGTTGTTGAAGTAGACCTGATGGTTTCTGATGCTCAGCTTTGACCTTAGAACACGTCAAACATTCTCCTACGTATTTAGCAACATCGGCTTTCATACCCGGCCACCAAAAATGTTTCTTGAGATCCTTGTACATCTTCCCCGTTCCAGGATGTATTGAGTATCTGGTTTTATGAGCTTCTCTAAGTACCATTTCTCTCATATCTCCAAATTTTGGTACCCAAATCCTTTCAGCCCTATACCGGGTTCCGTCTTCCTGAATATTAAGATGCTTCTCCGATCCTTTGGGTATTTCATCCTTTAAATTTCCCTCTTTTAAAACTCCTTGTTGCGCCTCCTTTATTTGAGTAGTAAGGTTATTATGAATCATTATATTCATAGATTTTACTCGAATGGGTTCTCTGTCCTTCCTGCTCAAGGCATCGGCTACCACATTTGCCTTCCCCGGGTGGTAACGAATCTCAAAGTCGTAATCATTCAATAATTCAATCCACCTACGCTGCCTCATATTCAGTTGTTTCTGATTAAATATGTGTTGAAGACTTTTGTGGTCGGTATATATAATACTTTTGACCCCATATAAGTAGTGCCTCCAAGTCTTTAATGCAAAAACAACCGCGCCTAATTCCAAATCATGCGTCGTATAATTTTGTTCGTGAATCTTCAATTGTCTAGACGCATAAGCAATCACCTTCGTTCGTTGCATTAATACACAACCGAGACCTTGCTTTGATGCATCACAATAAATCACAAAATCATCATTCCCTTCAGGCAATGACAATATAGGTGCCGTAGTTAGCTTTTTCTTCAATAACTGAAACGCTTTCTCTTGTTCATCATTCCATTCAAATTTCTTCCCTTTATGCGTTAATGCAGTCAAGGGTTTTGCTATTCTGGAAAAGTCTTGGATGAACCTTCTGTAGTAACCAGCTAGTCCTAAAAACTGGCGTATGTGTTTCGAAGTTTTCGGGGTTTCCCACTTTTCAACAGTTTCTATCTTTGCCGGATCCACCTTAATACCTTCTTTGTTCACTATGTGACCGAGGAATTGAACTTCTTCCAACCAAAATGCACACTTTGAAAACTTAGCGTACAATTCTTCCTTCCTCAATACTTCTAACACCTTTCTCAAATGTTCAACGTGTTCTTGGTCATTCTTTGAGTAAATAAGTATGTCATCAATGAAAACAATGACAAACTTGTCAAGGTATGGTCCACACACTCGGTTCATAAGGTCCATGAACACAGCTGGTGCATTAGTTAAACCAAACGGCATGACCATAAACTCGTAATGACCGTAACGTGTTCTGAAAGCAGTCTTTGGAATATCATCTTCTTTCACCCTCATTTGATGATACCCGGAACGTAAGTCAATCTTTGAATAAACAGACGAGCCTTGTAGTTGATCAAATAAGTTGTCGATTCTCGGTAGTGGGTAGCGGTTCTTGATGGTAAGTTTGTTCAACTCTCGGTAGTCGATACACAACCTGAAAGTACCATCTTTCTTCTTGACAAACAAAACAGGAGCTCCCCACGGTGATGTGCTTGGTCGAATGAAACCACGCTCTAAAAGTTCTTGTAATTGGCTTTGCAGTTCTTTCATCTCGCTGGGTGCGAGTCTGTAAGGAGCACGAGCTATTGGTGCAGCTCCTGGTACAAGATCTATTTGAAATTCAACGGATCGATGTGGGGGTAATCCCGGTAATTCTTTCGGAAATACATCGGGAAATTCTTTTGCAATGGGAACATCATTGATGCTCTTTTCTTCAATTTGTACTTTCTCGACGTGTGCTAGAACAGCATAGCAACCTTTTCTTATTAGTTTTTGTGCCTTCAAATTACTAATAAGATGTAGCTTCGTGTTGCCCTTTTCTCCGTACACCATTAAGGGTTTTCCTTTTTCTCGTATAATGCGAATTGCATTTTTGTAACAAACGATCTCCGCTTTCACTTCTTTCAACCAGTCCATACCGATTATCACATCAAAACTCCCTAACTCTACTGGTATCAAATCAATCTTAAATGTTTCGCTAACCAGTTTAATTTCTCGATTCCGACATATATTATCTGCTGAAATTAATTTACCATTTGCTAATTCGAGTAAAAATTTACTATCCAAAGGCGTCAATGGACAACTTAATTTAGCACAAAAATCTCTACTCATATAGCTTCTATCCGCACCCGAATCATATAAAACGTAAGCAGATTTATTGTCAATAAGAAACGTACCCGTAACAAGCTCCGGGTCTTCCTGTGCCTCTGCCGCATTAATATTAAAAACTCTTCCGCGGCCTTGTCCATTCGTGTTCTCCTAGTTCGGGCAATTTCTAATAATGTGGCCCGGTTTTCCACATTTATAACAAACTACATTGGCATAACTTGCTCCGACACTACTTGCTCCGCCATTACTCGTTCCGACACCATTTGTTCCTTTCGTTCTATTAACCCCTGGTCCGTAGACATCACACTTCACCGCGCTATGACCATTTCTTTCACACTTGTTGCAAAATTTGGTGCAGAACCCCGAGTGATACTTTTCACACCTTTGGCATAGCGGCTTCTGATTGTTGTGGTTGTTGCGGTTATTATTGTTGTTAAGATGATTGTTGTGGTTGCTGTTGTTGTTGTTGTTGTTGTTGTTGGGCCGTTTGTTGTAGTTACGATTGATGTTGCGATTGTTAGGATAGTTGTTGCGATTATTGTTATAATTGCTGTTGTTGTTGTATTGGTGATTCTTATCACCGTTTTCCTCCCACTTTCTTTTGACTTGCTTCACATTGGCCTCTTCAGCAGTCTGTTCTTTAATTCTTTCTTCAATCTGGTTCACTAGTTTGTGAGCCATTCTACATGCCTGTTGTATTGAGGCGGGCTCGTGTGAACTTATATCTTCTTGGATTCTTTCCGGTAATCCTTTCACAAACGCGTCGATCTTCTCTTCCTCATCTTCGAATGCTCCCGGACACAATAGGCACAATTCTGTGAATCGTCTTTCGTACGTGGTAATATCAAATCCTTGGGTTCGTAACCCTCTAAGTTCTGTCTTGAGCTTATTGACCTCGGTTCTGGGACGGTACTTCTCGTTCATCAAGTGCTTGAATGCTGACCACGGTAGTGCGTACGCATCATCTTGTCCCACTTGCTCTAGATAGGTATTCCACCATGTTAACGCAGAACCTGTGAAGGTATGCGTAGCGTACTTCACTTTGTCCTCTTCAGTACACTTACTTATGGCAAACACCGATTCAACCTTCTCGGTCCACCGTTTCAATCCGATCGGTCCTTCGGTTCCATCAAATTCCAAAGGTTTGCAGGCAGTGAATTCTTTGTAGGTGCATCCTACACGATTTCCTGTACTGCTAGATCCAAGGTTATTGTTGGTATGTAGCGCAGCCTGTACTGCGGCTATGTTTGAAGCTAGAAAAGTACGGAATTCCTCTTCATTCATATTCACGGTGTGTCGAGTAGTCGGTGCCATTTCCTTCAAAATAGTTAAATGGAACAAGTTAATCATACAGAATATTAAGAGTAGTTAATAGTATTTCGTAGCATAATATGAACTCATTTATAAAAGCTTTTTCTTCATATTAGCGTTTTATAAGTTTAAATTCGGGTAGTACCTACCCGTTAAGTTCATACTTAGTAGCTAATATACAATTCAACTACTACAATTCTATATGAAAAACTGATTATAATAATATTTCGCGTTCAAACTTTTATACAATATTTTACAAACTTACAATACCGCTTATTTTACATAAAGCATGAAATATAGCACACAATAACTTTGATACAAGATAGTTGTGAAGACAATTCTAGCTAGTACACAAGTCGTTCAGCAAAGGCAATAAAGACACGTAATTCATACGTCCAGAAACAAGTCATGCATTCTGGTTTTACTAGGACTACTTCCCATCCTTGGTCTTGTGCAACATAACCGTTATGGCCGTTGATAAGACAGCGTGTTGTAACGTCATCAAAGGGACGAGGGTTACGTAATGTCCAACAGTCCCGTAATAATCTAAAAACCTCATTTCTTACCCCAATTACCGACTCCGTCACTTGTGGAAACGTTTTGTTTAATAGTTGTAGCCCGATGTTCTTGTTCTCACTTTGGTGAGAAGCGAACATTACTAATCCGTAAGCATAACATGCTTCTTTATGTTGCATGTTAGCCGCTTTTTCTAAATCACGAAGTCCAATATTCGGATATATTGAGTCAAAATAATTTCTTAACCCGTTGCGTAAAATAGCATTTGGGTTCCCCGCAATATATGCGTCAAAGTAAACACATCGTAACTTATGGGTTTCCCAATGTGATATCCCCCATCTTTCAAATGAAAGTCTCTTATAAACCAAGACATTCTTGGAACGTTCTTCGAATGTCTTACAAACTGATCTCGCCTTAAATAGTTGTGCCGAAGAATTCTGGCCGACTCTAGACAAGATTTCATCAATCATGTCTCCGGGTAGGTCTCTTAAAATATTGGGTTGTCTATCCATTTTGTGTTTTTAAACTGTAAAATAGACAAGAGTTAGATTCATAAAAAAAATACTTATTAATACAAGCAATTTTTACATATATCATAAAGCATAAGAACACTATATTCCATATATTACACCACACGAATACAACTATCTTATTCCGACTCGCTCGTTTCTTCTTCTTCGGTTTTGGTTCGTTTTGCCAAGTTTCTAGGGATATATGATGTTCCCCTAATACGAGCCGTCGTTGTCCACATTGGTTTAGAAAAACCTGGTGGTTTAGAGGTTCCCGGGTCATTGTTACAACTTAAGGACTTCGGGGGTTGACGATACATATAAAGTTCATCGGGGTTGGAATTAGATTTCTCTATTTTTATGCCCTTTCCCTTATTATTTTCTTTTGCCTTTTTAAATTCAGTTGGGGTAATTTCTATAACATCATCGGAATTCTCGTCGGAATCCGATTCATCGGAGAATTGGTAATCCTCCCAATATTTTGCTTCCTTGGCGGAAACACCATTGACCATAATTAACTTTGGTCGGTTGGTTGAGGATTTTCTTTTACTTAACCGTTTTATTATTTCCCCCACCGGTTCCGATTCTTCTTCCGGTTCCGATTCTTCTTCCGGTTCCGACTCTTCTTCCGGTTCCGACTCTTCTTCCGGTTCCTCTTCGGGAACTTGTGAATCAGTCCACAAATCATTCCAATTTACATTTGACTCTTCATTATTATTAGGTGAGTCAATGGGACTTGTTCTAGAGGTAGACATCTATCACATAATATCAAACACGTTAAGAGATTAATATATCACATAATATTCATATGTTAAAAATATATAGTTTCCAACAAAAATGTTAAGCAATCATTTTTAAAGAAAACACGGTCGAAGTCCAGACTCACTAATGCATCCTAACAAACTCGATAAGACACACTAATGCAAATTTTCTGGTTCTCTAAGACCAACGCTCTGATACCAACTGAAATGTCCCGTTCTTATTGATTAAAAACGTTCCATATTAGTTGATTTCGTTGCGAGGTTTTGACCTCTATATGAGACGTTTTTCAAAGACTGCATTCATTTTTAAACAAACCATAACCTTCATTTCATCAATAAAGGTTTAAAAAGCTTTACGTAGATTATCAAATAATGATAATCTAAAATATCCTGTTTACACGCGACCATTACATAATGGTTTACAATACAAATATGTTACAACAAAATAAGTTTCTTGAATGCAGTTTTTACATAATATCATACAAGCATGGACTCCAAATCTTGTCCTTATTTAAGTATGCGACAGTGGAAGCTCTTAATAATCACCTGAGAATAAACATGCTTAAAACGTCAACAAAAATGTTGGTGAGTTATAGGTTTAACCTATATAAATCAAATCGTAACAATAGACCACAAGATTTCATATTTCAATACACATCCCATACATAGAGATAAAAATCATTCATATGGTGAACACCTGGTAACCGACAATAACAAGATGCATATATAAGAATATCCCCATCATTCCGGGACACCCTTCGGATATGATATAAATTTCGAAGTACTAAAGCATCCGGTACTTTGGATGGGGTTTGTTAGGCCCAATAGATCTATCTTTAGGATTCGCGTCAATTAGGGTGTCTGTTCCCTAATTCTTAGATTACCAGACTTAATAAAAAGGGGCATATTCGATTTCGATAATTCAACCATAGAATGTAGTTTCACGTTCTTGTGTCTATTTTGTAAATCATTTATAAAACCTGCATGTATTCTCATCCCAAAAATATTAGATTTTAAAAGTGGGACTATAACTCACTTTCACAGATTTTTACTTCGTCGGGAAGTAAGACTTGGCCACTGGTTGATTCACGAACCTATAACAATATATACATATATATCAAAGTATGTTCAAAATATATTTACAACACTTTTAATATATTTTGATGTTTTAAGTTTATTAAGTCAGCTGTCCTCGTTAGTAACCTACAACTAGTTGTCCACAGTTAGATGTACAGAAATAAATCGATAAATATTATCTTGAATCAATCCACGACCCAGTGTATACGTATCTCAGTATTGATCACAACTCAAACTATATATATTTTGGAATCAACCTCAACCCTGTATAGCTAACTCCAACATTCACATATAGAGTGTCTATGGTTGTTCCGAAATATATATAGATGTGTCGACATGATAGGTCGAAACATTGTATACGTGTCTATGGTATCTCAAGATTACATAATATATAATACAAGTTGATTAAGTTATGGTTGGAATAGATTTGTTACCAATTTTCACGTAGCTAAAATGAGAAAAATTATCCAATCTTGTTTTACCCATAACTTCTTCATTTTAAATCCGTTTTGAGTGAATCAAATTGCTATGGTTTCATATTGAACTCTATTTTATGAATCTAAACAAAAAAAGTATAGGTTTCTAGTCGGAAAAATAAGTTACAAGTCGTTTTTGTAAAGGTAGTCATTTCAGTCGAAAGAACGACGTCTAGATGACCATTTTAGAAAACATACTTCCACTTTGAGTTTAACCATAATTTTTGGATATAGTTTCATGTTCATAATAAAAATCATTTTCTCAGAATAACAACTTTTAAATCAAAGTTTATCATAGTTTTTAATTAACTAACCCAAAACAGCCCGCGGTGTTACTACGACGGCGTAAATCCGGTTTTACGGTGTTTTTCGTGTTTCCAGGTTTTAAATCATTAAGTTAGCATATCATATAGATATAGAACATGTGTTTAGTTGATTTTAAAAGTCAAGTTAGAAGGATTAACTTTTGTTTGCGAACAAGTTTAGAATTAACTAAACTATGTTCTAGTGATTACAAGTTTAAACCTTCGAATAAGATAGCTTTATATGTATGAATCGAATGATGTTATGAACATCATTACTACCTTAAGTTCCTTGGATGAACCTACTGGAAAAGAGAAAAATGGATCTAGCTTCAATGGATCCTTAGATGGCTCAAAGTTCTTGAAGCAAAATCATGACACGAAAACAAGTTCAAGTAAGATCATCACTTGAAATAAGATTGTTATAGTTATAGAAATTGAACCAAAGTTTGAATATGATTATTACCTTGTATTAGAATGATAACCTACTGTAAGAAACAAAGATTTCTTGAGGTTGGATGATCACCTTACAAGATTGGAAGTGAGCTAGCAAACTTGAAAGTATTCTTGATTTTATGAAACTAGAACTTTTGGAATTTATGAAGAACACTTAGAACTTGAAGATAGAACTTGAGAGAGTTCAATTAGATGAAGAAAATTGAAGAATGAAAGTGTTTGTAGGTGTTTTTGGTCGTTGGTGTATGGATTAGATATAAAGGATATGTAATTTTGTTTTCATGTAAATAAGTCATGAATGATTACTCATATTTTTGTAATCTTATGAGATATTTCATGCTAGTTGCCAAATGATGGTTCCCACATGTGTTAGGTGACTCACATGGGCTGCTAAGAGCTGATCATTGGAGTGTATATACCAATAGTACATACATCTAAAAGCTGTGTATTGTACGAGTACGAATACGGGTGCATACGAGTAGAATTGTTGATGAAACTGAACGAGAATGTAATTGTAAGCATTTTTGTTAAGTAGAAGTATTTTGATAAGTGTATTGAAGTCTTTCAAAAGTGTATAAATACATATTAAAACACTACATGTATATACATTTTAACTGAGTCGTTAAGTCATCGTTAGTCGTTACATGTAAGTGTTGTTTTGAAACCTTTAGGTTAACGATCTTGTTAAATGTTGTTAACCCAATGTTTATAATAACAAAAGAGATTTTAAAGTATTATATTATCATTATATTATGATGTACGAATATCTCTTAATATGATATATATACATTAAATGTCGTTACAACGATAAACGTTACATATATGTCTCGTTTCAAAATCATTTAGTTAGTAGTCTTGTTTTTACATATGTAGTTCATTGTTAATATAATTAATGATATGTTTACTTATCATAATATCATGTTAACTATATATATAACCATATATATGTCATCATATAGTTTTTTACAAGTTTTAACGTTCGTGAATCACCGGTCAACTTGGGTGGTCAATTGTCTATATGAAACCTATTTCAATTAATCAAGTCTTAACAAGTTTGATTGCTTAACATGTTGGAAACATTTAATCATGTAAACATCAATCTCAATTAATATATATAAACATGGAAAAGTTCGGGTCACTACACATTGAGGTTGTACTGTAAAGCAAATCATGACCTAACATCATTATCTCCATTATTACTTTCCTCATCTTCCACTAAATCTACATTATTATATATATATATATAAAAAATGCGTCATAGAGGTGTCCTAATTTTGGGTCGGCCACTTATTTGTATAAAGTCTTACATGAGTAGTTTGTCATTGGATCAAGACAACCACAATTTGCTGCTGTCACAGAAGAGAAAAAAATAACGTTTGATGATTTCTTTGAGGTGTGTTTGTTTCCAGTTTCCAAAACAGAAGAAAAGTGAGTTGATGAGGGTTCTTGGCTGCAAAGCAAGATCGAGTGGTGGTGTGTTGGGTCATCTTTCAAGCGAAAACAGAAACTCAAGTTGCAGTAGGTTTTCGTTTGTAATGGGGTTAATGGTTGTTGAATCCAAAACAGAAAAGATATTAAAGTCGTTAATGGTGGTGTGCTGATTTAGGGGGGTGAAGTGGTGACGGTTTGATGATGGTGATGGTTGTAAGTGTTGGGTGGCTTGATGGAAGTTTTGGTGGTTACAGTAATACCAACAACAATAAAGTGGGGATGGTTTGCAGCAAACAATGAAAACGATCATGATGGTGTGTGATAATTGCAACAAAAATCAGTCCGAGCAGTTGGTTATGGTTCATATGGTTGGTTCATTTTGTGGTGGTTCTTGGTTTGTTTGAGTTACAATACAGAAAAATGGCAGTGGTGGTGATGTCGTGGTGATGAAGAAAATGGAAGATAGCCGGTAGTTAGTGGTGGTTTTCATGGGTTTAAACCCTAACAGAAACAGTGACTATAAGTAGCAGTCGAATGAAACAAAGACAATATAGTAGCAGTGTCGGTTGATCATGCTTACCAATTAATGATGATGATTAATGGCAGCTGTACTTTTGCGAAGAAGATGAGTTGGTGATCGACTTCAGAGACAAAATTTTGGAGGTTGTAACATGCTTGTGTTGTTCTCGATCCATAACTCAAACAGAAATAGAGAAGGTGATCGTGAGGTTGGATGAAGGTGATGTGGTGTTTGTATTAGTGATCAAATGGTTATGGGTTGTTTATCCTTCATATCATTGAACTAATGATTGAATGTATAGCAAGTTTAATCGATAGCAATATTCGTTCAAGAGATAAAAGACAGAAAAAAACAAAGAAGATGGTGATGTGCAACGGATTTTGGAATGTTTTGTGAATTAGGTTCGTGATTTGTATTGGTTTAAGAATAAGAATCATCAATTTAACACAGTATGAAAGTGATATGAAATTGAAATTGATCCTGTGTTTTTGTATAACTCATTATTTAATTAATCAAACTCTAATAATAAAAATACTGATATAATGTGGCTGTATATATGTATATCTCAGTACATATGTATATATATATATTCTGTATATATAATATGCATTTATCTGTACATATATCTTATATATCAAACTTGTATATATATATATATATATATATATATGTGTATTAATTATAATAAGAAACATAATAATAATAATTATATAAACATTAATATTTAATATTAATTTGATTAATAATAAATGAAATTAAGGTTAATAATATAACTTGTAATTAAAATTAATTACTAATATTAACATATACTGAATATTTAATATATATATATATATATATATATATATATATATATATATATATGTTATTTAATATATATCATATTACTTATGCATAGTATTCATATATATATATCTATTCTAGTGTTACTTTAATTATTCTAATATAATCTTTCATTTTTAAGGTGTGCTTTATTAATTCAGAGTTATATATATACTCTTATATATATATATATATATATATATATATATATATATATATATATATATATATATATATATATATATACATATTTATTTACAAACCAATCGTTCGTGAATCGTTGGGATTAGCCAAAGGTCAAATGTATACATGAACGCGATTCAAAGTTTTTGAGATTCAGTTTAACAGACTTTGCTTATCGTGTCGAAATCATATAGAGATTTAAGTTTAAATTTGGTCGAAAATTTCGGGGTCGTCACAGTACCTACCCGTTAAAGAAATTTCGTCCCGAAATTTGATCGAGGTCGTCATGGCTAACAGTAAGAATGTTTTTATGACAAATTTTGGTTGACAAATAGAGTTTTATCATTATTGAGTAATATAGATAAAACAATTCGATTATTCGAAGCGTACGAGTGAAGCTATCACAAAAGAATGAAATGAATAAATGCAGATTCGTCTTAACCAGTGACATAGTCACGGTTGATTTCCGAAATTCAAGGAATTTAATGAAAATCTTCAAAATCTATATAAGATTTGATCCTTCGGGATTTAAGGAAATTAGGATCTTCTTGACTAAAGGCGACGATCTGTCTCGATTGTCCTGTCGGATATTTCACTATAAATGAACTTCTTCCGTTCCATTATTTTTTGGAGTTCCATTTATTTGGTTTTCTCTTCCAGAATTTAAGTCAAACGAATAATGTTCCAGAATTCGTAGGTGTGAAGTTCCGAATCAACATAACTAACGTTCTAAGAGAGAGATTGTAATAGTACAATCTTGATTTGTCAAATTACCTGAATTCAAGAGAAAGATATGACTATTAAGAAAATATGTTCTTGATATGTTTAGAGATGAGGTAGAATGTAAGAGTCGTGTAACATGGCACATGATGACGTTATGATCTGTGAATCATCACGTTCCATTAGAAACTTAGCATGACTTACTGTAATATAATCACGTTGATCAAGTGTCATTATATTATACTAACTCAAGCTCCAGTTCCCAACACTACTTCAAAAACATTCTTATTTTAAACTCGAAAGTTTCAGAATTTAGAAACTAAAATAGTTTCTTTTATGATGTAATACAGATAACGCGGAGAGCTAATGATTTCAAATAAGGATAGTGATGACAAATATCTTCAGAAATATGGAGGATATTTATAATGAAAGATACCATAATATCTTAGAATTTTAGAATCAATTTTTGATGAAGAAATTCATTCACGATGATTTAGAGAGATTAAGGAGCAAGGTATTCGCTAAAGATTTCATCAGAAACATAATCGTCAAGATTTTTTTATGTACAATTTTAGTCCTTGTGATTTGTTCAGAGTCTCCTTCATGATTTGATCAATTCATTTTTTAGTATTAAAATCTTTGAGATTTTTCAACACTCCATTCTTTATCATCAAACTTTTGACTGTTAAGGCAGTCTTCAATTTTTACTGCTTCATCAGCTGTTTCACAATTTAAATAACTGATTCGTAGACTAGAGTGCTTTTTAGAATGTCAGAATGGGAGATCATAATTCTAAGAGATAAATGTTATATGTTTACATATAACTATTGATGTAGAACGCTGCGAGATTTCAAAATACTGATTGCTAATTCCCGGTAATTGGTATGGTAATTATCGTTACAAGATGCAGATGAGTAGGTGATAAGGTTTCAATGAATATAATAACTTTTCAGAAAGTCAAAGATCAATGAAGTTACTGGTATGTTTACTTATAATATGGTGGGATATAAACGGTTCCCCGGTAACAATGATGGGAAGGGTAATTGTTATAAAAAGGCTTATTCGAATGAAAACTTAAAGTTGATTTGCTGGAGCTGTGAAAAAATTGGCTAATTTGAAAAGGAATAGTAAAGTTATTTTTGGTAATAACAACGCCAAAGGAGCTAGCACAGATACGTGTTAAACGTTTACTCAGGTTCCAAAAGTTTTTCAGATGCATAACTATGTACATAAATCTTTCCTTCCATAGATGTAGTGCGGTTGGTTCATCCTCTCAATTGAGATGTTTTTAAGAATCATGAAAGGTTTGAACGTAGATTGTATTCGTCAAGATACAAATGAGGTTTAAGATGAAATTAAGTGGCTAACTTGAAGAAATGTTCAGTTTCATATGTTGTAATCAATATTTTAATTCATTTTAATTGTCCAATGTTGGTAGTCACAGTTAGCAGTTCCATAATTCATATATAGTTTTAATATATAATATTTGAATTAATTAATACGTGTCATGACCCATTATATACATATCTCAGACTCGATCACAACTCAAAGTATATATATTATTTGAGAATCAACCTCGACCCTTTATATGCGAACTCGAACATTACAGCGTATAGAGTGACTTACGGTTATTCCAAATAATATATATAGATGACATCGATATGATATGTCAAAACATTGTATATGTGTCCCGATAAAGTGCGTAAAATAAATAACAGAAATTAAATGACGATAAATAAAATTGCGGGAATTAAAATTGCGATATATAAATTGCGATAAATAAATGTAAATAGGAATTAACAATTAGCTAGGAACAGTTAGCTAGGATTTTGTTAGCGTGGATTCTTAACAGATTTTCTCATAGATAATTTGTTTGTTTCTAACAAATTTTATTTTGTCCAATGTTTTCTTCATTATGCCACTTGTTGGATTCTGATAAGTCAAAATCCAAATATGAAATTGAATAAAAATGATTATTCTGTGATGATCGGATTCGTATATCTGTGGATATAAGTAGGATAGTAAATGATTGTTGAATCAGATTCAAAGAATGTACAGTGTAACTTATTAAAGTGAAATCTAAATATTGCTCGGGTATTACCTACCCGTTAAAATATTTTCACCATTAACAGTTTGTACAAAAGAATTTTTAATTAAAAATCTTTATGAAAATATACTTTCATATATATATTTTCTTCAGATGTAATCATGAATTTAATGAGTTAATATGATATTAAGCTCATTTGATTTACCGTTAGAACAAGAATATATAATCTCTAAAACATTAGAGATTACATAATCGTCATGTCGAACGAAGATAAATGATGTAGAACGTCATGTAGAACGATGATCATACTCGAGGTACAGAATGAGATGTTGAGGCATGTGATGTTGAAACTTGGGTTGTTAGTGGTACTGGTGCTGTTACTGATGGTACTATTGGTGTTAATGATGCTGCTGAAGCTGGTAAATTTTGCACCATATTTTCCAAAGCTATTTCGTTGACTTCTTCTACTACACCGGGATGATTGTCGGTCAGAACGAGCGGATGAATAAGGTTTAGAATTGTGGATAGAATATAATCGTGGAGAGATACTCTGGAAATGAGTGTGAAAATGGTGTTTCGAATGGGTTCACCAGTAAGTGCTTCAGGTTATTCACCAAAAGGTGAATTCGGTTAACGGAAAGGATCGCCTTCTTCTCGTCTCCATTAATTAAGTCGACTTTGAACCCATCCCCAATTCAGTCAAAATTGGTGATGACTGGTTGGTTGATCTATTCCGGTTACACTGCTTTCGGAGCTCAAGTGTGTATCCATATCGGAATAGCTGTCGGAATCCGAGGAACTTGAACTAGTAGCGAGTTTCATCTTGCACGGTCAGGTAAAGTATTTTCGATAGGAAATAGATTATAGGATTTAGTTTGGTATGGTTCAATACATAACTTACATATGTATATATATTACCAAAATCCCATAAGTCACGGAGGAATCTTCAGAAGCTGTCAGGCAAAGTTTATAGTGACAGATATGCTAAGATATGAATCTGTCTATACACTATCTATGCAATAAAGGCAGTAAGACGTGTCTAGACTTAGGAATGATAAGCAGATAATTTTCTAAGAATGATAAACAGATGCGTTCCGACTAGAAATGATAAGCAAAACTTTTGACATGCAGATACGGTAGAAGTCTAGACTCATTAATGTATCTTAATATCTATCAGTTAGACACACTAATGCAAGACCTAGTTCGCTAAGACCACCGCTCTGATACCACCTGTAAAGACCCGTCCTAATCCATCTGGACGAATACATTACATTTGGTTACATCGCGAGGTACTTGACCTCTATATGATACATTTTACAAACATTGCATTCGTTTTTAAAAGACAAACTTTCTTTACATCGAAAGTTGATGGCATGCATACTATTTCATAATATACCCAACTATAATTGACTTAATAATAATCTCTATGAACTCAATGACTCGAATGCAACGTCTTTTAAAATATGTCATGAATGACTCCAAGTAATATCTCTAAGATGAGCATATGCACAACGGAAGATTTCTTTCATACCTGAGAATAAAAATGCTTTAAGGTGTCAACCAAAAGGTTGGTGAGTTCATTAGTTTATCATAATCGATCATTTTCATCATTTTAATAGACCACAAGATTTTCATTTCCATTTCTCATAAATATACTTCCCATGCATAGAGACAAAAAATCATTCATATGGATTGAACACTTGGTAACCGACATTAACAAGATGCATATAAGAATATCCCCATCATTCAAGGACATCCATCAGACATGATATAAAAACTCGAAGTACTAAAGCATCCGCTACAACGGATGGGGTTTGTTAGGCCCAATAGATCTATCTTTAGGATTCGCGTCAATTAGTAGATCGGTTTACTAATTCTTAGGCTACCAAGCAAAAGGGGCATATTCGGCTTCAATCATTCAACCATATAATGTAGTATCGATTACTTGTGTCTATTTCGTAAAACATTTATAAAAATTTCGCATGTATTCTCCGCCCAAAAATATAAAGGGTAAAAAGGCAAATGAAACTCACTCTACTGTATTTTGTAGTAAAAATACATATGACGATGTTGGACAATGCATGGTTGGCCTCGGATTCACGAACCTATATCATATATATATATATATATATATATATATATATATATATATATATATATATATATATATATATATATATATATATATATATATATATATATATATATATATATATATATATATATATATATATATATATATATATATATATATATATTTATATATATATATATATATATATATATATCAACACATATAATTGAAGTCGAATAAATTTATATATTATTATTAATATAACTGTTAGTTTTAGTTATTCATGTGTTTCATTATTAACTTAAATATATTTACTTTATATACTTTAAATAAATAATTTTAAAAATGTAGTTTTATTAAAATATAACTAACTTTTAAAATAATAATATTAATAGTAATATTGATAATAAAAATAATATAGTTGTAATAATAATAATGGTAAAAGTAATAATAATGATAGTAATAATACTAAAAATGATAAAGATATTAATAATAATGTTAATACTAATAATAATAATGATAAAATAATAATAATGATCCTAAAAATATTAATTTTAATAATAATGATAATAATGATAAGAATAATAATGATAATTAAATAAATAAATAAATACCTCAATGGAGTAATCCTAAAAAAATGTCCAAGTCCGGGTTTGAACCCGCGATGTCCCACTAACCCAAAAACACCTTTAACCAATCATCTGCCGTCTCATTTCTGATTTTAAATCCCCACCTAACAAATATATAACCTATGTACTCCTGCCTGATTCTTCTTCATTTTCTAAAAAAATAAATGCCCCAGCCTGGGCTTGAACCCGAGACCTCTCGTCCACCTAACACATGCCTAACCATATGAGCTGCTCTGTCTATCTGTTTATTTCACTAACCAAACTTATATAACCCGTTTTACTTCTGGTTTCTAATTCTTCTTCTTAACAGCTAATCAATCACAAACATAATCATACCATCATAAAATCATCATCAGTTAACATCATAATCGATTATTCCTATGATCATCACATCTTTTATATCATTCCCTTGCTCATTCTCCTCCCCTCTTCGACCAACATGGGAAAAAATACTCGCAGCCCAATTAGAACATAAAACTCACGGACTATGTTATAAGCAAAAGCCCAACGGTTTAGTTGCAGTAGGTTTTTGTTTGTAATGGGGTAAATGGTTGTTGAATCCAAAACAGAAAAGATATTAAAGTCGTTAATGGTGGTGTGGTGATTTAGGGGGTGAAGTGGCGACGGTTTGATGATGGTGATGGTTCTAAGTGTTGGGTGGCTCGATGGAAATTTTGGTGGTTATAGTAATACCAACAATAATAAAGTGGGTATGGTTTGCAGCAAACAATGAAAAAGATCATGATAGTGTGTGATAATTGCAACAGAAATCAGTCCGAGCAGTTGGTTATGGTTCATATGGTTGGTTCATTTTGTGGTGGTTCTTGGTTTGTTTGAGTTACAAAACAGAAAAATGGCAGTGGTGGTGATGTCGTGGTGATGAAGAAAATGGAAGATAGCCGGTAGTTAGTGGTGGTTTTCATGGGTTTAAACCCTAACAGAAACAGTGACTATAAGTAGCAGTCGAATGAAATAAAGACAATATAGTAGCAGTGTCGGTTGATCATGCTTACCAATTAATGATGATGATTAAAGGAAGCTGTACTTTTGCGAAGAAGATGAGTTGGTGATCGACTTTAGAGACAAAATTTTGGAGGTTGTAACATGCTTGTGTTGTTCTCGGTCCATAACTCAAACATAAATAGAGAAGGTGATCGTGAGGTTGGATGAAGGTGAGGTGGTGTTTGTATTAGTGATCAAGTGGTTATGGGTTGTTTATCCTTCATATCATTGAACTAATGATTGAATGTATAGCAAGTTTAATCGATAGCAATATTCATTCAAGAGATAAAAGAAAGAAAAAAAGATGGTGATGTGCAACGGATTTTGGAATGTTTTGTGAATTAGGTTCGTGATTTGTACTGGTTTAAGAATAAGAATCATCAATTTAACACAGTATGAAAGTGATATGAAATTGAAATTGATCCTGTGTTTTTGTAAAACTCATTATTTAATTAATCAAACTCTAATAATAAAAATACTGTTATAATGTGGCTGTATATATGTATATCTCAGTACATATGTGTGTGTGTGTATATATATATATATATATATATATATATATATATATATATATATAAATATATATTCTGTATATATAATATGCATTTATCTGTACATATATCTTATATATCGAACTTGTATATATATGTGTATTAATTATAATAAGAAACATAATAATAATAATTATATAAACATTAATATTTAATATTAATTTTATTAATAATAAATGTAACTAATAATAATAATAATAATAGAATTAATAATATCAATAATATTATTAGCAATACTTGTACATCTCAAATTTTATATTTTTTTTATATAATTTATAATAAGAATATTAATATTATCATTTATAATGAAATTAAGGTTAATAATATAACTTTTATATTTTAACTTGTAATTAAAATTAATTACTAATAGTAACATATACTGAATATTTAATATATATATATATATATATATATATATATATATATATATATATATATATATATATATATATATATATATATATGTTATTTAATATATATCATATTACTTATGCATAGTATTCATATATATATATATATATATATATATATATATATATATATATATATATATATCTCTATTCTAGTATTACTTTAATTATTCTAATATAATCTTTCATTTTTAAGGTGTGCTTTATTAATTCAGAGTTATATATATATATATATATATATATATATATATATATATATATATATATATATATATATATACATACATATTTATTTACAAACCAATCGTTCGTGAATCGTTGGGATTAGCCTCAAATATGACTCTTCCGGAACCCATCCTTGAATGGGTTCCCAAAAAGAACTAATCTCTTAGCTACTGTGCAGGGCATTCAAAACAAGCAAATCTGGTATCTCGGTAGTGGTTGTTTGAGACATATGACCGGAAGTAAGTCCCTGCTAATGGACTATCAAGAAAAGGATGGTCCAGTTGTTTCAGAAGGAGATAATTCATTGGGTTACACAAAGGGTTTTGGTACTTTAACAAATGGGAATTTCACTTTTTCAAATGTGGCATACGTCGTTAGGCTTAAACACAATTTACTCAGCATAAGCCAACTGACAAACAAGAATAAGATAGTCCAATTCAGAAGAAAAATTGGTACTATTTTTGATAAGACAAGGAAGCCTCTTCTAACAGCAAAAAGACATGAGAACATGTATCAAATTGACATGAACACAATAGTCACAACAAATGATACTTGTTTCTATTCAAAGGCAGCAGACAACCTCAAATGGTTATGGCACAAGAGACTCTAACATCTCAACTTCAAAGATATTCACCAATTATCTAGTAAAATTTTGGTGTCTGGCCTACCCACTATGTCTTATGTGAAGGACAGATTGTGTCCTAGTTGTGAAAGGGGAAAACATCACCATGTTTCATTCAAATCAAAGCAGATCTCATCTGTTGAAAAGCCATTTCACTTACTTCATATGGATCTTTTTGGTCCTGTTAATGTAGCCAGTTGTAGTGGGAAGAAATATACACTTGTTATTGTTGAAGAATATTCCAGATACACTAGGGTATTCTTTTTGAGGCAAAAGAGTGAAGCTGCTGATAAAATTATTAATTTTATCAAAAGAATGGAACTATTGAATGGATAACTGGTGAAGCATCTAAGAATTGATCATGGTACAGAATTCAGAAATGCTACTTTGGTAGAATTTTATGCTGACAAAGTATTTCACAGAACTTTTCTGCTGTGAGAACACTTCAACAGAATGGTATTGTAGAAAGAAGGAACAGAACTCTCATTGAAGTAGCAAGATCTATGTTGGCTGAGTCTGGGATGAAAAATCCATATTGGGCAGAAGCTGTGAATACTGCCTGTTTTACCCAGAATAGATCTTTAATTACGAAAAGACATAAGAAAACTCCTTATGAAGTCCTTACAGGAAAAAGACCCTCAATTTCATTTCTTCATGTATTTGGCACTCCCTGTTACATTCTAAACAATATGGATCAGCTGGGTAAGTTTGATGCTAAGGCTGATGAAGGTATATTTCTTGGATATTCCAACATGTCAAAGGCATATAGGGTCTACAATAAAAGAAGGGGTTGTTTTGAAGAATCCATTAATGTTACATTTGATGAAACTGCCCCTACTTCATCTTCTGGTCAAGAAGATGAGGAGTTACTATTTGAAGAGCCTACTCAGTAAGCTCTAGATGATGAAGAAGAACCAGCAGCACATCCCTCACCAATCCATGTTGCTGGGTTCTCTGATGATGAGATAGAACACTCTGTTCCATCTGTGTCCAAACCAAGTGGACGTACTGACTCTACTGAAGTTCTACAACTTGAGAATAGGTCTAATGGTTCTGAAAGATCATAGATTGACACTAGTTCTACTGATATTGAACAGCTGTCTCCTATAGCTACTCATACTACTGAACCAACTGATGATCAAGATTCTGTGTGTTCCACAACAAGCTCACATGTTCATAACACTAGATGGACAAAGGAGCATCCAATTGAGCATTTTATGGGTAATCTGGCTAGTGGTGTTAAAACAAGAAGACATGCAACTAGCAACTTTTGTATGCATGTGAAGTTTGTGTCTACCATTGAACCCACATGTCCTGAAGAAGCACTTAAAGATCCTAGCTGGGTTGGAGCAATGCAAGATGAACTTACTCACTTTGATAGGAACAAAGTATGTAAATTGGTATATGAACCAGAGGATAAGACAAAGAAATTCATTGGTACCAAGTGGGTGTTTAAAAATAAGATGGATGAAGATTGTATTGCGATCAGAAATAAAGCTAGATTGGTCGCTCAAGGGTTTATGTGACGACCCAGGAATTTCTGACCAAATTTAAACTTAATCTTTACATAATTCTGACACGATAAGTAAAGTCTGTAATGTTGAGTCTAGAAAAGTTTGAAACGATGTTCATATATTCAATTGACCTTTGACTATTCCCGACGATTCACGAACAATCGGATGTAAATAAATAAATAAATAAATAAATATATATATATATATATATATATATATATATATATATATATATATATATATATATATATATATATATATATATATATATATATATATATATATATATATATAAATATATATAGAGACTAAAATAAATATAAGAATATTTATAATATTTTAAAAATTAATAAAGTATACTTTAATCATTAGAATTAAAATATAAAATAATATATAGAGTAATTAAGTTGTTATTGAAATAAATGTTATATGACTTACATAATTAATAAATATAAAAGACATGTTAAAAATTACATAATTAATAAATCGTAATATATATATTAAATGTAAATACAAGTTAAAATATAGTTATAAATATTATGATTATTATTACTTTCATAAATATTAATATAAATATATGTATTATGATTATTATTAATCCAATATAATATATAGATATAAAAATTGATACAATTAAATTGTTATCATTAATACTACTAATATTATTGTATCTTTACTAATATTATTAATATAATTACTATTAGTATTAGAATCAGTATTAGGAACATTATAATAAATATGATATAGATATGAAGATTGAAATATATGAATTACTATAGCCTTATTATTACTATCAATAATAATATTAGTATTATTATAATCAGTATTATTATTATTAATATTGATTATAAATTTTATAGGTATTATTACTATTATCATTAATAATAATATTATTATTACTAAGATATTATCAAAGAAATTTTATTTTTCATAATATTAAGGGTAATATTAATATTATAGTCATATTTATTATTATTGTAGTTATAATTATAGGATTACTTATAATACATAATTTAGATATATATATGTTATATGAATAAAAGTATATACATGAATATATTTAATCAGATATAAAAGAAATTCCATTTATTTATATATAAAATAGATATATACACGCGATACTGATGGATTCTGTTTTATCTTTTTCTGTCTCTCTGTTTAACCTGTGAACTACGGTCGACCTTTCCCAATCCATATCATTTGATCAGCTTATAATATGGATCAAATAGATTACTCCGATTTTTTATTATATATATTAATTGTAATCATCTTCTATCATCTATTTTCAATTTAAAATAAAAGGTCAAGAACATAGTGGTTCACCTGCTCGCGTCTGATATTGATCCATGAATTGAATTTCTGTGAGTTTTTAAATTCTAATAATGTGATGATGTTAGAAGTTTTTCGTTTAAACTCAGTGTAAAAATTTCAAGCTTCAATTCATTAAATTTGATGATTAATTTCGAAGTCAAAGCATTTTTTTTATAAAAGTTAAAGAATTGGTTCATCAAGAAATTGGAAATTTTTTTTTGATACTTTGAATTAAATTGATGATACAGAAAGATTTTATGAACGAAATAGAACCTCTTTCATGTTATGAACTTCGTCCAAATCTTTATAGAATTCGTAAATCAATATTTTTATTTTATTTTTTATTTTTTTGTTGACGAACAGCAGCAGCAAAGCTGTTCCTGTTTTTTTTTTAATTTTTTTTCTTTGCAATTGATATAAACCTTTGATTTTTATTAATTAGTATTATTGTGGTATATCAAGTCATTGTGTGATGAGTTGAATAATTTGGGTTTAAGTCTCTGATTGAACTAGAAGAGATGAAGGAGAAGATATTAAAATACGAGTATATATATAAACGAGTTATGCTTTAAACCAAAAAAGAGTAATGGATCAAATGGTTAAGGGAATGAGCGGGGAGCGGGAGGTCACGGGTTCGAGACCCGGCAGGAGTGTTTATTTTTTTTTAGGCTTATTTCATTAAGGTAGTTCTTCAATTACTTTAATTATTATGTTATTATTATTATTATTATTATTATTATTATTATTATTATTATTATTATTATTATTATTATTATTATTATTATTATTATTATTATTATTATTATTCTTGTTATTGTTATTTGTATTGTTAACATTAGTTATTATTATTACCACATGTATTATTATAATTATTAATATTAATGCTAAAATAAGTATTAGTTATCGTTATTATGATTAAGATATTATTATTATTATTATTATTATTATTATTATTATTATTATTATTAAGTATCTGAACTATTATTACTAAGTATTACAAATGTTATTGTTACAAATATTATAATTTTCTTTATAGGTATTAGAAACATAAATTTTCATTAATACTGTTATAAGTAAGATTATTATAAGTCTTGTCATTTAAGTGTTATTATTATAATTATCTTTAACAGTATTAATAAAATTAATATTATTAAAATTTTAGAATTTGCATTATTAATGAAATAAATGTCATTATTATTACTATGACTATGATTATTGATATTGTTATATATATGAAAATGATACAAATTTTTATTTTGTTCATTAATAATACATTAGCATCATTTTTGTAATTATCAGTATTATCATTATTAATATTATTAAATTATGTATCATTATCAACAATACCATTATTATTACTAGTATTACCATTATTTATAAAGTTATTATTATTAGTAATAAATCATTATTACCAAAATTATCATTTTTAATAAATAAATATTTTATACATAAAATATACTTATTATATATATACACTAACTATAATAATATCTCATATAACCATATATCAAATATATTAACATTTTAATATAAATACTTTCATATAATAAATTAGTGAATTTTAGATTTAATGCTAATCATATATATATATATATATATATATATATATATATATATATATATATATATATATATATATATATATATATATATATATATATATATATAGTAATATAACTAAAAGTATAGATATTAATTATTTTAATTACATACAAAATAAACAACTATAAAATAAGATATAATATATATAAATAAAGTATATATATTTTAAATGAAATGTAGTATAAATGCTATGTAACCACAAACATATAAAATATATATATAATTAATAAATGAAATTATGAGATTTTTATTATATGTTTTAATATATACTAAATGTTATAGGTTCGTTAATCCGAGGCCAACCCTACATTTTGTTCAATGTCGTTATATGTATTTTTAATACAAAATACATTAGGTGAGTTTCATTTGCTCCATTTTTAAATGCTTTTGCGATATATATTTTTGGGACTGAGAATACATGCACTGCTTTTATAAATGTTTTACGAAATAGACACAAGTACTTAAAATTATATTCTATGGTTGGATTATTAACCAAATATCGCCCTTCAAGTCTGGTAACCTAAGAATTTAGGGAAATGGACCCTGATTGACGCGAATCCTAAAGATAGATCTATAGACCTTGACAAGTCCCATTCGGGGTACGAATGCTTTAGTACTTCGAGATTATTATACAGACGAGAGGTTCTGTTTTGGGGATATTCTATGCATTAAGTTAACGTCGGTTACCAGGTGTTCAATCCATATGAATAATTTTTATCTCCATGCAGTTTGCGAAATGCCTGATACGAGAATGATGTTTATGAAAAATGAAATCTTGTGGCCTATTATACTATCTGATATGATTATTTATGATAAACTAATGAACTCACCAACCTTTTGAAAGGACCCGTTCATATACATTATAAACGATTCACAATAGTTGATTACATCGCGAGGTATTTGACCTCTATATGATACATTTTACAAACGTTGCATTTGTTTTTAAAAGACAAACTTTCTTTACATTGAAAATTGACAGGCATGCATTCCATTTCATAATATCTACTATCCAACTATAACTTGACTTAATAATAATAATCTTTAATGAAATCAATGACTTGAATGCAACGTTCTTCGAAATATGCCATGAAAGACTCCAATTAATATCTTTAAAATGAGCAAATGCATAGCGGAAGATTTCTTTAATACATGAGAAAAAACATGCTTTAAAGTGTCAACCAAAAGGTTGGTGAGTTCATTAGTTTATCATAATCATTCATTTTCATCATTTTAATAGACCACAAGAATTTCATTTCCAGTTCTCATAAATATACGTCCCATGCATAGAGACAAAAATCATTCATATGGATTGAACACCTGGTAACCGACATTCACAATATGCATATAAGAATATCCCCATCATTCCGGGATCCTCCTTCGGACATAATATAAATTTCGAAGTACTAAAGCATCCGGTACTTTGGATGGGGCTTGTTGAGCCCAATAGATCTATCTTTAGGATTCGTGTCAATTAGGGTGTCTGTTCCCTAATTCTTAGATTACCAGACTTAATAAAAAGGGGCATATTCGATTTCGATAATTCAACCATAGAATGTAGTTTCACGTACTTGTGTCTATTTTGTAAAACATTTATAAATATTGCGCATGTATTCTCAGCCCAAAAATAAAGGGTAAAAAGGCAAATGAAACTCACCATACTGTATTTCGTAGTGAAAATACATATAACGTCATTGAACTAGTGCAAGGTTGACCTCGGATTCACGAACCTAAATTAATTATATATAATTATATGTTGGTCAATATTTGTCTAACAATTAGGTCAGGTCATAGTGTACCACAAATCTAATGCTCGAGACTAATATGCAAAAGTCAACGAAAGTCAGTTTGACTCAAAATGATTTCCAAAATTTATACATGATTATAATATATTTTAAATATCGTCGTTTTATATTTTTAAATATTTTTAAAATATTTATTAGAGTAAATAATATAATTCATTTATTAATAAATAAAATTTTATATTAAAATTTATATAATAAAATATACTTTTATATATATTAAGTAATAAAATTTATAGGGTTCATTTAATATCATAAAGATAATATGATAGGTATTATTAAAGTAATTTATTACACGTAGTAAAATATGTTTGTATTTCATATTTATTTGATAAAATAATATCTATAATGTTAGTAAGTAAAAGTTGTATTATTTTGTAATAATAATTATTATTATAAAAATATCAATATTTATAATTACTAAGATGATATTATGATAAAACGATAATTCTAATTATGATAACTTTAATATTTACGATAATTTTTAATATTATCTTTAAAATAATAATTCTATTTAAAATGATAATTAAAATGATATTTTATAGTAACAATGACATTTCTATTAAAATGATAATTTTTGTTAAAATGATAATTTTTGTTAAAATGATAGTTTTGATACTAACGATACTTTTAATAATAATAGTAATGATAAAAATAATAAGAACGATAATTTTATCTAAATCAATATCTTATAATATTTTAATTTTATCATGATACTCTTACTCATTATTTCCTAATCGTTTCGTTTAATAGCTTTTAATCGTCTTTTATATCGTGTTCATAATAATGATAATAATAGTAATCAAAATAATTAGGAGTTACTAATATTAGTTTTAATTAAAATAATACTAATAATGATAATTACTATAACATTATTAACGATAATGATAATATAATAATAATAATAACAATAACCATTTTTAAATAATGATATATATATATTAATAATGATAATAATAATAATGATAATAATAATAATAATAATTAGATAATAATAATAATAATAATACTAATTATAACTTTAATGATAATAACGATAGTAATAATAATAAAAATAACAATTTTTAATGATAAATCCTTTTATTGATAAAGATAATAATAATAATAATAATAATAATAATAATAATAATAATAATAATAATAATAATAATAATAATAATAATAATAATAATAATAATAATAAGATAAAACTAGAACGACGATAATAACGACGATAATAATAATCATTTTTAATAATAATACAAACATTCGATGGACTATAACTTCAAATATGTTCATCGAAATCATTCGATATCTAAATGAAAAGTTCTTAATTTTTCGCTAGCTTTCTAATGACATGCATATCTTATACCTTATCTCAGTCGCATATATAACTAATTCAGGATTCAACATAACCTAACTAAAGGCAATATCAAAAGTACAAACATGCATAATCCTATATACTCGAGCACTAGTCAAGGATACACTATTAGTATGTAAAAGTTAAATTATGAGTACTCACGTATCAATATTGAGATTCAATATTGCAGGAAAGGTATGTAGATGCAACGGAGATGATAAACACTATATTGACCTCACGAGCATACCCATGAACCATACCCAATCACCTCTATAGCTATAACCCATAATTTCCTTAATCCAATCCCACTCGAAAAACAATTTCGAAATCACTCGGACAGCACTCCGACGTAATATTTTATGTATACTAATAATATCTTGAAATAATACGGAGTAAATATATATATGTAAATCGATTGAGAAAGTTTAGAGAAAAATATTTTTAATTTTCTATGAAATAATGAAACCCATTGAATTCTATTTATAATAGATTTTTGAATTATTAAAGTGAATTATTAAAGTATGAATTATTAAAGTGAATTATTAAAGTATGAATTATTAAAGTATGAATTATTAAAGTGAATTATTAAAGTATGAATTATTAAATTGAATTATTAAAGTTAAAGTAAAAATAAAGTAAAGGTAAAGTTTAAGTATAGTAAAAGTATAAAACTATGTACGTATAATACGCGTATAAATATATATAATATTAATTTAAATCGTTATATATATTTAATAAAATAAAATATAAATATCGTTATCTTTATCATCCTGGTTAAGTAATGAGTTGTCAAAAGTGGTTCTAGATATTTATAAAAGTTATATACGTTTTAATAATAAAGTTATTTTTAAACTGAAAACGTTTTTGTACATTTGAAACTAAATCAAATAAATATAATAATTTTGTTTTCCAAAACCAAATATATTTTTAAGAATCATTTTGTTTAAAGGTTAAAATAATGGAAATCGTTATATCATAAAACGTTTTAGAAAAGTAGAATCATATATATTCATAATAGGTTTCAAGTTTTTAAATTACAGTCTGTTGGTGAAGCATGAGATAAAGTTCAAAGGTTAAATAAACGTATGAAATCATCTTAATGAAAAATGTCGAGTTACTTAACTTGTCGATATCCAACATCTAAGTTAGTTACACTTCACGTTCTTACTTATAAATCACTTTACCATTTTTCGAATGTTGTCAAAAAGAATAGATTTCTTAAATCACAGTGGACCTCATAACATAGACCCGTAATCATATCACAATGTATCTGATAAATCAATCATTTGATATTATCTTCTAATTCCATCGATAAACATATTGAAACAAATACGTTCATGTAAAGTATTATACGTTTAATACTTTATTAATATTCTCAAGTTATAATATATATATATATATATATATATATATATATATATATATATATATATATATATATATATATATATATATATATATATATATATATATATATATATATATATATATATATATATATATATATATATATATATATACATATTTATTTATATATAACGGTTCATCAATCGTCGGAATTTGGTCGAGGTTATAATGAATGTATGAACACAATTTAAAATTCTTGAGATTTAACTTAACAAACTTTGCTTATCGTGTCAGAATAATATAAAGATAAAGTTTAAATTTGGTTGGAAATTTCCGGGTTGTCACAGCACCTACCCGTTAAAGAAATTTTGTCCCGAAATTTGAGTGGAAAGGTCGTGAATAATAATAAGTATGTTTTCATGATGCATACAGGCTGAAAATTAGAGTTTTATCATCAGCGAATAATTTGGATAACCAATCCATTTATATGAAGAGTACGAATGAAGCGAACATAGAAGAGTGAAATGAGTAAGTGTAGATTCATCTTATCATTTGACGTAGATATGGTTGATTTCCAGATTTCAATGGATTTGAAGAAAATCTTTGTAATAAGATTTGATTCTCCGGTAACAAAGGGAATTAGGATCCGCTTTAAATGCGATCGTCCATTTTAATTGTTCTGTCGGAGATTTTCTTATAAATTCACCTCCTTCGTTTTCTTACAACTCACACCTTCTGTTGATGCATTTTATGCAACTACTTAGACATCTACCCACGTCCATTGCAGGTACAACAGTTTACAGGCCACCATGATCGTTCGTTATTATCCTATCCGTGTTTGTATGTGGTTACAAGAATTGCAGGAACGAGATTTGGATGTTTGACTATGTTAAACTTAGTCAGACGTCCGAGTGAAGCCTCACTCGTACGGCTGACAGGCTCATACGCACGGTTGATGCTGAGCTAAATCACAATTACAACCTAAATGAGAAGACACGAGTGAGTGATCACCCGTACGGCTGATGAAGCCAACTCGTATGTGTGATGGATGAATCATATGGGTGAGTCAACAGCAGGGGTATATAAAGTCTTATGTTCTTCATTTTAGGTTAAGCCTTTCATTTGTTACACACACTCAGATCTGGTGAGCTCCTCTGATTCTCTCTCAACCCAAATCACCCAGGTGGTGAATAATAGCTCTAGGTGCTGATCTAATCACACTTGATTTAGTTGTGGTATGACTAAATTAATCCCAAAAAGCTTAACCTATTCACTAGAGGTTTTGATTCACTTATTCCGTTATTGTGTGAGTTAAATCTGTTGATTTCTAAGTTCCTAGTCATGTTTCATCACCTTCTATTCTTACCCCCTCAACTCATATTTTAAAGTATTCATCAATATGCTCCATCCAGTTCTGATTCTCGATATACTTCTAACTTTCATATCGGTCATTCTTCTTTTTCATCTACCGCCAGAAGAATCTATTTACTTTTACTATACTCTTGGGTTTATAGTGTTTCTAGTTATCCCGTGTCTTTATATTGCTATATGCATCGATATATATGGTTTATAACTTTTGGTTTGTCGTTGGGCTTTATTTCTTCCCTTATATTTCAAAGTCTCTGTTTCTATCTTCTATAATCATTGTTATCCACAGTTAATGCTCTCTTTTATTTGTTTTAATTTATACCCCAATTTCTATTTTGGAGTTTTGTCCTTTCGTTTCTTCTTCTTGCGATTAAGCACCGCTTGTAATGGTCCAGAATTTGCAGATATGAATTTTGGAATGAACATTGTTAATGTTCCAGGAAGAAAATTGTAATGGCACGATCTTGACTTGTCAAATTGCCAGAATACCTCAGAAAAAGCCGAATCATCAAGAAATATTTTCTTGATATTTTAGAGGTTAAATAGAATACAAGAGTCATATAACATGGCACATGATGATGTTATGATCTGTGAATCATCACGTTCCATTTAGAAACTCAGCATGAATTACTATAATATAATCACGTTGATCAAGTGTCATTATATTATACTAACTCATGCTTCAGTTTCCAACACTACTTTAAAAATATTCGTATTTTAAACTCAAAGGTTTACAGAGTATAGGAACTAAACAGTTTCCTTTTTGATGTTATACAGATAGCGCAAAGAGATAAATGATTCCAGATAAGAATAGTTATGAAAATATCTTTAGAAATATGGAGGATATTTATAATGAAAGATACAATGATATCTTAGAATTTCTAATATCAGAGGATGATGAAGTATATTGTCTGTAAGGGTTTAGTGTTAGGAGTAAGGTATTCGTTAATGACTTCAGCAGACACTGAATCATTTGGATTCTTTGAAGGCAGGTTCAGTCTTTGTGATTTGTCCACAGCCTCCTTCATACTTTGCTCAATCCGTTTTCCAGTTCCAAAACTTCTCTATTTCTGAGCTTTGCTAATACACTAATCTTTATCATCAAACTTTTTACTGCTAAGGTCGTTTACAGTTTTTGTTGCTTCATCAGCATTTCGAGAACTAGTTCGCGGTTCAGAGTGTTTTTCAGAAACTTCACATTCGAAGTATGTAAGCCTTGGAAATAGACGTTATGTATAACTGTTGGCTTCAACATGCTGTGAGATTTCAAAATACTGATTGCTAATTCCCAATGATTCTTATGGCAATTCTCGTTATAAGAGGCAGATGAGTAAATGATGAGGTTTCGATAAATATAATGATTCTTTGGAATGCCCAAGATCGGTGAAGTTGTTGGTAAGTTTATTGCTAATGTGGTGGAATATGAAAGGTTCTCCGGTGACAAAAGGGTAATCACATATATCAAAATTATGATAAGGCTACTCCGAATGAAAAAATCAAAGTTGTCTTGCTGGAGCTGTGATATAATTTGCTACTTTGCAAAGGAATTGCAAGGTTATTTTTGCTAATAAATGCCAAAAGATCTGACACAGATATGTGTTGAATTATGACTTTGGTTTCGAGAGCTTTTTAAGTACATAACTGTGGGTAATATGTGGTTGGATCATCATCTTGATTGCTCATCATTTGAAGTGTCTTCAGAGATTTTCGAAGGGTTTGAACACAGATTGTAATCGTTTGTATACATTTGATGTTCTAACACACTTTTGAAGTCAAAGTATAGCTTTGAAAGATATAGGAATCTAAAAGTGATGGTACTGGTTATATCTCAAATTGAATTCTGAGATTTTAAAATCAGAATATGTAATTGGGTTTGAATGAGTATGGTTGTTTTGATTTCTATGAAAGAATGTATATTATTGTGAAAGTAGGAAGTATAATTGATAATTTGCTTAATCTGATTCGAAGAATGTAACATATTAATTGTGAATTTTTATATATCTCTCGGGTATTATCTACCCGTTAAAAAAATTTTCACAATTAATATTTTCTACATAAGAATTTTATTACAGTCTTTATGAAAATATATATGTATATATTCTCCTCAGATGTAACATAGATTTTAATGAGTTAATACTAAATTAAACTCATTCAATTTACGGTTGGAACTAGAATTGAATAATTCCTTGAAGGCTTTAGAGGTTACATAAGTATTTCTTCAATAATATTGAAATTATGAATCAATACTTCATTATTTGTTGAGATGTGATGTTGGTTTTCGTTAAATTCTTGTGAACTTCGCAAAGTACGAATGATGTTATCTGAAAAGTTTCAGTTACATCAATGATGAAGTGTAAAATCAAATATATACTTGATTTATTAGGAATTGGAATTTGTTGAATTGAGACAGAGATTGTAGTTAACGATGGTTAAGTCGCGGGCGAGGGACGTACATTATTGCATATTTATAATATGAATTAACCGAGTAGTTAAGATTCACACCCAATAGCTTAGCACGGAAAGATTTATTTTTTTATTTCAAAATATATATATATATATATATATATATATATATATATATATATATATATAATATATATATATAATTTCTTGAGAGGGACTGAGTTAATTCTTCATAACTTGTTGATACAATATACACGTTATTGATTCGTAATGATGTCCACAGTCATTCTTAAACTGACGGAGTTTGTGATGTTATAAGTGTTGTTGATTCTGATGTTGACTGTACTTACGATGTTGGTGACGTTGACGGTACTGTTGATGCTGTTGGTGAAACAAGTTTAACTTGTTAATCACACACCATTTTTGTCAAGGTTTCTACTCTTCCTTCTATCATTTTAGTTCGCTTAACTGATTTATGGTTAGGGCTAGATTAGATAATCTCTAAGACTTTAGAGATTATATAATCGCCGCGGAATGTTTCTCCAATGAAGTTATGAATTAATACTTCGTCAGTTATTGTTGTTGGTACTCCTTGGTATCTATGGTGCGTATGACGTTGATGCTCGTGGGACAGATTGTGAAGTTGAGGTTTACAACGTGGTTGTGGTTGGAGGTGGTAATGGTACTATTGGCGTTGATGATGGTGGTACTGGTTATGCTGCTGGTGTTTGTAATCTCTGCACCATATTCTCAAAAGCCACTACCCGAGCGCGAAGTTCGTTGACTTCTTCTATTATTCCAGGATGATTGTCAGTCGGAACGAGCGGATAAATAAAATCTAGAATTTGATGTAGTATATAATCATGACGAGATACCCTGGAAATGAGAGAGAAAATGGTGTCTCGAACAGGTTCGCCGGTAAGTACTTCAGGTTCTTCGCCAAGAGGGCAATGTGGTGGATGGAAAGGATCGCCTTCTTCTTGTTTCCAATGATTGAGGAGGCTACGAACCCATCCCCAATTCATCCAGAATAGGTGATGACTGATTGGTTGATCCATTCCGGTCACACTGCTTTCGGAGCTTGAGTGAGATTCCATTTCGGAATCCGAGTGAATTGATCTGATGATAAATTCCATTTCGTACGATTGGATAAAGGATTTTTCGATATAAAATGATTTTTCGACTATCGGGTGGTATTCTATTTACATAGGATATCTATATATAGAGATCAAAAGATTTCATAGATTACGGAGGAATTTGCGGGATATGTCAGGCAAAGTTTAAAGTAACAGATACGATAAGATATGATTTAGTAGATACGCTAAGATATGAATTTTATCTATACACTACTCATGCAATTAATGTAGCAAGACGTGTCTAGACTAATAATGATAAGCAGGTAATTTCCTATGGATGATAAGCAGATGATTTCCGACTAGAAATGATAAGCAAAACTTTTGACATGCAGACACGGTCGAAGTCCAGGCTCACTAATGCATCCTAACGACTTATCAGTTAGACACACTAATGCAGACCTGGTTCGCTAAGACCACTGCTCTGATACCAACTGATAGGACCCGTTCATATACATTATAAATGATTCACAATAGTTGATTACATCGCGAGGTATTTGACCTCTATATGATACATTTTACAAACATTGCATTTGTTTTTAAAAGACAAACTTTCTTTACATCGAAAATTGACAGGCATGCATACCATTTCATAATATCCACTATCCAACTATAACTTGACTTAATAATAATAATCTTTAATGAACTCAATGACTTGAATGCAACGTTCTTCGAAATATGCCATGAAAGACTCCAATTAATATCTTTAAAATGAGCAAATGCACAGCGGAAGATTTCTTTAATACCTGAGAATAAACATACTTTAAAGTGTCAACCAAAAGGTTGGTGAGTTCATTAGTTTATCATAATCATTCATTTTCATCATTTTAATAGACCACAAGAATTTCATTTCCAGTTCTCATAAATATACGTCCCATGCATAGAGACAAAAATCATTCATATGGATTGAACACCTGGTAACCAACATTCACAATATGCATATAAGAATATCCCCATCATTCCGGGATCCTCCTTCGGACATGATATAAATTTCGAAGTACTAAAGCATCCGGTACTTTGGATGGGGCTTGTTGGGCCCAATAGATCTATCTTTAGGATTCGCGTCAATTAGGGTGTCTGTTCCCTAATTCTTAGATTACCAGACTTAATAAAAAGGGGCATATTCGATTTTGATAATTCAACCATAGAATGTAGTTTCACGTACTTGTGTCTATTTTGTAAAACATTTATAAATATTGCGCATGTATTCTCAGCCCAAAAATATAAAGGGTAAAAAGGCAAATGAAACTCACCATACTGTATTTCGTAGTGAAAATACATATAACGTCATTGAACTAGTGCAAGGTTGACCTCGGATTCACCAACCTAAATTAATTATATATAATTATATGTTGGTCAATATTTGTCTAACAATTAGGTCAGGTCATAGTGTACCACAATCCTAATGCTCAAGACTAATATGCAAAAGTCAACGAAAGTCAGTTTGACTCAAAATGATTTCCAAAATTTATACATGATTATAATATATTTTAAATATCGTCGTTTTATATTTTTAAATATTTTTAAAAGATTTATTAGAGTAAATAATATAATTCATTTATTAGTAAATAAAATTTTATATTAAAATTTATATAATAAAATATACTTTTATATATATTAAGTAATAAAATTTATAGGGTTCATTTAATATCATAAAGATAATATGTTAGGTATTATTAAAGTAATTTATTGCACGTAGTAAAATAAGTTTGTATTACATATTTATTTGATAAAATAATATCTATAATGTTCGTAAGTAAAAGTTGTATTATTTTGTAATAATAATTATTATTATAAAAATATCAATATTTATAATTACTAAGATGATATTATGATAAAACGATAATTCTAATTATGATAACTTTAATATTTACGATAATTTTTAATATTATCTTTAAAATAATAATTCTATTTAAAATGATAATAAAAATGATATTTTATAGTAACAATGACATTTCTATTAAAATGATAATTTTTGTTAAAATGATAATTTTTGTTAAAATGATAGTTTTGATACTAACGATACTTTTAATAATAATAGTAATGATAAAAATAATAAGAACGATAATTTTATCTAAATCAATATCTTATAATATTTTAATTTTATCATGATACTCTTACTCATTATTTCCTAATCGTTTCGTTTAATAGCTTTTAATCGTCTTTTATATCGTGTTCATAATAATGATAATAATAGTAATCAAAATAATTAGGTGTTACTAATATTAGTTTTAATTACAATAATACTAATAATGATAATTACTATGACATCATTAACGATAATGATAATATAATAATAATAATAACAATAACCATTTTTAAATAATGATATATATATTAATAATTAATAATGATAATAATAATAATGATAATAATTATAATAATAATAATAATAATAAGATAATAATAATAATAATAATACTAATTATAACTTTAATGATAATAACGATAGTAATAATAATAAAAATAACAATGTTTAATGATAAATCCTTTTATTGATAAAGATAATAATAATAATAATAATAATAATAATAATAATAATAATAATAATAACAATAATAATAATAATAAGATAAAACTAGAACGACGATAATAACGACGATAATAATAATCATTTTTAATAATAATACAAACATTCGATGGACTATAACTTCAAATACGTTCATCGAAATCATTCGATATCTAAATGAAAAGTTCTTAATTTGTTGCTAGCTTTCCAACGACATGCATATCTTATACCTTATCTCAGTCGCATATATAACTAATTCAGGATTCAACATAACCTAACTAAAGGCAATATCAAAAGTACAAACATGCATAATCCTATATACTCGAGCACTAGTCAGGGATACACTATTAGTATGTAAAAGTTAAATTATGAGTACTCACGTATCAATATTGAGATTCAATATTGCAGGAAAGGTACGTAGACGCAACGGAGATGATAAACACTATATTGACCTCACGAGCATACCCATGAACCATACCCAATCACCTCTATAGCTATAACCAATAATTTCCTTAATCCAATCCCACTCGAAAAACAATTTCAAAATCACTCGGACAGCACTCCGACGTAATATTTTATGTATACTAATAATATCTTGAAATAATACGGAGTAAATATATATATGTAAATTGATTGAGAGAGTTTAGAGAAAAATATTTTCAAGTTTCTATGAAATAATGAAACCTATTGAATTCTATTTATAATAGATTTTTGAATTATTAAAGTAAATTATTAAAGTATGAATTATTAAAGTGAATTATTAAAGTATGAATTATTAAAGTGAATTATTAAAGTATGAATTATTAAAGTGAATTATTAAAGTATGAATTATTAAAGTGAATTATTAAAGTTAAAGTAAAAATAAAGTAAAGGTAAAGTTTAAGTATAGTAAAAGTATAAAACTATGTACGTATAATACGCGTATAAATATATATAATATTAATTTAAATTGTTATATATACTTAATAAAATAAAATATAAATATCGTTATCTTTATCATACTGGTTAAGTAATGAGTTGTCAAAAGTGGTTCTAGATATTTATAAAAGTTATATACGTTTTAATAATAAAGTTCTTTTTAAACTGAAAACGTTTTTGTACGTTTGAAACTAAATCAAATAAATATAATAATTTTGTTTTCCAAAACCAAATATATTTTTAAGAATCATTTTGTTTAAAGGTTAAAATAATGGAAATCGTTATATCATAAAACGTTTTAGAAAAGTAGAATCATATATATTCATAATAGGTTTCAAGTTTTTAAATTACAGTCTGTTGGTGAAGCATGAGATAAAGTTCAAAGGTTAAATAAACGTATGAAATCATCTTAATGAAAAATGTCGAGTTACTTAACTTGTCGATATCCAACATCTAAGTTAGTTACACTTCACGTTCTTACTTATAAATCACTTTACCATTTTTCGAATGTTGTCAAAAAGAATAGATTTCTTAAATCACAGTGGACCTTATAACATAGACCCGTAATCATATCACAATGTATCTGATAAATCAATCATTTGATATTATCTTCTAATTCCATCGATAAACATATTGAAACAAATACGTTCATGTAAAGTATTATACGTTTAATACTTTATTAATATTCTCAAGTTATAATATATATATATATATATATATATATACATATTTATTTATATATAACGGTTCGTGAATCGTCGGAATTTGGTCGAGGTTATAATGAATGTATGCACACAATTTAAAATTCTTGAGATTTAACTTAACAAACTTTGCTTATCGTGTCAGAATAATATAAAGATAAAGTTTAAATTTGGTTGGAAATTTCCGGGTTGTCACACCTTTTGGTTGACACTTTAAAGCATGTTTATTCTCAGGTATGAAAGAAATCTTCCGCTGTGCATTTGCTCATTTTAGAGATATTACTTGGAGTCATTCATGGCATATTTCAAAAGACGTTGCATTCGAGTCGTTGAGTTCATCAAGAATATTATTAAGTCATTTATAGATAGATATATTATGAAATGGTATGCATGCCATCAACTTTCGATGAAATGAAAGTTTATCTTTTAAAAACGAATGCAATGTTTGTAAAAAGTATCATATAGAGGTCAAGTACCTCTCAATGTAACCAAATGTAATATATTTATCCAGATGGATTAGGACGGGTCTTTACAGTTTAGACAGGAAGAAGGGTTGGATTATGGAGAAACTTATGCACCAGTGGCTAGGATGGAAGCTATCAGATTATTCTTGGCATATGCTGCTAAGATGAATTTAGGGTATTCCAGATGGATGTTAAATTTGTATTTCTAAATGGGAAGCTGCAAGAAGAAGTCTTTGTCAAGTAGCCACCTGGTTTTGTAAGCAGTAAATATCCAGACCATGTCTACAAGTTAGTCAAAGCTCTTTATGGCCTCAAACAGGCTCCAAGAGCATGGTATGAGACACTTCATGTGTATCTCACTGATTTAGGTTTTAAAGTTGGAACAATTGACATCACTCTGTTCTCAAAAGAGATAGATGGTGATCTCTTGCTGGTACAGATATATGTGGATGATATTATTTATGGTTCTAAAAATGAAACACATTATCAAGAGTTTTCAAAACTTATGTCAAATACATATGAAATGAGTTTACAAAGGGATCTGCAATACTTTCTTGGATTACAGATCAAACAACTTGATGATGGGATTTTTATAAGTCAAGATAAATATATCAAAGATATGTTAAAGAAATTTGGTCTGACCTATTTAAAAGATATAGGGACTCTAAAGGCAGCATCCATAAAAATAGATGATGATCCCAATGGTGAACCAGTCAATATCACTGAATATAGAGGTATGATTGGGTCCCTACTTTATCTCACAGCCAGCAGACCAGATGTTATGTTTGCCACATGTCTTTATGCCAGATATCAAACTGATTCTAAAGAGTCACATTTGTTAGTAGTAAAAAGGATATTTAGGTATCTGAAAGGTACTGCTAAACGTGGTCTTTTGTATCCCAAAAACTAGGATTTTGAGCTAATTGGGTATTCAGATGCTGACTTTATAAGGTGTAAAATAGATAGGAAAAGTACTACTGGTGGTTGCCAGTTACTGGGTGGTAGGCTAGTCAGCTGGACAAGTAAAAAGAAAAATACTGCGTCCACATCTACTGCTGAGGTAGAATATGTCTCTGCTGGTAGATGTACTGCTCAAGTACTATGGATGCAAAGCCAGCTGAAGGATTATGGTGTTCATGTTGCAAAAACTCTAATCTACTGTGACAACACCAGTGTAATTGCTATCACCAACAATCCTGTGATGCATTCAAGGACTAAGCACATTGATGTTCGATATCACTTCATAAGGGATCATGTTCAAAAATGAGATGTGGAGCTACATTTTATTTCAACAGATCAGCAGTTAGCAGATCTCTTCACAAAGCCCTTAGATGAGAAACGTTTTAACTATCTCATCTCTGAGCTGGGTATGCTTGAACTCTAAAAATAAAAGACAATTTTGTTGGTGTGCTGGCTCTACAACATGTAGGGCAAACCAGTAAATCACAATTTTCTACTTACTGCCTACATGTCAAACAATCAGCACAACAAAGTCTTTTATATCATGGTTATACAATGTCTAAAATGAAATAATAAATATCTCACTATACTAAAATGATACCTTAAAACTGAAACTCATTTACTCCAATGATTTAAATTAAATTAATGATATATTAAATGTAACAAAGAATTTTTGTATTTAATACAAACTTTATTTTGTGGTCTTTACCTTCATTTGGAATTAAAACCTGCTGCATTTAATGCTTAATGGGAGGTATGAGTGTTCAAGCCGATTATATGTCATGTCAACAGTCTGTGTCCCCTCGAAACATGCCAGTCTATCAAATCTGCCCACGCGCCTACAGATGACAGTTGCAATTTTTCTCTCTCCTGCACTTTTTCACCAATTAGAACGAATAAAAAGGGTGATTTATTTTCCATAATAACCTTCGGTTATTCAACATTCAAAAACACACTCTTCTCTCAAAATCCACAAATCTTCATATCTTCAAGCATTCATCTTTATAATCAATCAATGGCAGATCAATAACAACCACAACCAGAGTTGGACCAACCTGAGGAACAACAACCACAGCAACCTGAACAACCTCCACAGCAACAACCCGAACCACAACCCGAAATCAAAAAAGAGGAACAAAATGAACCTATATCATTATTTGCTCTTCATCCAAGTCTGGTTAAGGCTGATCCGGCTCCTACTCATGAACAAATTCTCCTATCAAGAGGCAATGCTTCTCATTCTTTATCGATTCCCAAATCAAAGGCCAACATGGGTTATGAAACCATGACTGCATACGTGAGGCAATCTCCTCTTGCCAGAGCAATTATCGGTGTTCCTTCTCGACTATATCCATCCTGCTTAGGCCGATTTTGGTATACTGCCACCATGGCCACCACTCAATAGAATACTCCATGTATTCGTGGCATGGTTACTGAAACCCTAACCTGCTCTATCACCGTTGATGCTATTCAACGTGCTCTTCAACTGCCAGGTGGATCATTTGTTGATTCACCAACAAATAATGAGTTTAGGAGGCAAGTGCTGGAGATTATTGGATATACTAGTCAAGTAGCTCATACGCCATTAAGGAAACATATGCCACCCTTGTGGTACTACTTTTTCGGTTTGCTGTCCCAGTGCATTAGCCAAAAATCTCGGAGTTTTGATCAGTGTTCTGATTTCGAATTAAAAATTGGTCATGGGTTGCTGTACAATCGAAACATTGACTATGCTGCTGAAATTTATTTGAGGCTAAGGGAAATGGTGCTGGCACCAAAAAGAACAATTTTGATTCCCTTTCCAAGATTCTTAAGCATGGTCTTTAAAAACAAGCTGGGTGATGCTTACCAGCATATTGATGATGAATCTGTTGACTTGCCTTTGAAACAAGAGGGGATGGCAAAAGCAGCACCAACTGCTCCATATACTGGTCTGACGACAGGAAAGCTCGAGTATCTTCCTGCTCGAGGTGGAGCTAACCAATCGACTGCCTCTGGTAGTGCACCAGCTGAGGGGGAGGGAACTAAGCGAATGCCAGCTGTTCGTAGGAAGAAGACAGCTACGGCCACTGTCTCAGATACTGGTAAAGCAGTAGTTGTATTAGAATCTAGTGCTCTCTGATCATAAAGAACAGCCCTAGTCTTATATATTGACTACCCATTTCTAGTGTTGGAATCCGTTGCTCATCTATTTCTTAGTAACAGGAAAATCCAAACGTGCTAAAGCTTGCTCCAAGCATGCCACATGGGAGGTTGCACCAGTCTTAACTGCTGCTCCTGAAAAGGATGTCGCTATGGAACCTGGTGCGTCTCTAGACCAAACAACAGAAATCTCTAACTTAATTAAAACTTTTTTAACTGCTGACTTGAAAAATGAAAGTGGAGTTAAAGGTATAACCTTAGCTCCTAAACTGACTGGTTTTAAACTAGTGTTAAGAAGAGTAGCAACTCATACTCTTCTAACCAGGCACTTCCACATTTTTCAAAATTATACTTCATGAAATATCCTCTGCTGACAGTACAACCAGTAGAGAACATAACTGACCCCCAAAGCAGACTTGAGCTGGTTCCCCATCGTGTTGAACCAGCTCAGGCTACTGCACAACCTAAATGTTACTTGGATCATGATAAGAGTCACACTCCTACATCATTACCAGCCAGAACTCTTACACTATCTGGGTCAACATGTGTTGCCAATGAGTCAGCAGAGTTACAGCTGCACTTACAGACACCTTACTCTGTCTCAATCAAAGGGCTGACTAAATCAACAGTCTGTCCCCAGAGACCAACACCAGATGCAATTGTTGAGTCAAATTTATTTGGTTCTACAGTTGTTAACATAAAATGTTCTTTTATTTCAGTTCTTAGCAGGGTAGATGAACAGGCAAAGAGGGAGCAAGAAAAGAATGCTAGCGCTTATACTGATGAGCCCTCTGTTTCTTCTACTGGTATTGGTGCTACTGATTTACCTACTGGTGGTGCTGATACTAGCGCTATTGTTTCTACTGTTGCTGGTGATATTGGGGATCATGTTAATACTGGTTCAACTGCTCCTACTGGTCATGAGGAGATGGTTTCTGATACTACTACTACTACTGCTATTCCTCCTCCAATTCCAAGTATTGCTGACTCCACTGCTGCTCCAGAAGTGGATGATGAGATGATTGTTGAACCTCCTCCTGTTCTTGAAGAAGTGAATGACAAAATTGTTAATGAGGTTCTCATTGATGATCTTGTCACTGAAACCAAGGGTGACACTGTGGTAACTTCTGATACTGCTGCTTCTTCCACTGCACACTTTATTATAGTGGATGAGGCTGGTCATCTTAATGTTTCTGATACCACACTAGCCACATTTTATGAAGGAGATCAACAGGGTGCAGATAAACCACAACCAGCTGCTAATACTGTCATTGATGAAATGGTTTTTGATACCATTGTTCCAAATGCAGCTGGTAATCTTGTTATTTCTGGTTCTGACCCTGATGCTGGCCCACATGAGCCTATAATAGATACTGGTACCCCTCTGCTACTACCACTAAATCTACTATGAAATGTCCCGTTCTTATTGATTAAAAACGTTCCATATTAATTGATTTCGTTGTGAGGTTTTGACCTCTATATGAGACGTTTTTTCAAAGACTGCATTCATTTTAAAACAAACCATAACCTTTATTTCATCAATAAAGGTTTAAAAAGCTTTACGTAGATTATCAAATAATGATAATCTAAAATATCCTGTTTACACACGACCATTACTTAATGGTTTACAATACAAATATGTTACAACAAAATAAGTTTCTTGAATGCAGTTTTTACACAATATCATACAAGCATGGACTCCAAATCTCGTCCTTATTTAAGTATGCAACAGCGGAAGCTCTTAATAATCACCTGAGAATAAACATGCTTAAAACGTCAACAAAAATGTTGGTGAGTTATCGATTTAACCTATATATATCAAATCATAATAATAGACCACAAGATTTCATATTTCAATACACATCCCATACATAGAGATAAAAATCATTCATATGGTGAACACCTGGTAACCGACATTAACAAGATGCATATATAAGAATATCCCCATCATTCCGGGACACCCTTCGGATATGATATAAATTTCGAAGTACTAAAGCATCCGGTACTTTGGATGGGGTTTGTTAGGCCAAATAGATCTATCTTTAGGATTCGCGTCAATTAGGGTGTCTATTCCCTAATTCTTAGATTACCAGACTTAATAAAAAGGGGCATATTCGATTTCAATAATTCAACCATAGAATGTAGTTTCACGTACTTGTGTCTATTTTGTAAATCATTTATAAAACCTGCATGTATTCTCATCCCAAAAATATTAGATTTTAAAAGTGGGACTATAACTCACTTTCACAGATTTTTACTTCGTCGGGAAGTAAGACTTGGCCACTGGTTGATTCACTAACCTATAACAATATATACATATATATCAAAGTATGTTCAAAATATATTTACAACACTTTTAATATATTATGATGTTTTAAGTTTATTAAGTCAGCTGTCCTCGTTAGTAACCTACAACTAGTTGTCCACAATTAGATGTACAGAAATAAATCGATAAATATTATCTTGAATCAATCCACGACCCAGTGTATACGTATCTCAGTATTGATCACAACTCAAACTATATATATTTTGGAATCAACCTCAACCCTGTATAGCTAACTCCAACATTCACATATAGAGTGTCTATGGTTGTTCCGAAATATATATAGATGTGTCGACATGATAGGTCGAAACATTGTATACGTGTCTATGGTATCTCAAGATTACATAATATACAATACAAGTTGATTAAGTTATGGTTGGAATAGATTTGTTAACAATTTTCACGTAGCTAAAATGAGAAAAATTATCCAATCTTGTTTTACCCATAACTTCTTCATTTTAAATCCGTTTTGAGTGAATCAAATTGCTATGGTTTCATATTGAACTCTATTTTATGAATCTAAATAGAAAAAGTATAGGTTTATAGTCGGAAAAATAAGTTACAAGTCGTTTTTGTAAAGATAGTCATTTCAGTCGAAAGAACGACGTCTAGATGACCATTTTAGAAAACATACTTCCACTTTGAGTTTAACCATAATTTTTGGATATAGTTTCATGTTCATAATAAAAATCATTTTCTCAGAATAACAACTTTTAAATCAAAGTTTATCATAGTTTTTAATTAACTAACCCAAAACAGCCCGCGGTGTTACTACGACGGCGTAAATCCGGTTTTACGGTGTTTTTCGTGTTTCCAGGTTTTAAATCATTAAGTTAGCATATCATATAGATATAGAACATGTGTTTAGTTGATTTTAAAAGTCAAGTTAGAAGGATTAACTTTTGTTTGCGAACAAGTTTAGAATTAACTAAACTATGTTCTAGTGATTACAAGTTTAAACCTTCGAATAAGATAGCTTTATATGTATGAATCGAATGATGTTATGAACATCATTAATACCTTAAGTTCCTTGGATAAACCTACCGGAAAAGAGAAAACTGGATCTAGCTTCAACGGATCCTTGGATGGCTCGAAGTTCTTGAAGCAGAATCATGACACGAAAACAAGTTCAAGTAAGATCATCACTTGAAATAAGATTGTTATAGTTATAGATATTGAACCAAAGTTTGAATATGATTATTACCTTGTATTAGAATGATAACCTACTGTAAGAAACAAAGATTTCTTGAGGTTGGATGATCACCTTACAAGATTGGAAGTGAGCTAGCAAACTTGAAAGTATTCTTGATTTTATGTAACTAGAACTTGTAGAATATATGAAGAACACTTAGAACTTGAAGATAGAACTTGAGAGAGATCAATTAGATGAATAAAATTGAAGAATGAAAGTGTTTGTAGGTGTTTTTGGTCGTTGGTGTATTGATTAGATATAAAGGATATGTAATTTTGTTTTCATGTAAATAAGTCATGAATGATTACTCATATTTTTGTAATTTTATGAGATATTTCATGCTAGTTGCCAAATGATGGTTCCTACATGTGTTAGGTGACTCACATGGGCTGCTAAGAGCTGATCATTGGAGTGTATATACCAATAGTACATACATCTAAAAGCTGTGTATTGTACGAGTACGAATACGGGTGCATACGAGTAGAATTGTTGATGAAACTGAACGAGGATGTAATTGTAAGCATTTTTGTTAAGTAGAAGTATTTTGATAAGTGTATTGAAGTCTTTCAAAAGTGTATAAATACATATTAAAACACTACATGTATATACATTTTAACTGAGTCGTTAAGTCATCGTTAGTCGTTACATGTAAGTGTTGTTTTGAAACCTTTAGGTTAACGATCTTGTTAAATGTTGTTAACCCAATATTTATAATATCAAATGAGATTTTAAATTATTATATTATCATGATATTATCATGTATGAATATCTCTTAATATGATATATATACATTAAATGTCTTTACAACGATAATCGTTACATATATGTCTCGTTTAAAAATCATTAAGTTAGTAGTCTTGTTTTTACATATGTAGTTCATTGTTAATATACTTAATGATATGTTTACTTATCATAGTATCATGTTAACTATATATATATCCATATATATGTCATCATATAGTTTTTACAAGTTTTAACGTTCGTGAATCACCGGTCAACTTGGGTGGTCAATTGTCTATATGAAACATATTTCAATTAATCAAGTCTTAACAAGTTTGATTGCTTAACATGTTGGAAACATTTAATCATGTAAATATCAATCTCAATTAATATATATAAACATGGAAAAGTTCGGGTCACTACAGTACCTACCCGTTAAATAAATTTCGTCCCGAAATTTTAAGCTGTTGAAGGTGTTGACGAATCTTCTGGAAATAGATGCGGGTATTTCTTCTTCATGTGATCTTCACGCTCCCAGGTGAACTCGGGTCCTCTACGAGCATTCCATCAAACCTTAACAATTGGTATCTTGTTTTGCTTAAGTCTTTTAACCTCACGATCCATTATTTCGACGGGTTCTTCGATGAATTGAAGTTTTTCGTTGATTTGGATTTCATCTAACGGAATAGTGAGATCTTCTTTAGCAAAACATTTCTTCAAATTTGAGACGTGGAAAGTGTTATGTACAGCCGCGAGTTGTTGAGGTAACTCAAGTCGGTAAGCTACTGGTCCGACACGATCAATAATCTTGAATGGTCCAATATACCTTGGATTTAATTTCCCTCGTTTACCAAATCGAACAACGCCTTTCCAAGGTGCAACTTTAAGCATGACCATCTCTCCAATTTCAAATTCTATATCTTTTCTTTTAATGTCAGCGTAGCTCTTTTGTCAACTTTGGGCGGTTTTCAACCGTTGTTGAATTTGGATGATTTTCTCGGTAGTTTCTTGTATAATCTCCGGACCCGTAATCTGTCTATCCCCCACTTCACTCCAACAAATCGGAGACCTGCACTTTCTACCATAAAGTGCTTCAAACGGCGCCATCTCAATGCTTGAATGGTAGCTGTTGTTGTAGGAAAATTCTGCTAACGGTAGATGTCGATCCCAACTGTTTCCGAAATCAATAACACATGCTCGTAGCATGTCTTCAAGCGTTTGTATCGTCCTTTCGCTCTGCCCATCAGTTTGTGGATGATAGGCAGTACTCATGTCTAGACGAGTTCCTAATGCTTGCTGTAATGTCTGCCAGAATCTTGAAATAAATCTGCCATCCCTATCAGAGATAATAGAGATTGGTATTCCATGTCTGGAGACGACTTCCTTCAAATACAGTCGTGCTAACTTCTCCATCTTGTCATCTTCTCTTATTGGCAGGAAGTGTGCTGATTTGGTGAGACGATCAACTATTACCCAAATAGTATCAAAACCACTTGCAGTCCTTGGCAATTTAGTGATGAAATCCATGGTAATGTTTTCCCATTTCCATTCTGGGATTTCGGGTTGTTGAAGTAGACCTGATGGTTTCTGATGCTCAGCTTTGACCTTCGAACATGTCAAACATTCTCCTACGTATTTAGCAACATCGGCTTTCATACCCGGCCACCAAAAATGTTTCTTGAGATCCTTGTACATCTTCCCCGTTCCAGGATGTATTGAGTATCTGGTTTTATGAGCTTCTCTAAGTACCATTTCTCTCATATCTCCAAATTTTGGTACCCAAATCCTTTCAGCCCTATACCGGGTTCCGTCTTCCCGAATATTAAGATGCTTCTCCGATCCTTTGGGTATTTCATCCTTTAAATTTCCCTCTTTTAAAACTCCTTGTTGTGCATCCTTTATTTGAGTAGTAATGTTATTATGAATCATTATATTCATAGATTTTACTCGAATGGGTTCTCTGTCCTTCCTGCTCAAGGCATCGGCTACCACATTTGCCTTCCCCGGGTGGTAACGAATCTCAAAGTCGTAATCATTCAATAATTCAATCCACCTACGCTGCCTCATATTCAGTTGTTTCTGATTAAATATGTGTTGAAGACTTTTGTGGTCGGTATATATAATACTTTTGACCCCATATAAGTAGTGCCTCCAAGTCTTTAATGCAAAAACAACCGCGCCTAATTCCAAATCATGCGTCGTATAATTTTGTTCGTGAATCTTCAATTGTCTAGACGCATAAGCAATCACCTTCATTCGTTGCATTAATACACAACCGAGACCTTGCTTTGATGCGTCACAATAAATCACAAAATCATCATTCCCTTCAGGCAATGACAATATAGGTGCCGTAGTTAGCTTTTTCTTCAATAACTGAAACGCTTTCTCTTGTTCATCATTCCATTCAAATTTCTTCCCTTTATGCGTTAATGCAGTCAAGGGTTTTGCTATTCTGGAAAAGTCTTGGATGAACCTTCTGTAGTAACCAGCTAGTCCTAAAAACTGGCGTATGTGTTTCGGAGTTTTTGGGGTTTCCCACTTTTCAACAGTTTCTATCTTTGCAGGATCCACCTTAATACCTTCTTTGTTCACTATGTGACCGAGGAATTGAACTTCTTCCAACCAAAATGCATACTTTGAAAACTTAGCGTACAATTCTTCCTTCCTCAATATTTCTAACACCTTTCTCAAATGTTCACCGTGTTCTTGGTCATTCTTTGAGTAAATAAGTATGTCATCAATGAAAACAATGACAAACTTGTCAAGGTATGGTCCACACACTCGGTTCATAAGGTCCATGAACACAGCTGGTGCATTAGTTAAACCAAACGGCATGACCATAAACTCGTAATGACCGTAACGTGTTCTGAAAGCAGTCTTTGGAATATCATCTTCTTTCACCCGCATTTGATGATACCCGGAACGTAAGTCAATCTTTGAATAAACAGACGAGCCTTGTAGTTGATCAAATAAGTCGTCGATTCTCGGTAGTGGGTAGCGGTTCTTGATGGTAAGTTTGTTCAACTCTCGGTAGTCGATACACAACCTGAATGTACCATCTTTCTTCTTGACAAACAAAACAGGAGCTCTCCACGGTGATGTGCTTGGTCGAATGAAACCACGCTCTAAAAGTTCTTGTAATTGGCTTTGCAGTTCTTTCATCTCGCTGGGTGCGAGTCTGTAAGGAGCACGAGCTATTGGTGCAGCTCCTGGTACAAGATCTATTTGAAATTCAACGGATCGATGTGGGGGTAATCCCGGTAATTCTTTCGGAAATACATCGGGAAATTCTTTTGCGACGGGAACATCATTGATGCTTTTTTCTTCAGTTTGTACTTTCTCGACGTGTGCTAGAACAGCATAGCAACCTTTTCTTATTAATTTTTGTGCCTTCAAATTACTAATAAGATGTAGCTTCGTGTTGCCCTTTTCTCCGTACACCATTAAGGGTTTTCCTTTTTCTCGTATAATGCGAATTGCATTTTTGTAACAAACGATCTCTGCTTTCACTTCTTTTAACCAGTCCATACCGATTATCACATCAAAACTCCCTAACTCTACTGGTATCAAATCAATCTTAAATGTTTCGCTAACCAGTTTAATTTCTCGATTCCGACATATATTATCTGCTGAAATTAATTTACCATTTGCTAATTCGAGTAAAAATTTACTATCCAAAGGCGTCAATGCACAACTTAATTTAGCACAAAAATCTCTACTCATATAGCTTCTATCCGCACCCGAATCAAATAAAACGTAAGCAGATTTATTGTCAATAAGAAACATACCCGTAACAAGCTCCGGGTCTTCCTGTGCCTCTACCGCATTAATATTGAAAACTCTTCCGCGGCCTTGTCCATTCGTGTTCTCCTGGTTCGGGCAATTTCTAATAATGTGGCCCGGTTTTCCACATTTATAACAAACTACATTGGCATAACTTGCTCCGACACTACTTGCTCTGCCATTACACGTTCTGACACCATTTGTTCCTTTCATTCTATTAACCCCTGGTCCGTAGACCTCACACTTCGCCGCGCTATGACCATTTCTTTTACACTTGTTGCAAAATTTGGTGCAGAACCCCGAGTGATACTTTTCACACCTTTGGCATAGCTGCTTCTGATTTTTGTTGTTGTTGCGGTTATTATTATTGTTGGGATGATTGTTGTAGTTGCTATTGTTGTTGTTGTTGTTGTTGTTGTTGTTGTTGTTGTTGGGCCGTTTGTTGTAGTTGCGATTGATGTTGCGATTGTTGGGATAATTGTTGCGATTATTGTTGTAATTGCTGTTGTTGTTGTATTGGTGATTCTTATCACCGTTTTCCTCGCACTTTCTTTTGACTTGCTTCACATTGGCCTCTTCAGCCGTCTGTTCTTTAATTCTTTCCTCAATCTGGTTCACTAGTTTGTGAGCCATTCTACATGCCTGTTGTATGGAGGCGGGCTCGTGTGAACTTATATCTTCTTGGATTCTTTCCGGTAATCCTTTCACAAACGCGTCGATCTTCTCTTCCTCATCTTTGAATGCTCCCGGACACAATAGGCACAATTCTGTGAATCGTCTTTCCTACGTGGTAATATCAAATTCTTGGGTTCGTAACCCTCTAAGTTCTGTCTTGAGCTTATTGACCTCGGTTCTGGGACGGTACTTCTCGTTCATCAAGTGCTTGAATACTGACCACGGTAGTGCGTACGCATCGTCTTGTCCCACTTGCTCTAGATAGGTATTCCACCATGTTAACGCAGAACCTGTGAAGGTATGCGTAGCGTACTTCACTTTGTCCTCTTCAGTACACTTACTTATGACAAACACCGATTCGACCTTCTCGGTCCACCGTTTCAATCCGATTGGTCCTTCGGTTCCATCAAATTCCAAAGGTTTGCAGGCAGTGAATTCTTTGTAGGTGCATCCTACACGATTTCCTGTACTGCTAGATCCAAGGTTATTGTTGGTATGTAGCGCAGCCTGTACTGCGGCTATGTTTGAAGCTAGAAAAGTACGGAATTCCTCTTCATTCATATTCACAGTGTGTCGAGTAGTCGGTGCCATTTCCTTCAAAATAGTCAAATGGAACAAGTTAATCATACAGAATATTAAGAGTAGTTAATAGTATTTCGTGGCATAATATGAACTCATTTATAAAAGCTTTTTCTTCATATTAGCGTTTTATAAGTTTAAATTCGGGTAGTACCTACCCGTTAAGTTCATACTTAGTAGCTAATATACAATTCAACTACTACAATTCTATATGAAAAACTGATTATAATAATATTTCGCGTTCAAACTTTTACACAATATTTTACAAACTTACAATACCGCTTATTTTACATATAGCATGAAATACAGCACACAATAAATTTGATACAAGATGGTTGTGAAGATAATTCTAGCTAGTACACAAGTCGTTCAGCAAAGGCAATAAAGACATGTAATTCATACGTCCAGAAACAAGTCATGCATTCTGGTTTTACTAGGATTACTTCCCATCCTTGGTCTTGTGGAACATAACCGTTATGGCCGTTGATAAGACAGCGTGTTGTAACATCGTCAAAGGGACGAGGGTTACGTAATGTCCAACAGTCCCGTAACAATCTAAAAACCTCATTTCTTACCCCAATTACCGACTCCGTCACTTGTGGGAACGTTTTGTTTAATAGTTGTAGCCCGATGTTCTTGTTCTCACTTTGGTGAGAAGCGAACATTACTAATCCGTAAGCATAACATGCTTCTTTATGTTGCATGTTAGCCGCTTTTTCTAAATCACGAAGTCCAATATTCGGATATATTGAGTCAAAATAATTTCTTAACCCGTTGCGTAAAATAGCATTTGGGTTCCCCGCAATATATGCGTCAAAGTAAACACATCGTAACTTATGGATTTCCCAATGTGATATCCCCCATCTTCTGAACGAAAGCCTTTTATAAACCAAGGCATTCTTGGAACGTTCTTCGAATGTCTTACAAACTGATCTCGCCTTAAATAGTTGTGCCGAGGAATTCTGACCGACTCTAGACAAGATTTCATCAATCATGTCTCCGGGTAGGTCTCTTAAAATATTGGGTAGTCTATCCATTTTGTGTTTTTATACTGTAAAATAGACAAGAGTTAGATTCATAAAAAAAATACTTATTAATACAAGCAATTTTTACATATATCATAAAGCATAAGCACACTATATTACATATATTACACCACACGAATACAACTATCTTATTCCGACTCGCTTGTTTCTTCTTCTTCTTCGGTTTTGGTTCGTTTTGCCAAGTTTCTAGGGATATATGATGTTCCCCTAATACGAGCCGTCGTTATCCACATTGGTTTAGAAAAACCTGGTGGTTTAGAGGTTCCCGGGTCATTGTTACAACTTAAGGACTTCGGGGTTGACGATACATATAAAGTTCATCGGGGTTGGAATTAGATTTCTCTATTTTTATGCCCTTTCCCTTATTATTTTTTTTTGCCTTTTTAAATTCAGTTGGGGTAATTTCTATAACATCATCGGAATTCTCGTCAGAATCCGATTCATCGGAGAATTGGTAATCCTCCCAATATTTTGCTTCCTTGGCGGAAACACCATTGACCATAATTAACCTTGGTCGGTTGGTTGAGGATTTTCTTTTACTTAACCGTTTTATTATTTCCCCCACCGGTTCTATTTCTTCATCCGGTTCCGATTCTTCTTCCGGTTCCGATTCTTCTTCCGGTTCCGACTCTTCTTCCGGTTCCTCTTCGGGAACTTGTGAATCAGTCCACGAATCATTCCAATTTACATTTGACTCTTCATTATTATTAGGTGAGTCAATGGGACTTGTTCTAGAGGTAGACATCTATCACATAATATCAAACGCGTTAAGAGATTAATATATCACATAATATTCACATGTTAAAAATATATAGTTTCCAACAAAATTTGTTAAGCAATCATTTTTCAAGTAAACATGGTCGAAGTCCAGACTCACTAATGCATCCTAACAAACTTGATAAGACACACTAATGCAAAATTCTGGTTCTCTAAGACCAACGCTCGGATACCAACTGAAATGTCCAGTTCTTATTGATTAAAAACGTTCCATATTAATTGATTTCGTTGCGAGGTTTTGACCTCTATATGAGACGTTTTTTCAAAGACTGCATTCATTTTAAAACAAACCATAACCTTTATTTCATCAATAAAGGTTTAAAAAGCTTTACGTAGATTATCAAATAATGATAATCTAAAATATCCTGTTTACACACGACCATTACTTAATGGTTTACAATACAAATATGTTACAACAAAATAAGTTTCTTGAATGCAGTTTTTACACAATATCATACAAGCATGGACTCCAAATCTCGTCCTTATTTAAGTATGCGACAGCGGAAGCTCTTAATAATCACCTGAGAATAAACATGCTTAAAACGTCAACAAAAATGTTGGTGAGTTATAGGTTTAACCTATATATATCAAATCATAATAATAGACCACAAGATTTCATATTTCAATACACATCCCATACATAGAGATAAAAATCATTCATATGGTGAACACCTGGTAACCGACATTAACAAGATGCATATATAAGAATATCCCCATCATTCCGGGACACCCTTCGGATATGATATAAATTTCGAAGTACTAAAGCATCCGGTACTTTGGATGGGGTTTGTTAGGCCCAATAGATCTATCTTTAGGATTCGCGTCAATTAGGGTGTCTATTCCCTAATTCTTAGATTCCCAGACTTAATAAAAAGAGGCATATTCGATTTCGATAATTCAACCATAGAATGTAGTTTCACGTACTTGTGTCTATTTTGTAAATCATTTATAAAACCTGCATGTATTCTCATCCCAAAAATATTAGATTTTAAAAGTGGGACTATAACTCACTTTCACAGATTTTTACTTCGTCGGGAAGTAAGACTTGGCCACTGGTTGATTCACGAACCTATAAGAATATATACATATATATCAAAGTATGTTCAAAATGTAGTGACCCGAACTTTTCCATGTTTATATATATTAATTGAGATTGATATTTACATGATTAAATGTTTCCAACATGTTAAGCAATCAAACTTGTTAAGACTCGATTAATTGAAATATGTTTCATATAGACAATTGACCACCCAAGTTGACCGGTGATTCACGAACGTTAAAACTTGTAAAAACTATATGATGACATATATATGGATATATATATAGTTAACATGATACTATGATAAGTAAACATATCATTAAGTATATTAACAATGAACTACATATGTAAAAACAAGACTACTAACTTAATGATTTTTAAACGAGACATATATGTAACGATTATCGTTGTAAAGACATTTAATGTATATATATCATATTAAGAGATATTCATACATGATAATATCATGATAATATAATAATTTAAAATCTCATTTGATATTATAAACATTGGGTTAACAACATTTAACAAGATCGTTAACCTAAAGGTTTCAAAACAACACTTACATGTAACGACTAACGATGACTTAACGACTCAGTTAAAATGTATATACATGTAGTGTTTTAATATGTATTTATACACTTTTGAAAGACTTCAATACACTTATCAAAATACTTCTACTTAACAAAAATGCTTACAATTACATCCTCGTTCAGTTTCATCAACAATTCTACTCGTATGCACCCGTATTCGTACTCGTACAATACACAGCTTTTAGATGTATGTACTATTGGTATATACACTCCAATGATCAGCTCTTAGCAGCCCATGTGAGTCACCTAACACATGTGGGAACCATCATTTGGCAACTAGCATGAAATATCTCATAAAATTACAAAAATATGAGTAATCATTCATGACTTATTTACATGAAAACAAAATTACATATCCTTTATATCTAATCCATACACCAACGACCAAAAACACCTACAAACACTTTCATTCTTCAATTTTCTTCATCTAATTGATCTCTCTCAAGTTCTATCTTCAAGTTCTAAGTGTTCTTCATAAATTCCAAAAGTTCTAGTTTCATAAAATCAAGAATACTTTCAAGTTTGCTAGCTCACTTCCAATTTTGTAAGGTGATCATCCAACCTCAAGAAATTTTTGTTTCTTACAGTAGGTTGTCATTCTAATACAAGGTAATAATCATATTCAAACTTTGGTTCAATTTCTATAACTATAACAATCTTATTTTAAGTGATGATCTTACTTGAACTTGTTTTCGTGTCATGATTCTGCTTCAAGAACTTCGAGCCATCCAAGGATCCATTGAAGCTAGATCCATTTTTCTCTTTTCCAGTAGGTTTATCCAAGGAACTTAAGGTAGTAATGATGTTCATAACATCATTCGATTCATACATATAAAGCTATCTTATTCGAAGGTTTAAACTTGTAATCACTAGAACATAGTTTAGTGAATTCTAAACTTGTTCGCAAACAAAAGTTAATCCTTCTAACTTGACTTTTAAAATCAACTAAACACATGTTCTATATCTATATGATATGCTAACTTAATGATTTAAAACCTGGAAACACGAAAAACACCGTAAAACCGGATTTACGCCGTCGTAGTAACACCGCGGGCTGTTTTGGGTTAGTTAATTAAAAACTATGATAAACTTTGATTTAAAAGTTGTTATTCTGAGAAAATGATTTTTATTATGAACATGAAACTATATCCAAAAATTATGGTTAAACTCAAAGTGGAAGTATGTTTTCAAAAATGGTCATCTAGACGTCGTTCTTTCGACTGAAATGACTACCTTTACAAAAACGACTTGTAACTTATTTTTCCGACTATAAACCTATACTTTTTCTGTTTAGATTCATAAAATAGAGTTCAATATGAAATCATAGCAATTTGATTCACTCAAAACGGATTTAAAATGAAGAAGTTATGGGTAAAACAAGATTGGATAATTTTTCTCATTTTAGCTACGTGAAAATTGGTAACAAATCTATTCCAACCATAACTTAATCAACTTGTATTGTATATTATGTAATCTTGAGATACCATAGACACGTATACAATGTTTCGACCTATCATGTCGACACATCTATATATATTTCGGAACAACCATAGACACTCTATATGTGAATGTTGGAGTTAGCTATACAGGGTTGAGGTTGATTCCAAAATATATATAGTTTGAGTTGTGATCAATACTGAGATACGTATACACTGGGTCGTGGATTGATTCAAGATAATATTTATCGATTTATTTCTGTACATCTAACTGTGGACAACTAGTTGTAGGTTACTAACGAGGACAGCTGACTTAATAAACTTAAAACATCAAAATATATTAAAAGTGTTGTAAATATATTTTTGAACATACTTTGATATATATGTATATATTGTTATAGGTTCGTGAATCAACCAGTGGCCAAGTCTTACTTCCCGACGAAGTAAAAATCTGTGAAAGTGAGTTATAGTCCCACTTTTAAAATCTAATATTTTTGGGATGAGAATACATGCAGGTTTTATAAATGATTTACAAAATAGACACAAGTACGTGAAACTACATTCTATGGTTGAATTATCGAAATCGAATATGCCCCTTTTTATTAAGTCTGGTAATCTAAGAATTAGGGAACAGACACCCTAATTGACACGAATCCTAAAGATAGATCTATTGGGCCTAACAAACCCCATCCAAAGTACCGGATGCTTTAGTACTTCGAAATTTATATCATATCCGAAGGGTGTCCCGGAATGATGGGGATATTCTTATATATGCATCTTGTTAATGTCGGTTACCAGGTGTTCACCATATGAATGATTTTTATCTCTATGTATGGGATGTGTATTGAAATATGAAATCTTGTGGTCTATTGTTACGATTTGATATATATAGGTTAAACCTATAACTCACCAACATTTTTGTTGACGTTTAAAGCATGTTTATTCTCAGGTGAATATTAAGAGCTTCCGCTGTTGCATACTAAAATAAGGACAAGATTTGGAGTCCATGTTTGTATGATATTGTGTAAAATCTGCATTCAAGAAACTGATTTCGATGTAACATATTTGTATTGTAAACCATTATGTAATGGTCGTGTGTAAACAGGATATTTTAGATTATCATTATTTGATAATCTACGTAAAGCTTTTTAAACCTTTATTTATGAAATAAAGGTTATGGTTTGTTTTAAAAATGAATGCAGTCTTTGAAAAACGTCTCATATAGAGGTCAAAACCTCGCAACGAAATCAATTAATATGGAACGTTTTTAATCAATAAGAACGGGACATTTCAGTTGGTATCAGAGCGTTGGTCTTAGAGAACCAGAAAATTTGCATTAGTGTGTCTTATCGAGTTTGTTAGGATGCATTAGTGAGTCTGGACTTCGACCGTGTTTTCTTTAAAAATGATTGCTTAACATTTTTGTTGGAAACTATATATTTTTAACATATGAATATTATGTGATATATTAATCTCTTAACGTGTTTGATATTATGTGATAGATGTCTACCTCTAGAACAAGTCCCATTGACTCACCTAATAATAATGAAGAGTCAAATGTAAATTGGAATGATTCGTGGACTGATTCACAAGTTCCCGAAGAGGAACCGGAAGAAGAGTCGGAACCGGAAGAAGAATCAGAACCAGAAGAAGAATCGGAACCGGAAGAAGAATCGGAACCGGTGGGGGAAATAATAAAACGGTTAAGTAAAAGAGAATCCTCAACCAACCGACCAAGGTTAATTATGGTCAATGGTGTTTCCGCCAAGGAAGCAAAATATTGGGAGGATTACCAATTCTCCGATGAATCGGATTCCGACGAGAATTCCGATGATGTTATAGAAATTACCCCAACTGAATTTAAAAAGGCAAAAGAAAATAATAAGGGAAAGGGCATAAAAATAGAGAAATCTAATTCCAACCCCGATGAACTTTATATGTATCGTCAACCCTCGAAGTCCTTAAGTTGTAACAATGACCCGGGAACCTCTAAACCACCAGGTTTTTCTAAACCAATGTGGAAAATTACGGCTCGTATTAGGGGAACATCATATATCCCTAGAAACTTGGCAAAACGAACCAAAACCGAAGAAGAAGAAACGAGCGAGTCGGAATAAGATAGTTGTATTCGTGTGGTGTAATATATGTAATATAGTGTGCTTATGCTTTATGATATATGTAAAAATTGCTTGTATTAATAAGTATTTTTTTTATGAATCTAACTCTTGTCTATTTTACAGTTTAAAAACACAAAATGGATAGACAACCCAATATTTTAAGAGACCTACCCGGAGACATGATTGATGAAATCTTGTCTAGAGTCGGTCAGAATTCCTCGGCACAACTATTTAAGGCGAGATCAGTTTGTAAGATATTCGAAGAACGTTCCAAGAATGTCTTGGTTTATAAGAGACTTTCGTTTGAAAGATGGGGGATATCACATTGGGAAACCCATAAGTTACGATGTGTTTACTTTGACGCATATATTGCGGGGAACCCAAATGCTATTTTACGCAACGGGTTAAGAAATTATTTTGACTCAATGTATCCGAATATAGGACTTCATGATTTAGAAAAAGCGGCTAACATGCAACATAAAGAAGCATGCTATGCTTACGGGTTAGTAATGTTCGCTTCTCACCAAAGTGAGAAAAAGAACATCGGGCTACAGCTATTAAACAAAACGTTCCCACAAGTGACGGAGTCGGTAATTGGGGTAAGAAATGAGGTTTTTAGATTGTTACGGGACTGTTGGACATTATGTAACCCTCGTCCCTTTGACGACGTTACAACACGCTGTCTTATCAACGGCCATAACAGTTATGTTCCACAAGACCAAAGATGGGAAGTAATCCTAGTAAAACCAGAATGCATGACTTGTTTCTGGACGTATGAATTACGTGTCTTTATTGCCTTTGCTGAACGACTTGTGTACTAGCTAGAATTATCTTCACAACTATCTTGTATCAAAGTTATTGTGTGCTATATTTCATGCTTTATGTAAAATAAGCGATATTGTAAGTTTGTAAAATATTGTATAAAAGTTTGAACGTGAAATATTATTATAATCAGTTTTTCATATAGAATTGTAGTAGTTGAATTGTATATTAGCTACTAAGTATGAACTTAACGGGTAGGTACTACCCGAATTTAAACTTATAAAACGCTAATATGAAGAAAAAGCTTTTATAAATGAGTTCATATTATGCTACGAAATACTATTAACTACTCTTAAGATTCTGTATGATTAACTTGTTCCATTTAACTATTTTGAAGGAAATGGCACCGACTACTCGACACACCGTGAATATGAATGAAGAGGAATTCCGTACTTTTCTAGCTTCAAACATAGCCGCAGTACAGGCTGCGCTACATACCAACAATAACCTTGGATCTAGCAGTACAGGAAATCGTGTAGGATGCACCTACAAAGAATTCACTGCCTGCAAACCTTTGGAATTTGATGGAACCGAAGGACCGATCGGATTGAAACGGTGGACCGAGAAGGTCGAATCGGTGTTTGCCATAAGTAAGTGTACTGAAGCGGACAAAGTAAAGTACGCTACGCATACCTTCACAGGTTCTGCGTTAACATGGTGGAATACCTATCTAGAGCAAGTGGGACAAGACGATGCGTACGCACTACCGTGGTCAGCATTCAAGCACTTGATGAACGAGAAGTACCGTCCCAGAACCGAGGTCAATAAGCTCAAGACAGAACTTAGAGGGTTACGAACCCAAGGATTTGATATTACCACGTACGAAAGACGATTCACAGAATTGTGCCTATTGTGTCCGGGAGCATTCGAAGATGAGGAAGAGAAGATCGACGCGTTTGTGAAAGGATTACCGGAAAGAATTCAAGAAGATATAAGTTCACACGAGCCCGCCTCCATACAACAGGCATGTAGAATGGCTCACAAACTCGTGAACCAGATTGAAGAAAGAATTAAAGAACAGACTGCTGAAGAGGCCAATGTGAAGCAAGTCAAAAGAAAGTGGGAGGAAAACGGTGATAAGAATCACCAATACAACAACAATAGCAATTACAACAATAATCGCACCAATTTTCCCAACAATCGCAACATCAATCGCAACTACAACAAACGGCCCAACAACAACAACAACAACAACAACAACAACAACAACAACAACAACAACTACAACAATCATCCCAACAACAATAATAACCGCAACAACAACAACAATCAGAAGCAACTATGCCAAAGGTGTGAAAAGAATCACTCGGGGTTCTGCACCAAATTTTGCAACAAGTGTAAAAGAAATGGTCATAGCGCGGCGAAGTGTGAGGTCTACGGACCAGGGGTTAATAGAACGAAAGGAACAAATGGTGTCGGAACGAGTAATGGCAGAGCAAGTAGTGTCGGAGCAAGTTATGCCAATGTAGTTTGTTATAAATGTGGAAAACCAGGCCACATTATTAGAAATTGCCCGAACCAGGAGAACACGAATGGACAAGGCCGCGGAAGAGTTTTCAATATTAATGCGGCAGAGGCACAGGAAGACCCGGAGCTTGTTACGGGTACGTTTCTTATTGACAATAAATCTGCTTACGTTTTATTTGATTCGGGTGCGGATAGAAGCTATATGAGTAGAGATTTTTGTGCTAAATTAAGTTGCCCATTGACGCCTTTGGATAGTAAATTTTTACTCGAATTAGCAAATGGTAAATTAATTTCAGCAGATAATATATGTCGGAATCGAGAAATTAAACTGGTTAGCGAAACATTTAAGATTGATTTGATACCAGTAGAGTTAGGGAGTTTTGATGTGATAATCGGTATGGACTGGTTGAAAGAAGTGAAAGCGGAGATCGTTTGTTACAAAAATGCAATTCGCATTATACGAGAAAAAGGAAAACCCTTAATGGTGTACGGAGAAAAGGGCAACACGAAGCTACATCTTATTAGTAATTTGAAGGCACAAAAACTAATAAGAAAAGGTTGCTATGCTGTTCTAGCACACGTCGAGAAAGTACAAACTGAAGAAAAGAGCATCAATGATGTTCCCATTGCAAAAGAATTTCCCGATGTATTTCCGAAAGAATTACCGGGATTACCCCCACATCGATCCGTTGAATTTCAAATAGATCTTGTACCAGGAGCTGCACCAATAGCTCGTGCTCCTTACAGACTCGCACCCAGCGAGATGAAAGAACTGCAAAGCCAATTACAAGAACTTTTAGAGCGTGGTTTCATTCGACCAAGCACATCACCGTGGGGAGCTCCTGTTTTGTTTGTCAAGAAGAAAGATGGTACATTCAGGTTGTGTATCGACTACCGAGAGTTGAACAAACTTACCATCAAGAACCGCTACCCACTACCGAGAATCGACGACTTATTTGATCAACTACAAGGCTCGTCTGTTTATTCAAAGATTGACTTACGTTCCGGGTATCATCAAATGCGGGTGAAAGAAGATGATATTCCAAAGACTGCTTTCAGAACATGTTACGGTCATTACGAGTTTATGGTCATGCCGTTTGGTTTAACTAATGCACCAGCTGTGTTCATGGACCTTATGAACCGAGTGTGTGGACCATACCTTGACAAGTTTGTCATTGTTTTCATTGATGACATACTTATTTACTCAAAGAATGACCAAGAACACGGTGAACATTTGAGAAAGGTGTTAGAAGTATTGAGGAAGGAAGAATTGTACGCTAAGTTTTCAAAGTGTGCATTTTGGTTGGAAGAAGTTCAATTCCTCGGTCACATAGTGAACAAAGAAGGTATTAAGGTGGATCCGGCAAAGATAGAAACTGTTGAAAAGTGGGAAACCCCGAAAACTCCGAAACACATACGCCAGTTTTTAGGACTAGCTGGTTACTACAGAAGGTTCATCCAAGACTTTTCCAGAATAGCAAAACCCTTGACTGCATTAACGCATAAAGGGAAGAAATTTGAATGGAATGATGAACAAGAGAAAGCGTTTCAGTTATTGAAGAAAAAGCTAACTACGGCACCTATATTGTCATTGCCTGAAGGGAATGATGATTTTGTGATTTATTGTGATGCATCAAAGCAAGGTCTCGGTTGTGTATTAATGCAACGAATGAAGGTGATTGCTTATGCGTCTAGACAATTGAAGATTCACGAACAAAATTATACGACGCATGATTTGGAATTAGGCGCAGTTGTTTTTGCATTAAAGACTTGGAGGCACTACTTATATGGGGTCAAAAGTATTATATATACCGACCACAAAAGTCTTCAACACATATTTAATCAGAAACAACTGAATATGAGGCAGCGTAGGTGGATTGAATTGTTGAATGATTACGACTTTGAGATTCGTTACCACCCGGGGAAGGCAAATGTGGTAGCCGATGCCTTGAGCAGGAAGGACAGAGAACCCATTCGAGTAAAATCTATGAATATAATGATTCATAATAACCTTACTACTCAAATAAAGGAGGCGCAACAAGGAGTTTTAAAAGAGGGAAATTTAAAGAATGAAATACCCAAAGGATCGGAGAAGCATCTTAATATTCAGGAAGACGGAACCCGGTATAGGGCTGAAAGGATTTGGGTACCAAAATTTGGAGATATGAGAGAAATGGTACTTAGAGAAGCTCATAAAACCAGATATTCAATACATCCTGGAACGGGAAAGATGTACAAGGATCTCAAGAAATATTTTTGGTGGCCGGGTATGAAAGCCGATGTTGCTAAATACGTAGGAGAATGTTTGACGTGTTCTAAGGTCAAAGCTGAGCATCAGAAACCATCAGGTCTACTTCAACAACCCGAAATCCCGGAATGGAAATGGGAAAACATTACCATGGATTTCATCACTAAATTGCCAAGGACTGCAAGTGGTTTTGATACTATTTGGGTAATAGTTGATCGTCTCACCAAATCAGCACACTTCCTACCAATAAGAGAAGATGACAAGATGGAGAAGTTAGCACGACTGTATTTGAAGGAAGTCGTCTCCAGACATGGAATACCAATCTCTATTTTCTCTGATAGGGATGGCAGATTTATTTCAAGATTCTGGCAGACATTACAGCAAGCATTAGGAACTCGTCTAGACATGAGTACTGCCTATCATCCACAAACTGATGGGCAGAGCGAAAGGACGATACAAACGCTTGAAGACATGCTACGAGCATGTGTTATTGATTTCGGAAACAGTTGGGATCGACATCTACCGTTAGCAGAATTTTCCTACAACAACAGCTACCATTCAAGCATTGAGATGGCGCCGTTTGAAGCACTTTATGGTAGAAAGTGCAGGTCTCCGATTTGTTGGAGTGAAGTGGGGGATAGACAGATTACGGGTCCGGAGATTATACAAGAAACTACCGAGAAGATCATCCAAATTCAACAACGGTTGAAAACCGCCCAAAGTCGACAAAAGAGCTACGCTGACATTAAAAGAAAAGATATAGAATTTGAAATTGGAGAGATGGTCATGCTTAAAGTTGCACCTTGGAAAGGCGTTGTTCGATTTGGTAAACGAGGGAAATTAAATCCAAGGTATATTGGACCATTCAAGATTATTGATCGTGTCGGACCAGTAGCTTACCGACTAGAGTTACCTCAACAACTCGCGGCTGTACATAACACTTTCCACGTCTCGAATTTAAAGAAATGCTTTGCTAAAGAAGATCTCACAATTCCGTTAGATGAAATCCAAATCAACGAAAAACTCCAATTCATCGAAGAACCCGTCGAAATAATGGATCGTGAGGTTAAAAGACTTAAGCAAAACAAGATACCAATTGTTAAGGTTCGATGGAATGCTCGTAGAGGACCCGAGTTCACCTGGGAGCGTGAAGATCAGATGAAGAAGAAATACCCGCATCTATTTCCAGAAGATTCGTCAACACCTTCAACAGCTTAAAATTTTGGGACGAAATTTATTTAACGCGTAGGTACTGTAGTGACCCGAACTTTTCCATGTTTATATATATTAATTGAGATTGATATTTACATGATTAAATGTTTCCAACATGTTAAGCAATCAAACTTGTTAAGACTCGATTAATTGAAATATGTTTCATATAGACAATTGACCACCCAAGTTGACCGGTGATTCACGAACGTTAAAACTTGTAAAAACTATATGATGACATATATATGGATATATATATAGTTAACATGATACTATGATAAGTAAACATATCATTAAGTATATTAACAATGAACTACATATGTAAAAACAAGACTACTAACTTAATGATTTTTAAACGAGACATATATGTAACGATTATCGTTGTAAAGACATTTAATGTATATATATCATATTAAGAGATATTCATACATGATAATATCATGATAATATAATAATTTAAAATCTCATTTGATATTATAAACATTGGGTTAACAACATTTAACAAGATCGTTAACCTAAAGGTTTCAAAACAACACTTACATGTAACGACTAACGATGACTTAACGACTCAGTTAAAATGTATATACATGTAGTGTTTTAATATGTATTTATACACTTTTGAAAGACTTCAATACACTTATCAAAATACTTCTACTTAACAAAAATGCTTACAATTACATCCTCGTTCAGTTTCATCAACAATTCTACTCGTATGCACCCGTATTCGTACTCGTACAATACACAGCTTTTAGATGTATGTACTATTGGTATATATACTCCAATGATCAGCTCTTAGCAGCCCATGTGAGTCACCTAACACATGTGGGAACCATCATTTGGCAACTAGCATGAAATATCTCATAAAATTACAAAAATATGAGTAATCATTCATGACTTATTTACATGAAAACAAAATTACATATCCTTTATATCTAATCCATACACCAACGACCAAAAACACCTACAAACACTTTCATTCTTCAATTTTCTTCATCTAATTGATCTCTCTCAAGTTCTATCTTCAAGTTCTAAGTGTTCTTCATAAATTCCAAAAGTTCTAGTTTCATAAAATCAAGAATACTTTCAAGTTTGCTAGCTCACTTCCAATTTTGTAAGGTGATCATCCAACCTCAAGAAATTTTTGTTTCTTACAGTAGGTTGTCATTCTAATACAAGGTAATAATCATATTCAAACTTTGGTTCAATTTCTATAACTATAACAATCTTATTTTAAGTGATGATCTTACTTGAACTTGTTTTCGTGTCATGATTCTGCTTCAAGAACTTCGAGCCATCCAAGGATCCATTGAAGCTAGATCCATTTTTCTCTTTTCCAGTAGGTTTATCCAAGGAACTTAAGGTAGTAATGATGTTCATAACATCATTCGATTCATACATATAAAGCTATCTTATTCGAAGGTTTAAACTTGTAATCACTAGAACATAGTTTAGTGAATTCTAAACTTGTTCGCAAACAAAAGTTAATCCTTCTAACTTGACTTTTAAAATCAACTAAACACATGTTCTATATCTATATGATATGCTAACTTAATGATTTAAAACCTGGAAACACGAAAAACACCGTAAAACCGGATTTACGCCGTCGTAGTAACACCGCGGGCTGTTTTGGGTTAGTTAATTAAAAACTATGATAAACTTTGATTTAAAAGTTGTTATTCTGAGAAAATGATTTTTATTATGAACATGAAACTATATCCAAAAATTATGGTTAAACTCAAAGTGGAAGTATGTTTTCAAAAATGGTCATCTAGACGTCGTTCTTTCGACTGAAATGACTACCTTTACAAAAACGACTTGTAACTTATTTTTTCGACTATAAACCTATACTTTTTCTGTTTAGATTCATAAAATAGAGTTCAATATGAAATCATAGCAAATTGATTCACTCAAAACGGATTTAAAATGAAGAAGTTATGGGTAAAACAAGATTGGATAATTTTTCTCATTTTAGCTACGTGAAAATTGGTAACAAATCTATTCCAACCATAACTTAATCAACTTGTATTGTATATTATGTAATCTTGAGATACCATAGACACGTATACAATGTTTCGACCTATCATGTCGACACATCTATATATATTTCGGAACAACCATAGACACTCTATATGTGAATGTTGGAGTTAGCTATACAGGGTTGAGGTTGATTCCAAAATATATATAGTTTGAGTTGTGATCAATACTGAGATACGTATACACTGGGTCGTGGATTGATTCAAGATAATATTTATCGATTTATTTCTGTACATCTAACTGTGGACAACTAGTTGTAGGTTACTAACGAGGACAGCTGACTTAATAAACTTAAAACATCAAAATATATTAAAAGTGTTGTAAATATATTTTTGAACATACTTTGATATATATGTATATATTGTTATAGGTTCGTGAATCAACCAGTGGCCAAGTCTTACTTCCCGACGAAGTAAAAATCTGTGAAAGTGAGTTATAGTCCCACTTTTAAAATCTAATATTTTTGGGATGAGAATACATGCAGGTTTTATAAATGATTTACAAAATAGACACAAGTACGTGAAACTACATTCTATGGTTGAATTATCGAAATCGAATATGCCCCTTTTTATTAAGTCTGGTAATCTAAGAATTAGGGAACAGACACCCTAATTGACACGAATCCTAAAGATAGATCTATTGGGCCTAACAAACCCCATCCAAAGTACCGGATGCTTTAGTACTTCGAAATTTATATCATATCCGAAGGGTGTCCCGGAATGATGGGGATATTCTTATATATGCATCTTGTTAATGTCGGTTACCAGGTGTTCACCATATGAATGATTTTTATCTCTATGTATGGGATGTGTATTGAAATATGAAATCTTGTGGTCTATTGTTACGATTTGATATATATAGGTTAAACCTATAACTCACCAACATTTTTGTTGACGTTTAAAGCATGTTTATTCTCAGGTGAATATTAAGAGCTTCCGCTGTTGCATACTAAAATAAGGACAAGATTTGGAGTCCATGTTTGTATGATATTGTGTAAAATCTGCATTCAAGAAACTGATTTCGATGTAACATATTTGTATTGTAAACCATTATGTAATGGTCGTGTGTAAACAGGATATTTTAGATTATCATTATTTGATAATCTACGTAAAGCTTTTTAAACCTTTATTTATGAAATAAAGGTTATGGTTTGTTTTAAAAATGAATGCAGTCTTTGAAAAACGTCTCATATAGAGGTCAAAACCTCGCAACGAAATCAATTAATATGGAACGTTTTTAATCAATAAGAACGGGACATTTCACAAAATATATTTACAACACTTTTAATATATTATGATGTTTTAAGTTTATTAAGTCAGCTGTCCTCGTTAGTAACCTACAACTAGTTGTCCACAATTAGATGTACAGAAATAAATCGATAAATATTATCTTGAATCAATCCACGACCCAGTGTATACGTATCTCAGTATTGATCACAACTCAAACTATATATATTTTGGAATCAACCTCAACCCTGTATAGCTAACTCCAACATTCACATATAGAGTGTCTATGGTTGTTCCGAAATATATATAGATGTGTCGACATGATAGGTCGAAACATTGTATACGTGTCTATGGTATCTCAAGATTACATAATATACAATACAAGTTGATTAAGTTATGGTTGGAATAGATTTGTTAACAATTTTCACGTAGCTAAAATGAGAAAAATTATCCAATCTTGTTTTACCCATAACTTCTTAATTTTAAATCCGTTTTGAGTGAATCAAATTGCTATGGTTTCATATTAAACTCTATTTTATGAATCTAAATAGAAAAAGTATAGATTTATAGTCGGAAAAATAAGTTACAAGTCATTTTTGTAAAGGTAGTCATTTCAGTCGAAAGAACGACGTCTAGATGACCATTTTAGAAAACATACTTCCACTTTGAGTTTAACCATAATTTTTGGATATAGTTTCATGTTCATAATAAAAATCATTTTCTCAGAATAACAACTTTTAAATCAAAGTTTATCATAGTTTTTAATTAACTAACCCAAAACAGCCCGCGGTGTTACTACGACGGCGTAAATCCGGTTTTACGGTGTTTTTCATGTTTCCAGGTTTTAAGTCATTAAGTTATCATATAATATAGATATAGAACATGTGTTTAGTTGATTTTAAAAGTCATGTTAGAAGGATTAACTTTTGTTTGCGAACAAGTTTAGAATTAACTAAAGTATGTTCTAGTGATTACAAGTTTAAACCTTCGAATAAGATAGCTTTATATGTATGAATCGAATGATGTTATGAACATCATTAATACCTTAAGTTCATTGGATAAACCTACTGGAAAAGAGAAAAATGGATCTAGCTTCCACGGATCCTTGGATGGCTCGAAGTTCTTGAAGCAGAATCATGACACGAAAACAAGTTCAAGTAAGATCATCACTTGAAATAAGATTGTTATAGTTATAGAAATTGAACCAAAGTTTGAATATGATTATTACCTTGTATTAGAATGATAACCTACTGTAAGAAACAAAGATTTCTTGAGGTTGGATGATCACCTTACAAGATTGGAAGTGAGCTAGCAAACTTGAAAGTATTCTTGATTTTATGTAACTAGAACTTGTAGAATATATGAAGAACACTTAGAACTTGAAGATAGAACTTGAGAGAGATCAATTAGATGAAGAAAATTGAAGAATGAAAGTGTTTGTAGGTGTTTTTGGTCGTTGTTGTATGGATTAGATATAAAGGATATGTAATTTTGTTTTCATGTAAATAAGTCATGAATGATTACTCATATTTTTGTAATTTTATGAGATATTTCATGCTAGTTGCCAAATGATGGTTCCCACATGTGTTAGGTGACTCACATGGGCTGCTAAGATCTGATCATTGGAGTGTATATACCAATAGTACATACATCTAAAAGCTGTGTATTGTACGAGTACGAATACGGGTGCATACGAGTAGAATTGTTGATGAAACTGAACGAGGATGTAATTGTAAGCATTTTTGTTAAGTAGAAGTATTTTGATAAGTGTATTGAAGTCTTTCAAAAGTGTATAAATACATATTAAAACACTACATGTATATACATTTTAACTGAGTCGTTAAGTCATCGTTAGTCGTTACATGTAAGTGTTGTTTTGAAACCTTTAGGTTAACGATCTTGTTAAATGTTGTTAACCCAATATTTATAATATCAAATGAGATTTTAAATTATTATATTATCATGATATTATCATGTATGAATATCTCTTAATATGATATATATACATTAAATGTCTTTACAACGATAATCGTTACATATATGTCTCGTTTAAAAATCATTAAGTTAGTAGTCTTGTTTTTACATATGTAGTTCATTGTTAATATACTTAATGATATGTTTACTTATCATAGTATCATGTTAACTATATATATATCCATATATATGTCATCATATAGTTTTTACAAGTTTTAACGTTCGTGAATCACCGGTCAACTTGGGTGGTCAATTGTCTATATGAAACATATTTCAATTAATCAAGTCTTAACAAGTTTGATTGCTTAACATGTTGGAAACATTTAATCATGTAAATATCAATCTCAATTAATATATATAAACATGGAAAAGTTCGGGTCACTACATACTAAGGCTTCTGTTTCTGGTGAAAAGCCTAAGTTTGTTTGCAGGGTACCAGATCCAGATGAAGTAGTGCCCAACTTCATTTACAGGGAAGCTTATATCTCCCCTAAAATTGCTTTACTTTTGGATCAGCTGACTATTGACCCACAAAGTGCATTAGTTTCAGCCAGCAAATTACCTGATGAGGAGCTGACTGAACTACTCTCTCACCTTGATCGACCAGTACGTGAAGAAGTTTGTGAGAGGATGGCTGCACTGGAGCAAATGAATGAACAACCCCTACTACCATATTTTTGGCATGGCTCCAGCTATTTCTACATGGCCTGGTACTTGGAGACATCTCAAGTTCATCATTGATCATACTCCTAATAAATGTGTGATGCAGAATATTCCTGATTCGCCAGTACCTTCTGATTCATCAGCTTCTTCCTCATCATCTTCTTCATCTGATGATGATGCTGATAAAGGTACTGGTAAGGATGAGTCAGTCATTCATGATAATGTGACTAGCTCCAAAGACAAACTAGTGGATCTTAGTGATGATGTTGATGATGATGGTGCAAAAGATACCAGTGGTTCTACACCTTCGAGTGAATCTCTTACTGACTAAATGGATGAAGCTATTCGCAGAGCTGGGTGCATTACAACGTCTACTATTGAAGGCCAGCTCAAACAAGTATGTACCTTTGCAGATTTAGCAGTTGATGCCATTTGCAAACACCATGAAGAAGAAGAGAATCTTAAGAAGTGAATCATCTCTCATAATGAATATATTGATCATATTACCCATCTTCAAGCTGAACTTGATGCTGCAAATCAAAGGAACAGGTTCCTTAATGAAGAGAACATGGTATTAGAAGAGAGATTAGAGTCACAGGAAAGGCAGATGGCTATGATGATTCCTACTTCTGCTTATGTTCCCTTGGTAGAGACAATGCAACGCATGACTGCTCTTCAAGCTGATGTTAGAGCAAGTGTTAATCAAATGGCCATGGGTGTTTATCACACCCCCAGTTAGGGCCTGGGCGAAATGTGACTTAATATCAAATAAACCAACATATTATAATATGCGAGAACAATACTAAATGATAAAATAAACTTTATTGAGTACGCAGCGGAAAATGAAATGTCGTTACAAAGAAATAAAGTAAATGTTTAAATGCAATAGTAATAACTGTAAAATCTCTGGATCCTTTGTCCAAGTAGCATCACATAAGCAATGAGTATAAGAGCTTGAATCAAACCGCACCTGAGATAAAACATGCTAAAGTGTCAACCAAAAAAGTTAAGTGAAGTTCATAGGTTTAACAAATAAGTTTGACCGTTGTTTTAGACCACAAGATTTAGTTTGTAAAGTTGATCTCCCGCATTATCAAAAAGTTATGCCAAGGCATGATATTTAGACTAAACGTTCAAGTTTGCCCCAATGACAAGTTGCGTTTGTCTTTGTTGGTTTAATTTCATTATTAAGTAATACAAAGACTTAGTCAATTGTATCGGGGACGTTACTCCCGATAGGCCTACCCCCAATAATTAAGCATGCAATCAACGAGCAATTAAAAATATCACTGTAGGGACTTAGTCGGACATAGCCGTGTATAACATAGTTTTAGCAGTTGGTACTTGTGTCTAAAGTGTAAAATGCAAAAACAACATGTGTCTCACCCCAATAAAAGTAAGTTTGCTAGCAATAAAGAGTGGGGCTATGAGTTCACCTTAGTAAGCATAGAGAGATGACGATTATTCCTTGGAATAGAAAGTTGGAACGAACAGAAAGTCAACCTATTGACATTTAAGAGTATTAAGTGTTTTTGCCCATGTTTAAGTAAATGTTTAAGTATGATAGTGTTTTAAGTGTAGTTCGTTTTCCTTTTCTAGTAAGTTTCTATTTGTAGAAAGTTTCCACTTTTAGTAGGTTCCTTATTTTAGTAAGTTTCTATAACTAGAAAGTTTCTACTTTTAAGAGTGTTTTCCATTTTAGGATACTTGCCGTATTAGATAAGCTTCCAATCACCCCTTTCCCTTCGAATGACCATTTCAGGTCTAGGGCCTTGAGCTATAGGACCCTTTAAATCAGAAAATCCAAACCCTTCCGCCTAGAGTTTCGTAGAAACCATTAATCAAGAAAGTTCGAAGATCTATACATCTCTAATACATATCCCAAAATGTTTTTATGTGTTATAATATAAGTAGTAGGTTTTAGGTGTTAGTAATAGTAATAGTGTATACATGTTAATTAATAGTATAAGTAGTATTTGGGTTTCATTAATTAGGGTTAGTTAAATAAAGTAATATTTAATAACCAGGGTTTAGTAATTAATGTCCTAGGGTTTAATAAATTAGGGTTTAGTAAATTAGGGTTTTATTTAATGTAGTAATGATTAGGGTTTTAATAATTAAAGTGGTATTAAATAATTAGGGTTAGGTTTAATGATTTAGGGTTTTAAGTAATTAGGGTTTTATATTTATATATGTATATGTAATTCGTATATATGTATATATATAAAAATATATATTTTTTTACATGTATATATATGTATATGTATATATATATATATATATATATATATATATATATATATATATATATATATATATATATATATATATATATATATATATATATATTTATTGTGTTTCCTAAATTAACCATAAACAAATCTTTCATGTAGTAACCTAGGGTTTAAAGATCAAAATTTCCTTTTTCCTTTTTTTTCTTCTTCTAGTCGACACATATATACATACATACATATATATATATTTTTTCTTTCATGTATATATAGATCTAGGTGTGTTTATGTATATACTTATGAATGTGTTATAACATGAATATGAATTAAACGAATCAAAGTTTATGTAAATAGTTTAGGGTTTATGTTATACCTTTGAAGATTCAAGATGACTAACAAAGAAGTGATGAACACGATGAAGATTGAAGATCAAAGCCTTGAAAAACTTGAAGAACACCTTGAAGATTCTTGAAGAACATGAAGAATGCGAAGAACACTTGAAGATCACTTGGAAATCCTTGAAGATTTTGATGGTGATGATGGTGTTGGGGTTTCGGTTTTGGCCGAAAACAAGAGGGAGGGAGAGAGATTTTTGGGAGAGAATTTGTTGTTGTGATTTGGTACATTGAAAAGGTTTAGGTTAGGCCTCTATTTATAGGAGTGTTAGGATTATTCTAGAGTTAAGGTTTAATAAGGAATTACTTAGGGAACAAGTTAAACTTAGAGAGGGGGTTAGGGTTGTTGCTTGGGCTGAAATTTAGAGGGGTAGAAGGGTAATTTTGCCCTTCCAATATCGGCTAGGGTTTATTAGGGTTAGGGTATAAGTTTTTCACTTAAGTCCTTGTATTTTAGATTAGTTCAAATGATTCCTTAATTATCCAAGTTTAATTATTTTAAGTACACAAGTTTTAAAGTTATTTATTTATTCACAAAAGTTAATAAGTCCTTTATTTTTATCTTTTATTAACTTGTCGTTTACAAAGTTAATTATTATATTTTATAATTCTTGACACTTAACAATTATCGATTAAAGTTTAATTATTAAGTTTAATTATATTGCTGGGCATTTAATAAGGAAAAGTATAGAATGGAAAAATGAGAAATATAGAATGGAAAAATGAGGGTCGTTATAGTACCTCCCCGTTATTGAAAACTTCGTCCCGAAGTTTTTAGGTAGATTCCTCACTTGCATCAGCAGTTGAGGAGAGATGGGGATATTTCCGTATCATATGGTCTTTACATTCCCAGGTATATTCGGGGCCTCTACGTGAATTCCAACAGACTTTAACGATAGGTATATTGCTTTTACGCATTTGTTTGACCTCTCCTTCCATGATTTCTATAGGTTCTTCAACGAAGTGCATTTGTTCATCAATGCGGATATCATCCAAATGAATAACCAGTGTGTCATCAGCAAGACACCTTTTAAGATTCGAGACATGAAACACATCATGTACTTGGCTAAGTTCCGTTGGTAGTTCTAATCGGTACGCCACAGGACCGACTCTTTGAATGATCGTGAAAGGTCCAACATATCGTGGACTGAGTTTACTTCGTTTACCGAAGCAGACAACACCTTTCCAAGGGGATACTTTCAACATGACTTTATCTCCAACTTGGAATTCTATATTCTTTCGTTTCTTATCGGCATAGCTCTTTTGTCGGCTACGGGTAGTTTCTAATCGTTGCTTAATCTGAGCGTTCTTTTCGGTTGTTTTGTGAATGATTTCAGGACCAGTTAAATGTCTGTCCTCGAGTTCATCCCAACACAAAGGGGATCTACACTTCCGGCCATATAAAGCTTCAAAAGGTGCAGCTTTAATACTGGAGTGATAACTGTTGTTGTAAAAAATTCAACTAAAGGTAGGTGTCTATCCCAGCCTTTGCCGAAATCGATTGCACAAACACGTAGCATATCTTCCATGGTTTAGATAGTTCGTTCACTTTGACCATCAGTTTCCGGATGATATGCTGTACTCATGTCGAGTTGAGTTCCAAGAGCAGATTGTAAAGTTTTCTAGAATTTGGATAAGAATTGACTATCGCGATCAGAAATAATCGAGATAGGAACACCATGACATGAGATGATTTCTTTAATATAAAGCTGTGATAATCTCTCCATCTTGTCGATTTCCTTAATCGGTATGAAATATGCAGATTTAGTAAGGCGATCAACTATGACCCATATAGTATCGTTACCGTTTGCAGTCTTAGGTAACTAAGTAACGAAGTCCATAGTGATACATTCCCAATTCCACTGCGGAATATCGGGTTGTGTAAACAGACCATAAGGCTTTTGATGTTCGGCCTTGACTTTCAAACAAGTGAGACACTTACTAACATAAGTAGCGATGTCAGCTTTCGTGTTAGGCCACCAGTAGAATTCCTTCACATCGTGATACATCTTACTGGAACCGGGATAAATAGAATATCTAGTCTTATGTGCTTCATCCAAGACTAGTTCATGGAGATTACTGAAGCGAGGGACCCAAATTCTGTTGCCAAAGTACCTTGTACCATTAGCTTTCACTTGAAGTTGGTTCTCGAAACCAATAGGTCCTTCACCTTCGATAAGTGTCGGTTTAATAGCTTTCAGTTGAGCTTCACAGATTTGTGATATAAGATTCGATTTGATTTTTAGGTTTAAAGCACGAACACGTTTGACATCGTCTTTCCAACTAAGGGCATCAGCAACTACATTCGCCTTGCCAGGATGATATTTCAGCTTACAGTGATAATCGTTCAATAACTCGAGCCATCGGCTTTGCCTCATGTTCAGCTGTTTTTGATCAAAGATGTGTCAAAGACTTTTATGGTCAGTATACACCGTAAACTTAGTACCACATAGATAATGTCTCCATATCTTTAATGCAAATACCACGATACCTAACTCAAGGTCATGTGTGGTATAGTTCTCTTCATGTTTCTTTAACTGCGTAGATACGTAGGCAATAACCTTTTCTCGTTGCATTAAAACACAACCAAAGCCTTACTTCGAAGCATCGCAGTAAACAACAAAGTCGTCAGTACCTTCGGGTAAAGATAGAATTGGGGCTGTGGTCAATTTCTCCTTCAGAATCTTGAAAGCAGATTCCTGTTCTTCGAACCACTCAAACTTCTTCCCTTTTTGAGTTAGCTTTGTAAGAGGTTTAGCAATTAGGGAAAAATCTTTTATAAACCTTCGATAGTAAACGGCAAGTCCCAAAAATTGTCGAATATGCTTCGCAGTCTTTGTTATCTCCCAGTTTTAAATAGCGGTAATCTTAGCTGGAGCGACATGTATTCCGTCTCTTTCGACAACATGTCCAAGGAATTGTACGGTTTTGAGCCAAAACTCGCACTTAGAAAACTTAGCATAGAGTTGTTCCTTTCTTAAGAGTTCAAGAATCATGCGCAAATGTTGCTCATGTTCTTTCTCACTTTTGGAGTAGATCAAGATGTCATCAATGAAAACAATGATGAATTTATTGAGATAAGGTTTGCAAAAATGGTTCATAAGATCCATGAATACGGAAGGATCGTTAGTTAAACCAAAAGGCATAACACAAAACTCATAGTGTCTATAGCGAGTGCGAAAAGCATTCTTAGGAATATCGGATTCATTGACTTGGAGTTGGTGATAACTAGATCTTAAATTAATCTTTGAATAGACGCTTGACCCTTGGAGTTAGTCGAATAGATCATCAATACGCGGTAACGGGTAACGGTTCTTAATAGTAAGCTTGTTAAGTTCGCGATAATCAATGCACATCCTTAATGTACCATCTTTCTTCTTAACAAACAGAATAGGAGCTCCCCATGGGGACGAGCTTGGATGAATAAAACCTTTATCCAATAGCTCTTGGAGCTGGTTGGATAATTCCTTCATTTCGGAGGGCGCTAAACGATACGGAGCTTTAGCAATAGGAGCAGCACTGGGAGTTAAATCAATTTGAAATTCAACTTGTCGAGGAGGTGGAAGACCAGGAAGATCTTCGGGAAACACATCAGGAAAGTCTTTAACCACTGGTACATCTTCAATACACTTCTCTTTCGATTCAATCATCTTAACGTGGGCTAGAATAGCTGGATAACCTTTCATAAGGTATTTGCAGGTTTTAATACAAGAGATAATATTGAGATTGGAACCACTCTTTTCACCTTGGATGATGAGAGTCTCTCCATTTCCTAATGGAACATGAACAGTTTTATTGTAACACATGATAGCAGCATGTAGTGGACGTAACCAATCCATTCCAACTACGACGTCAAAACTTCCGAGCTCGACCGGCAAAAGGTCTATCTTAAATTCTTTATCGGCTAAGATTAGGTTGCAGTTTTTATAAATTTCATCAACTTGCATGAATTTTCCATTGGCTACTTCTACTAATCTTTTAGTTTCTAAGGGTTGAGGCTTTTCAGTAAATAGGGTACAAAAATCACTAGACACATAACTTTGGTCGGCACCAGTATCGAATAAAATAGTTGCATAACAATTATTGACAAGATACGTACCCGTGATGACCTCATCCTCATTTCGGGCTTCAGCAGCAGTAATAACAAACGCACGACCCTTCGCAGTAGTAGCATTAGTAGCGGGATTACCCTTTTTCTTAGGACAATTTGGACTAATGTGTCCCTTGTCTCCACAAGTATAACATGTAGGAGGAGCTTTAGCAGGAACAATCATCTTATCCTTTGGAGGAGTCTTACACGTCTTAGCTACGTGTCCCACTTTCTTACACAACGCACAAATAGCAGTACACTGCCCCGGGTGATGCCTCTCACAACGAATACAGAAAGGATAGGGACCCTTATAATTTGACTTTGTACCATCCGCAGGCTTTTTACTAACATTCTGAGTCAAACCTTGAGATGGCTCAAACTTCCTCTTACCATCATTACCCTTAGTTTCAACCTGCTTATTAGCCGACGCTCTTCTTCTCTTGGCTAACTTCAGATGTTGTGCCATGAGAATCACAGCATTACCAGTAACCTTCTCGGCAGCAATAACATTCCCTTGAACATCCTCGGGAAGTCCTTCAATATAACGTTCAATCCTTCTAACTTCGGTAGGAAACATCTCAGGACATAGAATAGAAAGCTCAAGATAACGGTTGGTGTAGCTTTCAATATCAGTTCCCTTCACCTTGAGTTTCCAGAACTCAGCTTCAAGTTTCTGAACTTGACTCCTTGGGCAGAATTTGTTGACCATCATGCTTTTGAGTTCGTCCCATGGAATTGCATTAGCATTGTCAATTCCTATGGACTTGGCATGAGCAGACCACCAAGTTAAAGCATTGCCACCCAATGAGCTAGTGGCATACTTTACTCGATCGTTATCACCACAGTTGCAAATATGGAAAATGGACTCCATCTTCTCGAACCAACAAACTAGTTCGACAGCTTCTTCATTTCCCTTAAATGCGGGAGGATGACAGTTTGAAAAATCCTTGTAGGAACAAGGTTTCGGTTGAGGATTAACATTATTAGCTTGATTGTTGCCTTGTGCGGCAGTGAGTAGTTGTTGGAATTGCTCGGTAGTCAATACGATATTTTTAACAGTAGGTGCAGCTGGACGAACCATGATGTTGCTACATAAGTGAACATAAGTCAGATAAGTTAAAAAATTATAGGGTTGAGCAATTACAAGTAGGAATAAGATAAAGTATTGATATCACATGATATATATAAAACACTTTATATTATTAAGGAACGAGGCATTAAATAAGCCTTTTTAATACGATCCAGAAATAGAAATAGTTTAAGGCATAGCCTTTACATAGATGGAAAAATAGGAAAGATAACTAAAGAATATTAAGATTGAAATAGTCTTCATATTTCTTCTTCTCGTCCTCAAACTACTTCATCACTTTCTCCATGTTATCCTTCACAAGTTTCTCTAGCCTTTCAGTTTGAGAATCGAGGGACTCTTTGATAATTTCCTTCAAAATTTTGTTTTCTTTTTCTAGGTTATTTAGACACACTTCTATTCGAGCAACATGACGTCTACTAAACTCCTTATTCTTCTCACAACTACTCTGAAGGTTGATGATATTAGACTTCACCCTTACGTGTTCCATGTTATTACAAAATAATGGACTGGTAGCGGGTTCCGGTTGCTTCCTCTTTAGAGTTGAGTTTTCAGATGATTCTTCAATAGGCTCTTCTTCAGGTTCGTAATTTGAGAAGTCACTGTCATAGTTAGGGAGGTTTTGAAGAGCATCCCATTCAGGAGTACTCATCAGTTTATGTACCAATGAGTGAAAAGAGCCAGAGTTAGCGGAATCATCAAGGCTTTCTCCTTCGCTTTCAGATCCTTGAGTTGGGTGAAATTCAGGAGAAGCAGGTAGAGTATCCGGACTATAGTTTGGTGAGCAAGGACTACCAAAGCCATAAGGTGGACTTTGGATTGATTTTTCAGTGGAAGACCCTTTAGTATCTTCTTCAGTTGGCTTGATGAGAGTTGGTTTATTAATGCTTGAGCTTGACATCCTATCATTAGGAAAGAGACTTCGATTAGAATCTTTAAGTCAAGTGTAGTAAAGCATAAGTGTTAAGATTATAAGGCAATCCTAAGTGCTTTAAAGTCTAAGGCAGGAAGGGTTATAGTTTTCTAGATTGCTAAGGCACCCAAGCTAGCAAATAAGGCACACATAAAGATGCAATCCTGGTTCTCTATAACAGCCTGGCTTGCTCTGATACCAATCTATCACACTCCCAGTTAGGGCCTGGGTGAAATGTGACTTAATATCAAATAAACCAACATATTATAATATACGAGAACAATACTAAATGATAAAATAAACTTTATTGAGTACGCAGCGGAAAATGAAATGTTATTACAAAGGAATAAAGTAAATGTTTAAATGCAATAATAATAAATGTGACATCTCTTGATCCTATGTCCAAGTAGTATCACATAAGCAATGAGTATAAGAGCTTGAATCAAACAGCACCTGAGACAAAACATGCTAAAGTGTCAACCAAAAAGGTTGAGTGAAGTTCATAGGTTTAACAAATAAGTTTGACCATTGTTTTAGACCACAAGATTTAGTTTGTAAAGTTGATCACCCACAGGATCAAAAAGTTATATCAAGGCGTGATATTTAGACTAAACGTTCAAGTTTGCCCCAATGATAAGTTGTGTCTGTCCTTGTCGGTTTAATTTCATTATTAAGTAATACAAAGATTTAGTCAATTATATCGGGGACGTTACTCCCGATAGGCCTACCCCCAATAATTAAGCATACAATCAACGAGCAATTAAAAATATCACTGTAGGGACTTAGTCGGACATAGCTGGGTATATCATAGTTTTAGCAGTTGGTACTTGTGTCTAAAGTGTATAATGTAAAAACAGCATGTGTCTCACCCCAATAAAAGTAAGTAAGTTTGCTAGCAATAAAGAGTGGGGCTATGAGTTCACCTTAGTAAGCAGAGAGAGATGACGATTATTCCTTGGAATAAAAAGTTGAAACGAACAGAAAGTCAACCTATTGACATTTAAGAGTAGTAAGTGTTTTTGCCCATATTTAAGTAAATGTTTAAGCATGATAGTGTTTTAAGTATAGTTCATTTTCCTTTTCTAGTAAGTTTCTATTTTTAGAAAGTTTCCACTTTTAGTAGGTTCCTTATTTTAGTAAGTTTCTATAACTAGAAAGTTTCTACTTTTAACAGTGTTTTCCATTTTAGGATACTTGCCATATTAGATAAGCTTCCAATCACCCCTTTCCCTTCGAATGGCCATTTCAGGTCTAGGGGCTTGAGCTATAGGACCCTTTAAATTGGAAACTCCAAACCCTTCCGCCCAGAGTTTTGTAGAAACCAATTGTCAAGAAAGTTCGAAGATCTATTCATCTCTAATACATATCCCAAAATGTTTTTATGTGTTATAATATAAGTAGTAGGTTTTAGGTGTTAGTAATAGTAATAGTGTATACATGTTAATTAATAGTATAAGTAGTATTAGGGTTTCATTAATTAGGGTTAGTTAATTAAAGTAATATTTGATAACTAGGGTTTAGTAATTAATGTCCTAGGGTTTAATAAATTAGGGTTTAGTAAATTAGGGTTTTATTTAATGTAGTAATGATTAGGTAATGATTAGGGTTTTAATAATTAAAGTGGTATTAAATAATTAGGGTTAGGTTTAATAAATTAGGGTTTTAAGTAATTAGGGTTTTATATATATATATATATGTATATGTAATTCGTATATATGTATATATATAAAAAAAATATTTTTTTTTACATGTATATATATGTATATGTCGATATATATGTATATGTATATATATTTATTTTGTTTCCTAAATTAACCATAAACAAATCTTTCATGTAATAACCTAGGGTTTAAAGATCAAAGTTTCCTTTTTCCTTTTTTTTTTTCTTCTAGTCGACACATATATACATACATACATATATTTTTTTTCTTTCATGTATATATAGATCTAGGTGTGTTTATGTATATACTTATGAATGTGTTATAACATGAATATGAATTAAATGAATCAAAAATTATGTAAATAGTTTAGGGTTTATGTTATACCTTTGAAGATTCAAGATGACTAACAAAGAAGTGATGAACACGATGAAGATTGAAGATCAAAGCCTTGAAAAACTTGAAGAACACCTTGAAGATTCATGAAGAACACGAAGAACGCGAAGAACGCGAAGAACACTTGAAGATCACTTGGAAATTCTTGAAGATTTCGATGGTGATGATGGCGTTGGGGTTTCAGTTTTGGCCGAAAACAAGAGGGAGGGAGAGAGATTTTTGGGAGAGAATTTGTTGTTGTGATTTGGTACATTGAAAAGGTTTAGGTTAGGCCTCTATTTATAGGAGTGTTAGGATTATTCTAGAGTTAGGGTTTAATAAAGAATTACTTAGGGAACAAGTTAAACTTGGAGAGGGGGTTAGGGTTGTTGCTTGGGCCGAAATTTAGAGGGGTAGAAGGGTAATTTTGCCCTTCCAAAATCGGCTAGGGTTTATTAGGGTTAGGGTTTAAGTTTTTCACTTAAGTCCTTGTATTTTAGATTAGTTCAAATGATTCCTTAATTATCCAAGTTTAATTATTTTAAGTATACAAGTTTTAAAGTTATTTATTTATTCACAAAAGTTAATAAGTCCTTTATTTTTATCTTTTATTAACTTGTCGTTTACAAAGTTAATTATTATATTTTATAATTCTTGACACTTAACAATTATCGATTAAAGTTTAATTATTAAGTTTAATTATATTGTTGGGCATTAAATAAGAAAAAGTATAGAATGGAAAAATGAGAAATATAGAATGGAAAAATGAGAAATATAGAATTGAAAAATGAGGGTCGTTATAGTGTTGCTATGAATGAAGTCAGATCTTCAAACCTCTGTCTTAGGCAATATGGTGTTGACCCTGGTGCCCATCTATCTCCTGCTGATGCTGACTGGAACAATTTTGCTTTTTCTGTTCCAGAGTCAGATAGTGATCTTGATGCACGTGTTTCCCCAGACCATCCTTCTGGCCCTGCTGATGACGAAAAGGGGGAGAAGAAATCTAAGAAGCATAAGAAGAGAAAACAAACTGAGGGGGAGTACGAGCATGAGAAAGCACCAAAGTAGTAAATGAGAGATGGTGATGATGGTGGTGATGGTACTGGTCAAGGTACTGGCACTAAGCCTAACAACGCTCATACTGAAGCAGGTGTCAAGGCTGCTGGTGAATCTCAACCCAGTATGACTGCCACATTTGTGGATGATATTGGTTCTGGCAGTAAGCCTAGTGATGTTTCTGAACTGGCTGTAGATGAATCTTTTGTTGTCTCTCAAACGATTGAAAGAAAAATGAAAAGAAAAATGGAGAGGCATCAGAAGAGACAGCAGGAACTAAATGATGCCTTCAATGCTAAATTTGAGGCCTATGCTGCTCGTAAAAGACATAGAATTGAGCATAGAAGAAGCCTTGATCCTGAAAAGATGGATGTTCATGATGAACTGCTCAGCATAAACAAATACAAGAGAGATGCTCTAAATGTGACAACCCGGAAATTTTTGACCAAATTTAAACTTAATCTTTATATGTTTCCGACATGATAAGCAAAGTCTGTAATGTTGAAATCTCAAAAAAAAAAAAAAAAAAAAAAAAACTTTGAACTGTGTTCATGTATTCATTTACCCTTCGATTGTTCTCGACGAATAATTATGTGTAAATAGATATGCATGAATATATATATATATATATATATATATATATATATATATATATATATATATATATATATATATATATATATATATATATATATATATATATATATATATATATATATATATATATATATATATATATATATATATATATATATGTGAATATAAAATTGAGAAATATTAATAAAACATTAAATGGTTTGGTTGATATGAAAATAAATTATAAAATCTAGTATATGACTTGAAAACATTAACGAAGTATTAGATGTATAATACTCTACATGAACGATATATGTTTAATATATTTTTCAACGAAATTAAAAGATAATATCAAATGATTGAATTATAAGATACATTGTGATATGATTAGGGGTCTAGGTTGTGAGGTCCACATTGATTTGAGAAATCTTTTCCTTTTAACGGTATTCGAAATAATTGGTAAAGTGATCTGCAAGTAGGAACAAAGTGTCAAATAATGAAAGTTAGACAAAAGTTAGTGGAGGTTCCTGTTTGATTTCCAATACATGCTTTACAATAATTTACACGTGACTTTTAATAAGGTAATTTTTTTAATTTTTATTATTTAATGTAAAGGTGAAAATATGAAATATAGAAAACTTAGAAGATGAATATCGACAAGTTAAGTAAATTGAAGTTTAATATAATATCATGTACTTAGCTACCCATTGAACCTTACCCGACGATTCATGAACAATTGTGTGTAAATAAAATGGATATATATACATATATATAAATAAAAAGATAATGGTATATATAATAATGTGAAATAATAAAATATAAACTAATCAGTAGAATTAAATATATAAAATAATATATAATATAATAAGAGTATTATTAAAAAGAATCTATATATATAAACATATGAAATTACTATATTATTATTATATGAAAGATATAAATATTGTGTGTTAAAATTGATAATATCTATTTCTATTATGAAATAATATAATATAGTAAATAGATATATAATGATTGTTAATATATTCATATTTACATGAAAAAGTATATAATATATATATATATAAAATGTAAACATTAAATATTCAGTATATGTTATTATACAATATATTATAGTACAAGATATTAAATTTAATTATAAATTAAAATATAGTTACTATAGTAATATTATTATCACTTGCAATATTAATATCAACATTAATATTTTTTAACATCATTATATATAACATATAGATATAAAATTTGTTATATATAAATATGATTAATAATAATAATAATAATAATATTATTATTATTATTATTAATAATATAATGAGTATTATTATTATAATTATTATAATTATTATTATTATTATTATTATTATTATTAATATTATTATTATTATCATTTTCACTAATATTATTATTATTGTGACTTATTATTTTATTATTATTATTATCATTATTACTCTTATTATTATTATTACTCTTATTATTATTATTATTAATATTATTAGTATTTCTATTATAATATTAATAGTATTCTTAATATTAACATATTATTATATGTAATATATTTATTAATTATTATTATTAAGCATAATAAATATAGAAACAGATTAATACGCGTAATATATCATCACAGGTTTATTTTTTTGTTTGCTTCCAAGTTCTTCCTCTTACCCGTGAATTTGTGTCTATCAGATTCACTACAATAGAAATATTTAAATCAAATCATGTTTTTACAACAATCATTTGACTTCCTATTATATAATTGTTGCTACGATTAGAGAATTAAAAAAAGAATATAGAGGAAACAGAACTCGATATCTCTATTTGTGTATGATTTAATCAATAGATCGAATCCAAAGAAATTTTCAAAATCTATAAATGTAGAAGTGTTAGGAATCGTTAATGTAAACTATCTGAAAATTTTAAGCTTTCAATTCCTCAAATTGATTATGAATTTCGAAGTCAAAGTTTGGAAACAAAAAGTCAACTGCCATGTTCTTCGAGAAATTCGAATCAGTGTTGATGTTTTTGGATCAATTGACGAAATACAAAGATTCAGTGAATGATTTGGGATATATTTTATGTAGTAATTGTGACCTGAAAGGTTTCGGATTTTAAAATCAATAATGGAGTTCATCACCAACATTGAAGTGAAATGTTCCGTTCATATTGATTATAAACGTTCCATATTAATTGATTTCGTTGCGAGGTTTTGACCTCTATATGAGACGTTTTTCAAAGACTGCATTCATTTTTAAAACATCCATAACCTTTATTTTATCAATAAAGGTTTTAAAAGCATTACGTAGATTATCAAATAATGATAATCTAAAATATACTGTTTACACATAACCATTACATAATGGTTTACAATAGAAATATATTACATCGACATATGTTTCTTGAATGCAGTTTTTACACAATATCATATAAACATGGACTTCAAATCTTGTCCTTATTTTAGTATGCAACAGCGGAAGCTATTAGTATTCACCTAAGAATAAACATGCTTTAAACGTCAACAAAAATGTTGGTGAGTTATAGGTTTAACCTATATATATCAAATCGTAACAATAGACCACAAGATTTCATATTTCAATACACATCCCATACATAGAGATAAAAATCATTCATATGTCGTAACAATAGACTACAAGATTTCATATTTCAATACACATCCCATACATAGAGATAAAAATCATTCATATGGTGAACACCTGGTAAACGACATTAACAAGATGCATATATAAGAATATCCTCATCATTCCGGGACACCCTTCGGATATGATATAAATTTCGAAGTACTAAAGCATCCGGTACTTTGGATGGAGTTTGTTAGGCCCAATAGATCTATCTATAGGATTCGCGTCAATTAGGGTGTCTGTTCCCTAATTCTTAGATTACCAGACTTAATAAAAAGGGGCATATTCGATTTCAATAATTCAACCGTAGAATGTAGTTTCACGTACTTGTGTCTATTTTGTAAATCATTTATAAAACCTACATGTATTCTCATCCCAAAAATATTAGATTTTAAAAGTGGGACTATAACTCACTTTCACAGATATTTCCTTCCTCGGAAATAAGACTTGGCCACGGATCGATTCACGAACCTATACAAATATGTACATATATATCAAAGTATGATCAAAATATAATTACAACAATTTTTATTACGTTTTAAAGATTTGAGTGTATTAAGTCAGCTGTCCTCGTTAATAACCAACAACTAGTTGTTCACAGTTAGATGTACAGAAATAAATCGATATATATTATCTTGAATCAATCCACGACCCAGTGTATACACATCTCAGGCTAGATCACAACTCAAAGTATATATATTTTTAGAATCAATTTCAACCCTGTATAGCTAACTCCAACATTACTGCATATAGAGTGTCTATGGTTGTTCCAAATAATATATATACATGGGTCGATATAATATGTCAAAACATTTGCGTACGTGTCTATGGTATCCCAAGATTACACAATATATTAGAATACATGTATAATACAATATAAGTTAGCTAGGATATGATTTGTATAGATTTGTTAAACATTTCCCGTAGCTAAAAAGATCAAAAATATCCAATCTTGTTTTACCCATAACTTCTTCATTTTAAATCCGTTTTGAGTGAATCAAATTGCTATGGTTTCATATTGAACTCTGATTTAAGAATCCAAATAGAAAAAGTATAGATTAATAGTCCAAAATTTAAGTTACATGTCAATTACTAAAGAGGTAGTCATTTTCGTCGAAAGAACGACATCTTGATGACCATTTTGAAAAATATACTTCCAATTTGAGTTTAACCAAGATTTTTGGATATAGTTTCATGTTCATATGAAAAATCATTTTCCTAGAAGAACAACTTTTAAATCAAAGTTTATCATAGTTTTTAATTATCCAAACTAAAACAGCCCCCGGTTTCACTACGACGGCGTATATCCGATTTTATGGTGTTCATCGTGTTTCCAGGTTTTAAATCATTAAGTTAGCATATCATATATATAAAAACCATGTGTTTAGTTGATTTTAAAAGTCAAGTGAGAAGGATTAACTTTTGTTTGCGAACAAGTTTAGAATTAACTAAACTATGTTCTAGTGATTACAAGTTTAAACCTTCGAATAAGATAGCTTTATATGTATGAATCGAATGATGTTATGAACATCATTACTACCTCAAGTTTTCTGGATAAAACTACTGGAAATGAGAAAAATGGATCTAGCTTCAAAGGATCCTTGGATGGCTTGAAAGTTCTTGAAGCAGAATCATGACACGAAAACAGTTTAAGTAAGATTTTCACTCGAAATAAGATTGTTATAGTTGTAGAAATTGAATCAAAGTTTGAATATGAATATTACCTTGAATTAGAAAGATAACCTACTGTAAATAACAAAGGTTCCTTGATCTTAGATGATTACTTGGAATGGATTAGAAAGCTTGGAAGTAGACTTGCAAACTTGGAAGTATTTTTGATTTTTATGAAACTATACTTATGGAATTTATAAAGAACACTTAGAACTTGAAGATGGAACTTGAGAGAGATCAATTAGATGAAGAAAATTGAAGAATGAAAGTGTTTGTAGGTGTTTTTGGTCGTTGGTATATGGATTAGATATAAAGGATATGTAATTTTGTTTTTATGTAAAGAAGTCATGAATGATTACTAATATTTTTGTAATTTTATGAGATATTTCATGATAGTTGCCAAATGATGGTTCCCACATGTGTTAGGTGACTCACATGGTCTGCTAAGAGTTGATCATTGGAGTGTATATACCAATAGTACATACATCTAAAAGCTGTGTATTGTACGAGTACGAATACGGGTGCATACGAGTAGAATTGTTGATGAAACTGAACGAGGATGTAATTGTAAGCATTTTTGTTAAGTAGAAGTACTTTGATATGTGTCTTGAAGTCTTTCAAAAGTGTAAGAATATATATCAAAACACAACATGTATATACATTCTAATGGAGTCGTTAAGTCTTCTTTAGTCGTTACATGTAAGTGTTGTTTTGAAACCTTTAAGTTAACGATCTCAATTAATGTTGTTAACCCAATGTTTATTATATCAAATGAGATGTTAAATTATTATGTTATCATGATATTATGATGTATGAATATCTCTTAATATGATATATACATTAAAATATCGTTACAACGATAATCGTTACATATAAGTCTCGTTTCGTAATTCTTGAGTTAGTAGTCTTATTTTTACATATGTAGTTCATTGTTAACACACTTAATGATATATTTAAATATCATTTTATCATGTTAAATATAGTGTATCAATATCTTAATATGATACATATGAATTTAGTAGACGTTATCATAACGATAATCGTTATATATATCATTTCGAGTTTCTTAACTTAGTAATCTCATTTCGTATGTATATCACACATTGTTAATATACTCAGTGAGATACTTAATCATCATAATCTCATGTCAACCATATATATATATATATGTCTATATATACCACAACATGTAGTTTTTACAAATTTGTAACGTTCGTGAATCGCCGGTCAACTTGGGTGATCAATTGTCTATATGAAACTTATTTCATTTAATCAAGTCTTAACAAGTTTGATTGCTTAACATGTTGGAAACATTTAGTCATATAAATATCAATCTCAATTAATATATATAAACATGGAAAAGTTCGGGTTACTACAGTACCTACCCGTTAAATAAATTTCGTCCCGAAATTTTAAGCTGTTGAAGGTGTTGACGAATCTTCTGGAAATAGATGCAGGTATTTCTTCTTCATCTGATCTTCATGCTCCCAGGTGAACTCGGGTCCTCTACTAGCATTCCATCGAACCTTAACAATCGGTATCTTGTTTTGCTTAAGTCTCTTAACCTCACGATCCATTATTTCGACGGGTTCTTCAATGAATTGAAGTTTTTCATTGATTTGGATTTCGTCCAACGGAATAGTGAGATCTTCTTTAGCAAAACATTTCTTCAAATTCAAGACATGGAAAGTGTTATGTACAGTCGCGAGTGGTTGAGGTAGCTCCAGTTGGTAAGCTACTGGTCCGACACGATCTATAATCTTGAATGGTCCAATGTACCTTGGATTTAGTTTCCCCCGTTTACCAAATTGAACAATGCCTTTCCAAGGTGAAACCTTAAGCATGACCATTTCTCCAATTTCAAACTCTATATCTTTTCTTTTACTGTCCGCGTAGCTCTTTTGTCGACTCTGGGCGGTTTTCAATCGTTGTTGAATTTGGATGATTTTCTCGGTAGTTTCTTATATTATCTCCGGACCCGTAATCTGTCTATCCTCCACTTCATTCCAACAAAACGGAGACCTGCACTTTCTACTATAAAGTGCCTCAAATGGCGCCATCTCAATACTAGAACGATAACTGTTGTTGTAGGAAAATTCAGCTAACGGTAGGTGTCGATCCCAACTGTTTCCGAAATCAATAACACATGCTCGTAGCATGTCTTTAAGCGCTTGTATCGTCCTTTCGTTCTACCCATCAGTTTGTGGATGATAGGCCGTACTTATGTCTAGACGAGTCCCCAATGCTTGTTGCAACGTCTGCCAGAACCTTGAAACAAATCTACCATCCCTATCAGAGATAATAGAGACGGGTATTCCATGTCTGGAGAAAACCTCCTTCAAATACAATCGCGCCAACTTCTCCATTTTGTCATCTTCTCTCATTGGCAGGAAGTGTGCTGACTTGGTGAGACGATCAACTATTACCCAAATAGTATCATAACCACTTGCAGTCCTTGGCAATTTAGTAATGAAATCCATGGTAATGTTTTCCCATTTCCATTTCGGGATTTCAGGTTGTTGTAGTAGACATGATGGTTTCTGATGTTCAGCTTTGACCTTAGAACACGTCAAACATTCTCCTACATATTTTGCAATATCGGCTTTCATACCCGGCCACCAAAAGTGTTTTTTGAGATCTTTATACATCTTCCCCGCTCCGGGATGTATTGAATATCTGGTTTTATGTGCTTCCTTAAGTACCATTTCTCTCACATCTCCAAACCTTGGTACCCAAATTCTATCAGCCCTATATCGGGTTCCGTCTTCCCAAATATTAAGATGTTTCTCTGATCCTTTGGGTATCTCATTCTTCAAGTTTCCTTCTTTTACAACCCCCTGTTGTGCCTCCTTTATTTGAGTAGTAAGGTTAGTACGAATAATTATATTCATAGCTTTTACCCATATAGGTTCTATGTCCTTTCTACTCAAAGCGTCAGCTACCACATTCGCCTTCCCCGGGTGGTATCGAATCTCAAAATCATAATCATTCAACAGTTCAATCCACCTGCGTTGTCTCATATTCAATTGCTTCTGATTAAATATATGTTGGAGACTTTTGTGGTCGGTATATATAATACTTTTGACCCCATATAAATAATGCCTCCAAGTCTTTAATGCAAAAACAACAGCACCCAATTCCAAATCATGAGTCGTATAATTTTGCTCGTGAATCTTCAATTGTATAGACGCGTAAGCAATCACCTTCGTTCGTTGCATTAATACACAACCGAGACCTTGCTTTGATGCGTCACAATAAATCACAAAATCATCATTCCCTTTAGGCAATGACAATATAGGTGCCGTAGTTAGCTTTTTCTTCAATAACTGAAACACCTTCTCTTGTTCATCCTTCCATTCAAATTTCTTCCCTTTATGCGTTAATGCAGTCAAGGGTTTTGCTATTTTGGAGAAATCTTGGATGAATCTTCTGTAGTAACCAGCCAATCCTAAAAATTGACGTATATGCTTCGGAGTTTTTGGGGTTTCCCACTTTTCAATGGTTTCGATCTTTGCCGGGTCCACCTGGATACCTTCTTTGTTCACTATGTGACCGAGGAATTGAACTTCTTCCAACCAAAATGCACACTTTGAAAACATAGCGTACAGTTTTTCTTTCCTCAATACTTCTAGCACATTTCTCAAATGTTATTCGTGCTCTTGGTCATTCTTTGAGTAAATAAGTATGTAATCGATGAAAACAATGACAAACTTGTCAATATATGGCCCACAAACTCGGTTCATAAGGTCCATGAACACAGTTGGTGCGTTAGTCAATCCAAACGGCATAACCATAAACTGGTAATGACCATAACGCGTCCTAAAAGCAGTTTTTGGAATATCATCCTCTTTTACTCGCATTTGATGATATCCAGAACGTAAATCGATTTTCAAATAAACCGACGAGCCTTGTAGTTAATCAAATAAGTCGTCAATTCTCGGCAGTGGATAACGGTTTTTGATGGTAAGTTTATTCAACTCTCTGTAGTCAATACACAACCTAAATGTATCATCCTTCTTCTTGACAAACAAAACAGGAGCTCCCCATGGTGATGTGCTTGGTCGAATGAAACCACGTTCTAATAGTTCTTGCAGTTGGCTTTGCAGTTCTTTCATCTCGCTGGGTGCGAGTCTGTAAGGAGCACGAGTTATTGGTGCAGCTCCTGGTATAAGATCTATTTGAAATTCAACAGATCGATGTGGAGGTAGTTCGGGTAATTCTTTCGGAAATACATCGGGAAATTCTTTTGCGACGGGAACATCATTGATGATCTTTTCTTCAGTTTTTACTTTCTCGACGTGTGCTAGAATAACATAGCAACCTTTTCTTATTAGTTTTTGTGCCTTCAATTACTAATAAGATGTAGCTTCGTGTTGCCATTTTCTCCGTACACCATTAAGGGTTCTCCTTCTTCTCGTACAATGCAAATTGCATTTTTGTAACATACGATCTCTGCTTTCATCTCCTTCAGCCAGTCCATTCCAACTATTACATCAAAACTCCCTAACTCTACTGGTATCAAATCAATCTTAAATATTTCGCTACCCAGTTTAATTTCTTGATTCTGGCATATATAATCTGCTGAAATTAATTTACCGTTTGCTAATTCGAGTAAAAATTTACTATCCAACGGCGTCAATGGACAACTTAATTTAGCACACAAATCTCTACTCATATAGCTTCTATCTGCACCCGAATCAAATAAAACGTAAGCAGATTTATTGTCAATAAAAAACGTACCCGTAACAAGTTCCGGGTGTTCCTGTACCTCTGCCACATTAATATTGAAAACTCTTTCGCGGCCTTGTCCATTCGTGTTCTCCTGGTTCGGGAAATTTCTAATAATGTGGCCCGGTTTTCCACATTTATAACAAACTACATTGGCATAACTTGCTCCGACACTACTTGCTCCGCCATTACTCGTTTCGACACCATTTGTTCCTTTTGTCCTGTTAACCCCTGGTCCGTAGACCTCACACTTTGCCGCGCTATGACCATTTCTTTTACACTTGTTGCAAAATTTAGTGCAGAACCCTGAGTGATACTTTTTACACCTTTGGCATAGCTGCTTCTGATTGTTGTTGTTGTTGTTGCGGTTGTTATTGTTGTTGGGATGATTGTTGTAGTTGTTGTTGTTTTTGTTGTTGTTGTTGTGCCGTTTGTTGTAGTTGCGATTGATGTTGCGATTGTTGGGATAGTTGTTGTTATATTGGTGACTCTTATCACCGTTTTCCTCCCACTTTCTTTTGACTAGCTTCACGTTGGCCTCTTCGGCCGCCTGTTCTTTAATTCTTCCCTCAATCTGGTTCACTAGTTTGTGAGCCATTCTACATGCCTTTTGTATGGAGGCAGGCTCGTGTGAACTTATATCTTCTTGGATTCTCTCCGGTAACCCTTTCACAAACACGTCGATCTTCTCTTCCTCATCTTCGAACGCTCTCGGATACAATAGGCACAATTCTGTGAATCGTCTTTCGTACAAAGTAATATCAAATCCCTGTGTTCGTAACCCTCTAAGTTCTGACTTGAGCTTATTGACCTCGGTTCTGGGACGGTACTTCTCGTTCATTAAGTGCTTGAATGCTGACCACGGTAGCGCGTAAGCAGCATCTTGTCCCACTTGCTCTACATAGGTATTCCACCATGTTAACGCAATACCTGTGAAGGTATGCGTAGCGTACTTCACTTTGTCTCCTTCAGCACACTTACTTATGGAAAACACCGATTCAACTTTCTCGGCTCACCGTTTCAATTCGATTGGTCCTTCGGTCCCATCAAATTCTGAAGTTTGCAGGCAGTGAATTCCTTGTAGGAGCATCCTACACGATTTCTTGCGCCGTTAACTGTATTGCTAGATTCAGAGTTATTGTTAGTATGTAGCGCGGCCTGTACTGCGGCTATGTTTGAAGCAAGAAAAGCACGAAATTCCTCTTCGCTCATATTCAAGGTGTGTCGAGTAGTCGGTGCCATTTCCTTCAAAATAGTCAAATGAAACAAGTTAATCATACAGAATATTAAGAGTAGTCAATAGTATCTCGTAGCATAATATGAACTCATTTATAAAAGCTTTTTCTTCATATTAGCATTTTATAAGTTTAAATTCGGGTACTACCTACCCGTTAAGTTCATACTTAGTAGCTAATATACAATTCAATACTACAATTCCATATGAAAAACTGATTATAATAATATATCACATACAAATATTCTTCAAACTTACAACTTCGCTATATTACATATAACATGAAATATAGTATACTATGATACAGGATAGTTTTGAAGATAAATCTAGTTAATACGAAAGTTGTTCAGCAAAGGAAATAAAGACAAGTAATTCATAAGTCCAGAAACAAGTCATGCATTCTGGTTTTACTAAGATGACTTCCCATCCTTGGTCTTGTGGAAAATAACCGTTATGACCATTGGCTAGGCAGCATGTTGTAATGTTGTCAAAAGGACGAGGGTTTCGTAATGTCCAACAGCCCCGTAATAATCTAAAAACCTTGTTTCTTACCCCAACTACTGAATCCGTCACTTGTGGGAAAGTTTAATTTAAAAGCTGCAATCCGATGTTCTTTTTCTCACTTTGGTAAGAAGCGAACATCACTAACCCGTAAGCATAACATGCTTCTTTATGTTGCATGTTAGAAGCTCTTTCTAATTCACGAAATCCTATGTTGGGATATGTTGAGTCAAAATAGGTTCTTAACCCGTAGCGTAAAATTGCATTTGGGTTCCCCGCATTTAACGCTTTAAAGAAAACACGGCGTAACTTAAAGTCTCCCCAATGTGATATACCCCACCTATCAAAGGAAAGCCTTTTATAAACTAAGGTATTTCTGAAAAGTCTTTCAAATGTTTGACAAGTTAATTTCTCCATAACTAAATATGCTGATGAATTCTGACAGACTCTAGACAAGATTTCCTCAATCATATCCTCTGGTAGGTCTTCTAAAATATTCGGTTGTCTACCCTTAACGTCCATTTTATTTTTATACTGTAAAATAGATAAGGATTAGATTCGTAATAACAAACAATACAAGAAATTTTTACATAGAACATAAAAGTACAAGCACACTACAATACATTTATTACACAACATGCTCACACCCCTCTAATCTGAATCACTGGTTTCTTCTTCTTCGGACTTGGTTCTTTTTCCTAATTTTCTAGGGATATATGATGTTCCTCTAATACGAGCTGTCGTTTTCCACATTGGTTTAGAAAAACCTGGTGGTTTAGAGGTTCCCGGGTTATTGTCACGGTATTGAAAATACGGGTGTTGACGGTACATATAAAGTTCATCGGGGTCGGAATCAGATTTCTCTATTTTGATGCCTTTTCCCTTATTATTTTCTTTTGCCTCATTAAATTGGGTCCGGGTAATTTCTATAACATCATCGGAATCCTCATCATGATCCGATTCATCGAAAAATTGATAATTTTCCCAATATTTTGCTTTCTTAGCAGAAACACCATTGATCATTATTAACTTTGGTCAATTGGTTGAGGATTTTCTTTTATTTGACCGGTTTTCTATGGTTCCTACTATTCCCCCTCCGGAACCTCTTCTTCTTCCGGTTCCTCTTCTTCTGGTTCCTCTTCTTTCGGTTCCTCTTCTTCCGGTTCCATTTCCTCTTCTTCCGGTTCTTCGGGAACTTGTGAATCTTGCCAATATATATTCGACTCTTCGTTATTATTAGGTGAGTCAATGGGATTTGTGCTAGAGGTAGACATCTATCACACAATATCAAACATGTTAAGAGATTAATATATCACATAATATTTACATGTTAATAATATATAGTTTCCAACAAAAATGTTAAGCAATCATTTTTAAAGAAAACACGGTCGAAGTCCAGACTCACTAATGCATCCTAACAAACTCGATAAGACACACTAATGCAAATTTTCTGGTTCTCTAAGACCAATGCTCTGATACCAACTGAAATGTCCCGTTCATATTGATTATAAACGTTCCATATTAATTGATTTCGTTGCGAGGTTTTGACCTCTATATGAGACGTTTTTCAAAGACTGCATTCATTTTTAAAATAACCATAACCTTTATTTTATCAATAAAGGTTTTAAAAGTATTACGTAGATTATCAAATAATGATAATCTAAAATATACTGTTTACACATGACCATTACATAATGGTTTACAATAGAAATATATTACATCGACATATGTTTCTTGAATGCAGTTTTTACACAATATCATAGAAACATGGACTCCAAATCTTGTCCTTATTTTAGTATGCAACAGCGGAAGCTCTTAGTATTCAACTGAGAATAAACATGCTTTAAACGTCAACAAAAATGTTGGTGAGTTATAGGTTTAACCTATATATATCAAATCGTAACAATAGACCACAAGATTTCATATTTCAATACACATCCCATACATAGAGATAAAAATTATTCATATGGTGAACACCTGGTAACTGACATTAACAAGATGCATATATAAGAATATCCCCATCATTCCGGGACACCCTACGGATATGATATAAATTTTGAAGTACTAACGCATCCGGTACTTTGGATGTGGTTTGTTAGGCCCAATAGATCTATCTTTAGGATTCGCGTCAATTAGGGTGTCTGTTCCCTAATTCTTAGATTACCAGACTTAATAAAAAGGGGCATATTCGATTTCAATAATTCAACCGTAGAATGTAGTTTCACGTACTTGTGTCTATTTTGTAAATCATTTATAAAACGTGCATGTATTCTCATCCCAAAAATATTAGATTTTAAAAGTGGGACTATAACTCACTTTCACAGATATTTCCTTCCTCGGAAATAAGACTTGGCCACGGATCGATTAACGAACCTATACAAATATGTACATATATATCAAAGTATGATCAAAATATAATTACAACCATTTTTATTATGTTTTAAAGATTTGAGTTTATTAAGTCAGCTGTCCTCGTTAATAACCTACAACTAGTTGTCCACAGTTAGATGTACAGAAATAACTCGATATATATTATCTTGAATCAATCCACGACCCAGTGTATACATGTCTCAGGCCAGATCGCAACTCAAAGTATATATATTTTTGGAATCAATCTCAACCCTGTATAGCTAACTCCAACATTACTGCATATAGAGTGTCTATGGTTGTTCCAAATAATATATATACATGGGTCGATATAATATGTCAAAACATTTGCATACGTGTCTATGGTATCCCAAGATTACACAATATATTAGAATATATGTATAATATAATATAAGTTAGCTAGGATATGATTTGTATAGATTTGTTAAACATTTCCCGTAGCTAAAAAGATCAAAAATATCCAATCTTGTTTTACCCATAACTTCTTCATTTTAAATCCGTTTTGAGTGAATCAAATTGCTATGGTTTCATATTGAACTCTAATTTAAGAATCCAAACAGAAAAAGTATAGATTTATAGTCGAAATTTAAGTTACATGTCAATTACTAAAGAGGTAGTCATTTTCGTCGATAGAACGACATCTTGATGACCATTTTGAAAAATATACTTTCACTTTGAGTTTAACCAAGATTTTTGGATATAGTTTCATGTTCATATGAAAAATTATTTTCCTAGAAGAACAACTTTTAAATCAAAGTTTATCATATTTTTTAATTATCCAAACCAAAACAGCCCCCGGTTTCACTACGACGGCGTATATCCGATTTTATGGTGTTCATCGTGTTTCCAGGTTTTAAATCATTAAGTTAGCATATCATATAGATATATAACATGTGGTTAGTTGATTTTAAAAGTCAAGTGAGAAGGATTAACTTTTGTTTGCGAACAAGTTTAGAATTAACTAAACTATGTGCTAGTGATTACAAGTTTAAACCTTCGAATAAGATAGCTTTATGTATGAATCGAATGATGTTATGAACATCATTACTACCTCAAGTTTTCTGGATAAAGCTACTGGAAATGAGAAAAATGGATCTAGCTTCAAAGGATCCTTGGATGGCTTGAAAGTACTTGAAGCAGAATCATGACACGAAAACAGTTCAAGTAAGATTTTCACTCGAAATAAGATTGTTATAGTTGTAGAAATTGAATCAAAGTTTGAATATGAATATTACCTTGAATTAGAAAGATAACCTACTGTAATAACAAAGGTTCCTTGATCTTAGATGATTACTTGGAATGGATTAGAAAGCTTGGAAGTAGACTTGCAAACTTGGAAGTATTCTTGATTTTTATGAAACTATACTTATGGAATTTATGAAGAACACTTAGAAATTGAAGATGGAACTTGAGAGAGATCAATTAGATGAAGAAAATTGAAGAATGAAAGTGTTTTTAGGTGTTTTTGGCCGTTGGTATATGGATTAGATATAAAGGATATGTAATTTTGTTTTCATGTAAATAAGTCATGAATGATTACTAATATTTTTGTAATTTTATGAGATATTTCATGCTAGTTGCCAACTGATGGTTCCCACATGTGTTAGGTGACTCACATGGGCTGCTAAGAGCTGATCATTGGAGTGTATATACCAATAGTACATACATCTAAAAGCTATGTATTGTACGAGTACGAATACAGGTGCATACGAGTAGAATTGTTGATGAAACTGTACGAGGATGTAATTATAAGCATTTTTGTTAAGTAGAAGTACTTTGATATGTGTCTTAAAGTCTTTCAAAAGCGTAAGAATACATATCAAAACACAACTTGTATATACATTCTAATGGAGTCGTTAAGTCTTCTTTAGTCGTTACATGTAAGTGTTGTTTTGAAACCTTTAAGTTAACGATCTCAATTAATGTTGTTAACCCAATGTGTATTATATCAAATGAGATGTTAAATTATTATGTTATCATGATATTATGATGTATGAATATCTCTTAATATGATATATACATTAAAATATCGTTACAACGATAATCGTTACATATAAGTCTCGTTTCGTAATTCTTGAGTTAGTAGTCTTGTTTTTACATATGTAGTTCATTGTTAACACACTTAATGATATATTTAAATATCATTTTATCATGTTAAATATAGTGTATCAATATCTTAATATGATACATATGTATTTAGTAGACATTATCATAACGTTAATCGTTATATATATCATTTCGAGTTTCTTAACTTAGTAATCTCATTTCTTATGTATATCACACATTGTTAATATACTTAGTGAGATAGTTACTCATCATAATCTCATGTCAACCATATATATATGTCTATATATACCACAACATGTAGTTTTTACAAATTTGTAACGTTCGTGAATCGCCGGTCAACTTGGGTGATCAATTGTCTATATGAAACTTATTTCATTTAATCAAGTCTTAACAAGTTTGATTGCTTAATACGTTGGAAACATTTAGTCATGTAAATATCAATCTCAATTAATATATATAAACATGGAAAAGTTCGGGTCACTACACGAAGAACCACTTGTACCTGTTTCTTGTTAATTTCAAATTCAAACAAAAATTATAAACTGATTTGTCATCATCAAATAGGGGGAGATTGTTGAGTCCCCAAAGTAATTAAGGATTTAATTATGAGAAAACAGAATTTATTTGCACTAAAATGTAATGTGCAGCCAGCACAAGTTTGTTTATGTATAGACAACAAATATTGCTATGTCGAGTGTCTAGTATGCTGCCTAGTCTACCAACACAAGGTAGACGGTATTCTTTGAATCAACACAGGATGTGTACTCAGCAATTAAAGAATATCAAGTGACTCAACATAGAAGAATTAGCATAGCTGGATAGCAGCATACAACACAAGACAACTATGCTCCATTACAATCATAGTGGTTTCCTGAGTGGTTTACATCAATTGTACTATTCAACAGAAGTCAAAGACAAAGTTGAATAGAAAAGGACACACGTCAGCGGCTGACAAGTGACCTTACAAGACCACGTGAGAATGCAGAAGTTTAACACATGTGCAGACATGTGTTATTCTTTGTCAACGCCTAGGGAACACAAAATTCTATTTGTTTAAACAAATAGTGGTGCCAAACCGAATTGGGGTTTTCCTACCGATAGCTACCAAAGAGGAAAGAAGGGAGCACATCACTGACACAATTATCCCCACAAGTACAGACATCCTATGTACCAGTGGACAATAGAACAATTACACGATTAGTATGACTACTATAAATTGGTGTATCGACTATTGTAACAACTAGTGGTGTGGGTTTATTTATTTAGAGTCCAAAATGTGTAATAGCTTTAAGAATATCCTCATAGCTATAACTAGGTAAATCTCTATCAACCAACTATCATTCCGCCAAGGATAGTTGTAATTCTTTGTGATTCAATCAATAAAGAATAAACCGTTGAAAATTACCTTTGACTCTATTTAATTTACTTGCTTGAATACTAAAATGTCTTTAATTGTTAAGTTAATTTAAAATAATTGTATTCACCCCCTCCTCTACAATACTCCTGTTGTTTATCAAGGGACCAACACACCCCTCCTCTAATGTTAATGGAAAGAATATGCATCTAAATGGTGTTATTAATACCCATTCTAGCAAGCATATTCTTGAGATCCGCTTGGATACCGTTCATGTCATACCCAAGTGACAAACCAATCGAGACGAGATTATCAATATGCTTCACTAAATCAGTGTCGGTTTGGGTCAATGATCGAGTTTGCTCTACCGATTCAACTGAAACATTAGTAAACCCAGGGGGTTTGGATAAAGAAGAAGAGTAATGAGTTTGCTCTACTTATTCAACTGAAACATTAGTAAACCCAGGGGGTTTGAACAAATAATAGGACCTATAAGTTTGCTCTACCGGTTTAACGAGAACATGCGTAGAAAAGGCTTCAAAAGTATTAACATGATGGTCTTCTCTGGTTTTATTCCCATTAAGCTTTGTTGATTCAAGGTTATCTCCGATATTGTTCTTATTAAGCTTCAGTGATCTAGGAACAAGAGAGTGAATTTTATCACTAAAAAGATGGGATTCATAAGACACATCTTGATTGACCATATTTATGTCCTCTTTAATGTTAGCCACATTAACAGAAGGAGAAGCATGAAGGTGAAAGTAGGAATCCTTAACAAACTCCCCATCTTCATAAGAAGCATGACTAGAAGACTCTGAATGAATTTCATTATCCTCATCCTAATAGGTCAGATCATAGTGAGATTAGAAGATGTGACGAGTTAGAATGAGATTCGATAGGTGAGGAACAGATTCGGTATTAGAGAGAATTGGTAAATTTACATTCCACAGCTTCTTAAACTAGTTTACAATACAATGGCTATCTAATTAGGAATACTTAGGTTCCTTATATTGCCATCTTCTAAGGAACCTTTTTAAAGCATGTTTCACATTAACACTATACAAACTTTGGGGTCCTAACAATCTCCCCCTTAGTGTTAAATGCGAAATTTACAATATAATCCTATTTTAAATCTTCTAAAGGAACTTTGTTCCTCTGAAATGAATCTTTGATTTGAATCCTTTGAGTCCCTCATATCTTCTTATGTTTACTCTTGTTCTGAGACGACTCTTCAATCTTGTGAAAATGTATTTGACTATCTCACTATCTTCTGTTGGGTAGCACTTGTTAATCAGTCTCCATCTGAATATCTTTTGAAGTTTGGAACTCTGATGAAGACCTTTGTGTAGTGAGAGTTGACAAACACAAACCCATATGGACAGTCACTTACTTCAAGTAAGGACATGTATCTCAAATCCTCAATCACTTGATTTGGAGGTTTGATTCGGATCTTTTTATGTCTAGACTCCAATCTCATTTGAAAATCATGAACCGACATCCATCTCATTGAGTCAAGAATAAATCTGTAGACTGCCTTCATTGCAGTAGCATGATATATTGTTGCAGATTCATTCAGATCAATCAAGTAGTTGTAGATGAAGATGATGTCGTCCATCTTTAAGTAAGCAAAATATGCCTCTGAGAAATGATATTCCTCATCATCCGTTCGTGTTACGTAGAATAGTGGCCTCTTCACTCCATCCTTGTTTATCATCAAAATCTTGTTAATGCTTTTGATTTCTGAATACCGCTGTTCTTGAAGTTTCTCTTCATTCTTGAATTTGAAATTATTGCGAACATTAAGATAAGCTTTGAGGTATTCCAGTTTCTTATGATATTTCCATGCACCAAGAACACTTATTGAGGCTGTAAGGACGAGATCAGAGTCACCATAAATCTTGTAAGCTTGATGTTTAATGAATGGAGAACGAAGAATCATCTTTTCTTCTTTATCACTGAGCTGATAATCAGCACCACGATCAAAAACAATTTCTGATATTTGAAAAGAAACATTAGGGTTAGGAGGTGTTGTAGTATCAATTTCACCATTTGAGAAAATCTCCTTTTCAAAATGAATCCCAAATTCCTCAGTTGAAGATGTAATGTTGACAAATTGATGTTCATTAAAATCATCCACAACACTTGTTCCATTCAAAATATCTTTAATGTTATCAAAATTACAATTATCCTCTTGTGCTGACATATCCTCAGTCTGTCTAACCGCATCCATTATCATTAACATTCCTGAGTCACCTTCGCTCTGATTAACTGATTCATCTAGAAAACTTTCGTGTTGAATCTCCTCAATTTCATCACTTTCAGATTCAGAAATATCAACTACATTGTCATTTCCCATATGTTGACTAGACGAACCAGCTTCATACGTTGATTGTTGAAAAGCACCTGACCTTGAACCATGTCTATTCTCCCCCTCATGAAGATTGTCGGGATCGAAATCATCATGTTCAGGCATATAAATTGTGTCAGGTGATTTGCATGGAGAAAGAGGATACACTACCCTTGCTTGTTCATAATAAATCATCATTGTATCACGAACTTCATCAAGATCAGTTCTACGTGCAAATTCAGCAAGGTAGAGTTCCTCGACCTCATTATCAGAGAGATATCTAAAACCATATCTATTCAAAGTCCGATAAGGTAACCCAGTGTGACGACCCGGAAATTTCCGACCAAATTTAAACTTAATCTCATTATAAATTCGACACGATAAGCAAAGTCTGAAATGTTAAGTCTCGAAAACTTTTGAACTGTGTTCATGTATACATTTGACTTTGAATATTCCCGACGGTTCACAAACAATTGTGTATAATAAATATGTAAGTGTATATATATATATATATATATATACATATATATATAAATATAAGTATATGTATTATGGAAGTTAATGTGTTAATATTATATACATATATAAAATTTAATGCATATAATTTGTTGTATAATATTATTATTATTATTTGAAAAGAATATAATTGCTATCCTTATCATTAATAACATTATCATTTCATTATTATTATTATTATTATTATTATTATTATTATTATTATTATTATTATTATTATTATTATTATTATTATTATTATTATTATTATTATTATTATGATAATTGTAGTAATATAAATTATTATTATTAATAATATTATTATTTTTATTATTAGTTCTATTATTGTTATTATTATTAATTATTAATTATTAATATTATAATATTATCATTAATATACTTATTAATAATTATTATTAATATTAAATAATATGTCATCAAAGTGAGCAATCTGTTAGAAGTCCTTATCTAGCAAATCTCAATTTTTCCTCTCTTGGATTCTTATTTGTCGATTCATTCATAGAAACTGAACAAATTTATGTCAGAACTTTTGGTACGAATCAATATGTGTCTTAGTCTGCTTTATTTCTTTTTGTTTTTTATTGTTTGTTCATTATTCTTCCTTGTTGATACCACGTAACCATAACAATCAACCTCTATACAATCCTCTACTTATGCAATTCAAATAAAACAGAAAAATTAGATTAAAATTTTCAAAGAACTCCACAATCACCGTAAACAACCATAAACCATTGACCACCTTATCAAAAACCATTGTATAACCTCATCATCAAATCACTGTTACTGGTTCCTGTTACGATCACATGATCATCATTAAACCGCTGTTGCACCATCATTTCTATTATTGTTCCAATTAACCACACGAGGTAAAAATCTTATTATTACTTGTTATCTTTATCAATGAGGAATAAGGCTACCATAACCGACCACTTGATATTACCACGAAGGCTGCTTCAATTCCATATTTTGTTTCCAATTCAACTCAAATACCACTACCACTCATGAAAACCTTTTGGTGTTTCAATCACTAATCTACTCCAAACCATCAAAACCATCGAAACCCACATGGGTTGCTGCTGCTACCTTCGCTTCATTGTGTACCCAAGTCGAAACCAAAACCACCAAGCTTGAACTACTCTTTAAACTTGGACTGTTGTGCGTCTATTTCTGTTTCTGGTTCAGTCATCACTTCAACACCATGTTAAAACCACCATCAACTCACCTTGCTATCACACGAATCATGCTTATTGCTTTGATCTACTTTCTATCATGAATAACAATCATCATCGAGTCTTCTTCTTCCTTCTTCCTCGTGAACCCCATAATTGCCACTTTACACAACAATTTAAACTCCACCGAAGATTTATACAAACCACTATTTTTTTTCTTTTTCTGTTTATCGTAATAAATTACAACCGAAGACACCTTTTATAATCGATGCTACCACCTTATATTTTTTTTGGTCGACACCTCTAAACTAAAGAACCCACTTGATAAAATAATTGAGCCATTGGACACATTTGATTTAATTTATCCATCACCACCGCATCTTTATGCTTTCCACCTACTATCTAAAAAATATGTTGAGTCAAAGACCTCACCCACTCTCATGTTAACCTTTTCTATCGAGCATTAAGCAAAAGGAATGGAATAGATTAGTTATACAAGTAAAATAATACAACTTGGGTGTAGAGACCCATCCTAATCCATCCGGACGAAGTCCATATCGATTACAAACGATCCACAACAGTTGATTACATCGCGAGGTAATTGACCTCTATATGATAAATTTTACAAACATTGCATTCATTTTTAAAAGACAAACTGTCGTTACATCGACAGTTGACAGGCATGTAAAGCATTTCATAATATATCCAAATATAATTGACTTAATAATAATCTTGATGAACTCAACGACTCGAATGCAACATCTTTTGAAATATGTCATGAATGACTCCAAGTAATATCTCTAATATGAGCAAATGCACAGCGGAAGATTTCTTTCATACCTGAGAATAAACATGCTTTAAAGTGTCAACCAAAAGGTTGGTGAGTTCATTAGTTTATCATAAAGAATCATTTCATAATTTTAATAGACCACAAGATTTCATACTTCCATTTCTCATAATCATACGTCCCATGCATAGAGACAAAAATATCATTCATATGGATTGAACACCTGGTAACCGACATTCACAATATGCATATAAGAATATCCCCATCATTCCGGGATCCTCCTTCGGACATGATATAAATTTCGAAGTACTAAAGCATCCGGTGCTTTGGATGGGGCTTGTTGAGCCCGATAGATCTATCTTTAGAGTTCGCGTCAATTAGGGTGTCTGTTCCCTAATTCTCAGATTACCAGACTTAATAAAAGGGGCATATTCGATTTCGATAATTCAACCATATAATGTAGTTTCAATTACTTGTGTCTATTTCGTAAAACAGTTATAAAAAACAGCGCATGTATTCTCAGTCCCAAAAATATATATTGCAAAAGCATTTAAAAAGAGATTAATGAAACTCACGCATATAAATATTGTAAAACAGTTAATAAAGCATTTGCATGTATTCTCAGCCCAAAAACGTAAAGAGTAAAAAGGGTAAATGAAACTCACAATACTGTATTTTGTAGTAAAAATACATATGACGACATTGAACAATGCAGGGTTGGCCTCGGATTCACGAACCTATATCAAGTATTAACACATTATAGTATAAATCAATTAAGTTTATATATTTGTTATGTATTAATTCTTCTTATAATATATTATGATACTTATTTGATATTTAATTAATGTTATATCAATAATATTAGTTGAACCATAATTTTATGTAATATTAGTATAATTTATGTAATAATATATTTACATATATATCTTTTGTTTTGTAAAATGAATAATTGTAGAAATACCTAAGGATAATAATAATAATATTAATAATAATAATAATTTTTAAAAGTATAAAACTACCTTAGGAGTCAGTTTTAAAAAAATTGCACCAAGCCGGGCTCGAACCCGAGACCTCTCGCTCACTCATCAACACCCTTAACCATTCCTCCATTTCAGTTTTTCTGATTTATAATACAAACCCAAATACTTATCTATTACATGTTTCAACCCACTTCATCTTCTTCACCAAAATCTAAACAATCAAACAACTTCATTCTTAATAGTCAATCATCAAAATGGTTTTAGGACTTCTAAACAAACATGAAACAAAAAATAAAAATGTGTTCATGATATAAAAAAGTGAGAAAAAAAAACAAAAAAATCCTACTGTATGCTGGTAGCCAAGAAAAAAAATATTTTGTTTTCAATTTTGAGTTCGTTTTGGACAATCTTTACAACATGAAACAAGTTTCAAATCATTCCTAAAAACTATTGAAATCGTCAATTGAACTTAAAACATCAAAACAAGCTCTAATTTCTCCAAGAACAAAACAGTTGACTTTTGACAATTTAACTTTGACTCGCAAATTCGAATTCGTTATCAAGAATTGGAACTTGAGATTTTGCAGGAAGTTTAAGTAAATGATTACTAACAACTCTACATTTTTAGTTTTGAAGTTTGTTTCGAATTCACGTTGGTGTATATCATTGTGAAGAAATCAAGAACTCAAAAATTGATTTTTAGATTAAGAGTGTTATAGGTTATGATTACAACATGAATTGTGTTGCAAATCATTCCTATAATCTTTATGGATCATCAAATTAACTGGAGATATCAAAACAAACTCGAATTTGATTCAAGAACACTTAGTTGACTTTGAAAACCAAAACTTTGACTCTCAAATTAGAAATTAATAGAAAGAATTGAGGATTGAAAACTTACAGATAGTTTAGATAGACGATTTCTAACATGACTGCATTATTACATTTTGAAAATTTGTTCTAAATCAAAATATGGTGAAAAAGATGAATGTACAGAGTGTCGAGCTTATTTTCTGGGTTTTCTTTGTTTTCAACTCAAATTGCAGTTTGTAACTTATATAGAGTGATTAGGTACATGATTTAACAGTTAAATTGATTTCCAATTGATTTGTGAAGTAGACTTGTAACAAACTGGAGACATGAAGTACGTAAATTATTTTCATGTGAAGAAAAAGAAAAAAATTGATAGTTACTTCTAACAGAATGGGATTCCCTATTTTTATTTTTAATAAATATTAATAGTAAATACCCTAATAATATTAATAATAATTCTAATAAAATAACTAAATAATATCATAAAAATGATAATAAATAAAAATAAGAATTCGTTTAAATCATAAATAAATTTTAATCTTAATTATCTTGTACATTATTTTACATTTTCAATTCAAATGATTATTTTGTATTTTATTAATACAACTTAACATGAACTCTTATATTTATATATGTATATATATTTACATATTTATTTACACACAATTGTTCGTGAATCGTCGGAAATAGTCACAGGTTAAATGAATCTATATAAATAGTTCAAACATTTCGAGACTCAACATTACAGGCTTTGCTTATTGTGTTGGAACATATAAAGATTAAGTTTTAATTTGGTCAGAAATTTCCGGGTCGTCACAGTACCTACCCGTTAAAGAAATTTCGTCCCGAAATTTGAGTGGAATGGTCATGGATGACAATAAGTATGTTTTCATGACGTATCCAAGCTAGAAATTAGAGTTTTATCATCAGTGAGTAATATAGGTAAAAAAAATTTGATTACGCGAAGAGTATAATCGAAGCTATCGCAAGAGAGGGAACTGATGACGTAGTTATGATTGATTTCCGGAATTCATGGGATTTAAAGAAAATCTTCGTAATAAGATTTGGTTCTTCGGCGATATAGGAAATCAGATCTTCTTTGATTAAATGCAATAATTTGTTTCGATTGCTCTGTCGGATATTTTACTATAAATCCACTCCCTTCGTTTCCTTATTTTCACAGCTCACACCTTCCATTCTTTCTCCCCTGATTCATATTTTTAAAGCATTCATTAATATGCTCCATCCAGTTCTGATCCTTGATATACTATTAACTTTCATATCTGTCATTCTTCTCTTTCATCTACCACCGGAGGATTATATTTACTTCTACTATTATCTTGGGGTTATAGTGTTTTTAATTTTCCCGTGCCTTTACGTGGCAATACGTATTGATATGCACGGTTTGTAATTTACGTGTTGTTGTCGAGCTTTATATTTTATTTATATTCAAGAGTTCCATACTTTTGTCTCCTCTTCCCGACTTCAAGTCAAGCGAATAATGGTCCGGAATTCGTAGATATGGATTTTGAAATGAACATAGTTAATGTTCTAGAAGGAAATCGTAATGGCACGATCTTGATTTTTCAAATTACTAGAATATCTGAAAAGATAGAACTATTAAGAATATATGTTCTTGATATACTTGGAGATTGGGTAGAATGTAAGAGTCGTGTAACATGGCACATGATGACGTTATGATCTGTGAATCATCACGTTCCATTAGAAACTCAGCATGACTTACTGTAATATAATCACGTTGATCAAGTGTCATTATATTATACTAACTCATGCATCAGTTCCCAACATTACTTCAATAACATTCATATTTCAAGCTCGAAAGTTTACAGAATATAGAAACTAACAGTTTCTATATGATGTAACACTGATAGCACGAAGAGATTAATGATTTCAGATAAGAATTGTTATGAAAATATTCTCGGAAATATCAAAGATATTTATGATGATATTTTCAGAATTTCTGAGATCGAATGTTGATGAAGAAAATCCTTTCGCAAGGATTTAGAATAAATAAGGAGCAAGATATTCACTAAAGACTTCATCAGAAACAGAATCATCAGGGTTCTTTATGTACAAGTTTAGTCCCTGTGATTTGCTCAGAGTCTCCTTCATGGTTTGCTCAATTCATTTTTCAGTACCAAACTTCCTTTTGAGCTTTTCCAACGTATCTTTTTTTTTTATCAAACTTTTGACTGTTAAAATCATCCATAGTTTTTGTTGCTTCATTCAACTTTTCAAAATTTAGAGCATTAATTCACAGACTGGGTGCTTTTGTGAATTTCAGAATGGAAGATCATAGTTCTAAGAGATAAATGTTATATGGATACATATAACTGTTGATGTGGAAACGTTGCGAGACTCAAAATACAAATTTGCTGATTCCCGGTAATTGGTATGGCAGTTCTCGTTACAAGATGCGGATGAGTATATGATAGGGTTTCAATGAATAAATATAATGATTTGTCAGAGATTTAAGCCAAAAAAAATGAGGCTGCTGGTACGTCTTCTAGTAATATGGTGGAATATAAAAGAATTCTCTGTTATAAAAAGGGTAATTGTATATATCAGGATTATAGTAAGGCTACTTCGAATGAAAAGTCGAAGTTGACTTGCTGGAGCTGTGACAAAATTGGCTACTTTGAAAAGGGATCGCAAAGTTATTTTTGCTAATAAATGCCAAAGGATCTGATGCGGCTACGTGTTAAACTTTTACTCAGTTGCCGAGAGTTTCTCAGGTGCATAACTATATGCATAAACCTTTCCTTCCGTAGATGAAGTGCGGTTGATTCATCCTATCGATTGAGGTGTTTTCAAGAATCATGAAAGGTTTGAACGCAGATTGTAATCGTCAAGATACAGATGAGGTTTAAGATGAGATCAAGTGACAAACTTGAAGATATGTTTAGTTTCATATGTTATAATCAATATTTTAATTCATTTTAATTATCCAATGTCGACAGTCCATATTTGATAGTCCACAATTAACAGTCCGATAATACATATATAGCTTAATATATAATATCCGAATTAATTAATACGTATCGGGACCCGTGTACATGTCTCAGACTCGATCACAACTCAAAGTATATATATTATTATAGAATCAACCTCAACCCTGTATAGAGAACTCGATCATTACTGCATATAGAGTGTCTATGGTGATTCCAAATAATATATATAGATGCATCGATATGATATGTCAAAACCTTGTATACGTGTCCCGATATTTAAAGTGCGTAAAATAAATAACAGGAATTAAATAACGATAACTAAAGTGCGTAAAGTAAATAACAGAAATTAGATGACAATAAATAAAATTGTGGAAATGTAAATTGCGATAATTAAATTGCAATAAATAAAATGCGGTAAATAGAATGTAATCAGTTAGCTAGGAACAGTTAGCTGGAACAGTTAGCATGGTTTCTTAACAAAATTCCATATTGTTAATTAGTCTGTTTCAAATCAATTTTTATTGTGTCCATTATTTCTTCATTATGCCACTTGTTGGATTCTGGTAAGTAAAAATCCAAACATGAAATTGAATTTGAATGAAAATGGTTATTCTGTGGTGAACGGATTCGTATATCGATAGATGTAGGTAGGATGGTAATCGACCGTTGAATCAGATTCGAAGACTGTACAATGTAACTTATTAATGTGAAATCTTAAATATTTCTCGGGTATTACCTACCCGTTAAAATATTTTTACCATTAACAGTTTGTACGAAAGAATTTTTAATCACAATCTTTATGAAAATATATTTACATATATATTTTCTTCAAATGTAATTATGGATTTAATGAGTCAATGTGATATTAAACTCATCAGATTTACGATTAGAACTATGATACATAATCTCTAAAACATAAGAGTTTACATAATCGTCATGTCGAACGAAGATAAATGATGTAGAATGATTTGTGGAACGATAATTATACTCGAGGTACAGAATGAGATGTTGAGGCATGGATTGTTGAAACTTGGGTTGTTGGTGGTACTGGTGCCATTGGTGTTAAGGCTGGTGATGTTACTGGTGTTGGTGATACTGTTGATGATTGCAAATTGTATACCGTGCTCTCTAAAGTTAATACTCGAGCTCGGAGTTCTCTAACTTCTTCTACTAACCCGAGTTGTTTATCAATGTGAGGTAGAGGTCGGATATCTTCTCTAGTTCCATTAATGGTAGTTTCAAGACGAAAAATTCTTGCAAATAGGGTATAAACGGTATTGCGAACGGGTTCGCCGGTGAGCGGGTCAAGTACTCCAAGGTTAGGTGGTAGATTTGATTCATGATATGGAGTACCTTCTTCCTTTCTCCATAGGGTGAGTATGTCGCGAACCCATCCCCATTTTCTCCAGTAATCACGGTAGTTGATTGGTTGGTGTGCTCCTGTCACGCTGTCTTCGGAGTCAGAGGAACTTGGTCGATTCGTAGAGGCCATCTTAAACGATCTCAGGAAAGATTTTTGGTATGAAGAGTTTAGTGGCATCAATTGATAGTTAGATGGTATTCTCAATGCATAATTTGCATAGATATATATAGTACCAGGATCCCTTAAATTAAGGAGAAATTTACGAGAGATATCAGGCAAGGTCTACAGTAACAGATACACCAAGATATGAATTGTCAGATACGCTAAGATATGAATTTTGTCTATACACTATTCATGCAGTCAATGCAGTAAAATGTGTCTAGACTAAGAATAATGAGTGGGTAATTTCCTAAGGATGATAAACAGATGTTTTTCAATAAAAATGATAAGCAAAACTTTTGACATGCAGACACGGTCGAAGTCCAGACTCACTAATGCATCCTAACGACTATCAGTTAGGCACGCTAATGCAAGACCTGGTTCGCTAAGACCACCGCTCTGATACCAACTGTATAGACCCGTCCTAATCCATCCGGACGAAGTCCATATCGATTACAAACGATTCACAACAGTTGATTACATCGCGAGGTAATTGACCTCTATATGATAAATTTTACAAACATAGCATTCATTTTTAAAAGACAAACTTTCGTTACATCGACAGTTGACAGACATGTAAAGCATTTCATAATATATCCAAATATAATTGACTTAATAATAATCTTGATGAACTCAACGACTCGAATGCAACATCTTTTGAAATATGTCATGAATGACTCCAAGTAATATCTCTAATATGAGCAAATGCACAGCGGAAGATTTCTTTCGTACCTGAGAATAAACATGCTTTAAAGTGTCAACCAAAAGGTTGGTGAGTTCATTAGTTTATCATAAAGAATCATTTCATAATTTTAATAGACCACAAGATTTCATACTTCCATTTCTCATAATCATACGTCCCATGCATAGAGACAAAAATATCATTCATATGGATTGAACACCTGGTAACCGACATTCACAATATGCATATAAGAATATCCCCATCATTCCGGGATCCTCCTTCGGACATGATATAAATTTCGAAGTACTAAAGCATCCGGTACTTTGGATGGGGCTTGTTGGGCCCGATAGATCTATCTTTAGAGTTCGCGTCAATTAGGGTGTCTGTTCCCTAATTCTTAGATTACCAGACTTAATAAAAGGGGCATATTCGATTTCGATAATTCAACCATATAATGTAGTCTCAATTACTTGTGTCTATTTCGTAAAACAGTTATAAAAAATAGCGCATGTATTCTCAGTCCCAAAAATATATATTGCAAAAGCATTTAAAAAGAGATTAATGAAACTCACGCATATAAATATTGTAAAATAGTTAATAAAGCATTTGCATGTATTCTCAGCCCAAAAACGTAAAGAGTAAAAAGGGTAAATGAAACTCACAATACTGTATTTTGTAGTAAAAATACATATGACGACATTGAACAATGCAGGGTTGGCCTCGGATTCACGAACCTATATCAAGTATTAACACATTATAGTATAAATCAATTAAGTTTATATATTTGTTATGTATTAATTATTCTTATAATATATTATGATACTTATTTGATATTTAATTAATGTTATACCAATAATATTAGTTGAACCATAATTTTATGTAATATTAGTATATTTTATGTAATAATATATTTACATATATATCTTTTGTTTTGTAAAATTAATAATTGTAGAAATACCTAAGGAAAATAATAATAATATTAATAATAATAATAATTTTTAAAAGTATAAAACTACCTTAGGAGTCAGTTTTAAAAAAATTACACCAATCCGGGCTCGAACCCGAGACCTCTCGCTCACTCATCAACACCCTTAACCATTCCTCCATTTCAGTTTTTCTGATTTATAATACAAACCCAAATACTTATCTATTACATGTTTCAACCCACTTCATCTTCTTCACCAAAATCTAAACAATCAAACAACTTCATTCTTAATAGTCAATCATCAAAATGGTTTTAGGACTTCTAAACAAACATGAAACAAAAAATAAAAATGTGTTCATGATATAAAAAAGTGAGAAAAAAAAAAACAAAAAAATCCTACTGATTGCTGGTAGCCAAGAAAAAAAAAATTTTGTTTTCAATTTTGAGTTCGTTTTGGACAATCTTTACAACATGAAACATGTTTCAAATCATTCCTAAAAACTATTGAAATCATCAATTGAACTTAAAACATCAAAACAAGCTCTAATTTCTCCAAGAACAAAACAGTTGACTTTTGACAATTTAACTTTGACTCGCAAATTCGAATTCGTTATCAAGAATTGGAACTTGAGATTTTGCAGGAAGTTTAAGTAAATGATTCCTAACAACTCTACATTTTTAGTTTTTGAAATTTGTTTCGAATTCACGTTGGTGTATATCACTGTGAAGAACTCAAGAACTCAAAAATTGATTTTTAGATTAAGAGTGTTATAGGTTATGATTACAATATGAATTGTGTTGCAAATCATTCCTATAATCTTTATGGATCATCAAATTAACTGGAGATATCAAAACAAACTCGAATTTGATTCAAGAACACTTAGTTGACTTTGAAAACCAAAACTTTGACCCTCAAATTAGAAATTAATAGAAAGAATTGAGGATTGAAAACTTACAGATAGTTTAGATAGACGATTTCTAACATGACTGCATTATTACATTTTGAAAATTTGTTCTAAATCAAAATATGGTGAAAAAGATGAATGTACAGAGTGTCGAGCTTATTTTCTGGGTTTTCTTTGTTTTCAACTCAAATTGCAGTTTGTAACTTATATAGAGTGATTAGGTACATGATTTAACAGTTAAATTGATTTCCAAATAATTTGTGAAGTAGACTTGTAACAAACTGGAGACATGAAGTACGTAAATTATTTTCATGTGAAGAAAAAGAAAAAAAAATTGATAGTTAATTCTAACAGAATGGGATTCCCTATTTTTATTTTTAATAAATATTAATAGTAAATACCCTAATAATATTAATAATAATTCTAATAAAATAACTAAATAATATCATAAAAATGATAATAAATAAAAATAAGAATTCGTTTAAATCATAAATAAATTTTAATCTTAATTATCTTGTACATTATTTTACATTTTCAATTCAAATGATTATTTTGTATTTTATTAATACAACTTAACATGCACTCTTATATTTATATATGTATATATATTTACATATTTATTTACACACAATTGTTCGTGAATCGTCGGAAATAGTCACAGGTTAAATGAATCTATATAAATAGTTCAAACATTTCGAGACTCAACATTACAGGCTTTGCTTATTGTGTTGGAACATATAAAGATTAAGTTTTAATTTGGTCGGAAATTTACGGGTCGTCACATTGGGAATATATTATTAACCTAACACTTTAGGTATAAAGCAAGTGGGACAAAGTAATTCAAAATGGCCGACCAACAAATTCTTGTGAACGTGATGCTTGATGAAATGACGAGAAGCCAACTGCCATTCCATTAATTCTGTTGCCCAGCTCACCCTTCAATTTTTTTTTTAAAAAAAAGATCATAGATTCCAATTAAACTTGGGTCAAATTACTTTGGTAGTTGGGCTGCAAAACTAGTGCCTTTGAATGATGGGTTCAGTTAGATGGTTATGAAGACAGCAGTTCGGTTTTAATATTGGGTGATCCTGGCCGATTATATTTTTCAAGCAGAAGAGAAAACAGTAGGATAGTTAAATAAAATTTGAATGGATGTTAATCAGATAAAACGAAATGGCTCAATGGTTTGAGGTGTTGATGGGATAGCGGGAGGTCATGGGTTCGAGTCCCGGCAATGGTGTTCTTTTTATTGAGTCTTTCTTCAAAGGTTGTAACTTTTATTTTTATTTTTATTTTTATTATTATTATTATTGTGATTATTATTATTGTTATTATTATTACTAAAAAGAGTTACCATTTATTATTACTAACATAATTTAAATTACAATTAGGATTACTAGTATTATTATTGTTATTACTAATATTATCATTACTAGTATTATTATTAGGTAAAATAGATAATATTTATTATCAACACTTTTACCATTATAATTATTGTTACAATTAAATTATTATCAAAATTACCTTTAGTAGAAAAATTATTAGTTTCATAGTTATTATAATTGTAAGTATTATATTATTATTATAAAGACATTATCACTTTTAATTATTAATATTATTATTATGAGTATTATTATTATTACTACTGATATTATTATTATTATTATAAAATTATTACAACTTTTCATTTATCAGTATTACCCTAACCAAATAAACATTAGTTACATAAAAATATATCTAATACCTATAATCTAACTCTATTATTATAAGTAAGATATATAAACTATATATATTTAAATTATTAATGAAATATATATAAAAATGATTAAAATAACAGATATATCATTAATAATAATATATAAATTTGTTCGATTACAAGTATATGTTTTAACAAATAAACAAATGATATAGGTTCGTGAATCCGAGGTTAACCCTGCATTGTTCAGTTTCGTCGTATGAATATTTTTACTACAAAATATTGGATTGTGAGTTCATTTGCTCCCTTTTACTCTTTATATTTTTGGGACTGAGAATACATGCGTTGTTTTTACAACTGCTTTATTAAATGCTTTTGATATATATTTTGAACTGCAAATACATGAAATGCTTTTATAAATGTTTGACGAGATAGACACAAGCAAAATATTCCTCGAATGAATTATTATGCAGACAGAAATTCTGCGGATTATTGTTGAATTATGTGGACATGATAATTGCCACCGTTGAATTATGTGGATATGATAATTGCCACCGTTGAATTATGTGGACATGATAATTGCCACCATTGAATTATGTGGACATGATAATTGCCACTAATTGATAAGAATGTTTTGTATCGAGAGAATGATTTTATACACAGTTTATGTGTATGTTATTTTTGTGTACGAGATATGTGTACGGTTACTAAGATTTATGAAAGATGATTTCGTACACGAGAAATGTGTACTGTATTTAAAAGATATCGCATGTACATTACAGGTGGGTATAGGATTCAGGCCCATTTGTACCATGCAGGATTTAAATCTTGTGGTCTATCAAAATGATGAATTTTATTGTTTTATGATAAACTTATGAACTCACCAACCTTTTGGTTGACACTTGAAAGCATGTTTATTCTCAGGTATGAAAGAAATCTTTCGCTGTGCATTTGCTCATTTTAAAGACATTATTTGGAGTCGATCATCGCAATGGAACCAGTTGTTGGTGACTTCGTCCAGATGGATTAGGACGGGTCCTTTCACCCAGTATCAGAGCGGTGGTCTTAGCGAACCAGGTCTTGCATTAGTGTGTCTAACTAGTAATCATTAGGATGCATTAGTAAGTCTGGACTTTGACCGTGTCTGCATGTCAAAAGTTTTGCTTATCATTCTTGTCGGAAATTTCCTGTTTATTATTCTTAGTCTAGACACATCTTATTGCATTGATTGCATGAATAGTGTATAGACGAAATTCATATCTTATCGTATCAGCTAATTTATATGTTAGCATATCTGTTATTGTTATCTTTGCCTGACAGCTTTCGTAGATTCCTCCGTAACTTATGGGATTTTGGTATTATATATGCATATGTAAATTACGTATTGCAGGGTATTAATCTACATCCTATAATCTACTTCTTATCGAAAATCCTTCATCTGATCGTATGAGATGAATCCTGCAACCAGTTCGAGTCCCTCAGATTCCGATAGCTATTCCGATGGTTATTCCGACAACTATTCCGACATAGATGTTCACCTAAACTCCGAAAACAGTGTCACCGGCATGAATCAACCAATCAGCCATTATCAATTCATCTGATGGGTTCATAGTCGACTTAATTAATGGAAACGCGCAGAAGGCAATCCCTTCCACCAACCGAATTCACCTCTTGACAATGAACCTGAAGCGTTTACCGGCGAACCTGTTTGAGACACCATTTTCAGTCTCATTTCCAGGGTAACTCGACAAGATTATATTCTATCCACAATTCTGAACCTTATTCATCCGCTCGTTCCGACCGACAATCATCCTGGAGTAATAAGTCAACAAACTTCGCGCTCGAATAATCAATTCGAAGAATATGGTACAAAATGTACCAGCTTCAGCAACATCACCGACACCAACAGTACCATCAATAACAGCACCAGTACCACCAACAACCCAAGTTTCAACATTACACGCCTCAACATCTCATTCCGTACCTCGAGTATAATCATCGTTCTATGTATCGTTCTACATCAATTATCTTCGTCCTTCATGACGATTAAGTAATCTCTAATGTTTTAGAGATTATGTATTCTAGTTCTAACGATAAATCAAATGAGATTAATATCATATTAACTCATTAAATCCACGATATACATCTGAAGAAAATATATATGTATATATGTTTTCATAAAGATTGTAATTAGAAATTCTTTTGTACAAACTATTAATGGTGAAAATATTTTAACGGGTAGGTAATACCCGAGGAAATATTTAACTTTCATATTAACATGTTATACTGTACATTATTCGAATCTGATTCAACATCCATTTACTATCCTACTTACATCTACAGAGATACAAATCCGTTCACCACAGAATAATCATTTTCATTCAATTTCATATTTGGATTTTGATTTATCAGAATTCAACAAGTGGCATAATGAAGAAAACATTGAACAAAATAAAATTTGTTAGAAACAAACAAATTAACTATGAGAAATTTTGTTAAGAATCCACGCTAACTGTTCTTAGCTAACTGTTAATTCCGTATTACATTTTATTTATCGCAATTTAATTATCGCAATTTATTTTATCGCAATTTATATTCTAACAATTTTATTTATTGTCATTTAATTTCTGTTATTTACTTTACGCACTTTATTTATCGTCATTTAATTTCTGTTATTTAATTTACGCACTTTAAATATCGGGACACTTATACAAAGTTTTGACATATCATATCGACACATCTATATATATTATTTGGAATCACCATAGACACTCTATATGCAGTAATGATCGAGTTCTCTATACAGGGTTGAGGTTGATTCTATAATAATATATATACTTTGATTTGTGATCTAGTCTGAGACGTATACGGGTCACGACACGTATTAATTAATTCAAATATTATATATTAAACTATATATGAATTTCTGGACTGTCAACAGTGGACTATCGACTGTGGACTAATAACATTGGACAATTAAAATGAATTAAAATATTGATTATAACATATGAAACTAAACAATTCTTCAAGTTGCCACTTGATTTCGTCTTAAACATCATTTGTAACTTCACGATTACATTCTGCGTTCAAACCTTACATGATTCTTGAAAACACCTCAATCGAGAGGATGAACCAACCGCACTTCATTTACGGGAGAAAAGATTGATACATATAGTTATGCACCTGAAAATACTCAGAACCTGAGTAAAAGTTTTAACCGTATCTGTGCTAGCTCTTTTGGCACTGTTATTACCGAAAATAACATTGCAATTCCTTTTCAAAGTAGTGAATTTTGTCACAGCTCCAGCAAGTCAACTTCGACTTTTCGTTCGAAACAACCTTATTATAACCTTGACATATATGCGTGCTCTTTTATTGTTGCCAGGAAACCTTTTATATTCCACCATATTACCAGCAGATGTACCAGCAACCTCGTCACTCCTTGGTTTAAATCTCTCCGACAAATCATTATATTTAACTATTGAAGTCTCATCATGTACTCATCCGCATCTTGTAACAAGAATTGCCATACCAATTATCGGGAATCATCAAATCTGTACTGTAAGTCTCGCAACGTTTCCACATCAACAGTTATATGAATCCATATAACATTATTCTCTTAGAACTATGATCTTTCATTCTGAAATTCTGAAAAGTACTCAGTCTGCGAATTAATGCGCTGAATTTTGAAAAGTTGAATGAAGCAACAAAAACTGTAAACGACCTCAACAGCCAAAAGTTGTTGATAAAGAATTGTATGTTGGCAAAGCTCAGAAAAAGTTTGAAACTGAAAAACTGATTGAGCAAACTATGAAGGAGTCTCTGAACAAAACACAAGGACTAAACTTGTACATTAAGAATCCTGATGATTATGTTTCTGATGAAATCTTTAGCGAATACCTTGCTTTTGACTCCAAACTCTTGCGGACAAATTTTCTTCACCATCCTTCGATATTAGAAATTCCAAGATATCATCGTATCTTTTATTATAAATATCCTCTATATTTTTTAGGATATTTTCATAACTATTCTTATCTTAAATCATTAATCTATTCGTGCTATCAGTGCTACATCATATAGAAACTGTTAGTTTCTATATTCTGTAAAATTTCAAGCTTAAAATATGAATGTTATTGAAGTAATGTTGGGAACTGATGCATGAGTTAGTATAATATAATGACACTTGATCAACATGATTATATTACAGTATGTCATGCTGAGTTTCTAAATGGAACATGACGATTCACAGATTATTACGTCATCATGTGCCATGTTACACGACTCTTACATTTTATCTGATATATAAACATATCAAGAACATATTTTCTTGATAGTTCTATCTTTCCCAGATATTCTGGTAATTTGACGAATCAAGATCGTGCTATTAACATTTCTTTCTTAGAACATTAACTATGTTCATTTTGAAATTCATATCTATGAATTCTGGATCATTATTCGCTTGACTTAATGTTGGGAAGAGAAAACAAAAGCATAGAGCTCCGAAATATAAAGGAGGATATAAAGCCCGATAACAACACGTAAATTACAAACCGTGTATGTCAATGTTTATCACAACATAAAGACACGGGAGAATTAAAAACAGGAAAACCCCAAGGGTGAAGTAGAAGAAAACAGATTCCTCCGGTGGAAGTTGGAAAAGGAGAATGATTGTGGGGATAGTCAGGATAAGGACAAGGATCAGAACTGAATTAAACATTTTCACAAATCTTTTGGATGTATGAACTAAGAAAGAAAGTATAGGAATGGTGAGAATAATAGAACGGAAGAGCTTAATTTATAATGAAAATATCAGACAGAGAAATCGAGGCAGATCACCGTATTTAATTATAGAGTTCTTAATTTTCTTATTCGTCGAAGAATCAAATCTTTTAGATTTTGAAGATTTTCTTTAAATTCCTTGAATTTCGGAATTCAGCCCTTTACGTCAACAGTTAAGACGCACCTTATTTTCTAAATTCAACCATGTATTCGTCGAAAGTTATGACGAACTTTATTTTCTCATTTCACTCTTTTGCGATAACTTCACTCGTACGCTTCACAATAATCGGATCGTTTTATCTATATTAGTCAATAATGATAAAACTCTATTTATCAACTCATATTCGTCATGAAAACATTTTTTTTGTTAGCCATGACCAACTTGCTCAAATTTCGGGACGAAATTTCTTTAACGGGTAGGTACTGTGACGACCCGGAAATTTCCGACCAAATTTAAACTTAATCTCATTATAAATTCGACACGATAAGCAAAGTCTGAAATGTTAAGTCTCGAAAACTTTTGAACTGTGTTCATGTATACATTTGACTTTGAATATTCCCGACGGTTCACGAACAATTGTGTATAATAAATATGTAAGTATATATATATATATATATATATATATATATATATATATATATATATATATATATATATATATATATATATAAATATAAGTATATGTATTATGAAAGTTAATGTGTTAATATTATATACATATATAAAATTTAATGCATATAATTTGTTGTATAATATTATTATTATTATTTGAAAAGAATATAATTGCTATCCTTATCATTAATAACATTATCATTTCATTATTATTATTATTATTATTATTATTATTATTATTATTATTATTATTATTATTATTATTATTATGATAATTGTAGTAATATAAATTATTATTATTAATAATATTATTATTTTTATTATTAGTTCTATTATTATTATTATTATTAATTATTAATTATTAATATTATAATATTATCATTAATATACTTATTAATAATTATTATTAATATCAAATAATATGTCATCAAAGTGAGCAATCTGTTAGAAGTCCTTATCTAGCAAATCTCAATTTTTCCTCTCTTGGATTCTTATTTGTCGATTCATTCATAGAAACAGAACAAATTTATGTTAGAACTTTTGGTACGAATCAATATGTGTCTTAGTCTGCTTTATTTCTTTTTGTTTTTTATTGTTTGTTCATTATTCTACCTTGTTGATACCACGTAACCATAACAATCAACCTCTATACAATCCTCTACTTATGCAATTCGAATAAAACAGAAAAATTAGATTAAAATTTTCAAAGAACTCCACAATCACCGTAAACAACCATAAACCATTGACCACCTTATCAAAAACCATTGTATAACCTCATCATCAAATCACTGTTACTGGTTCCTGTTACGATCACATGATCATCATTAAACCGCTGTTGCACCATCATTTCTATTATTGTTCCAATTAACCACACGAGGTAAAAATCTTATTATTACTTGTTATCTTTATCAATGAGGAATAAGGCTACCATAACCGACCACTTGATATTACCACGAAGGCTGCTTCAATTCCATATTTTGTTTCCAAATCAACTCAAATACCACTACCACTCATGAAAACCTTTTGGTGTTTCAATCACTAATCTACTCCAAACCATCAAAACCATCGAAACCCACATGGGTTGCTGCTACTACCTTCGCTTCATTGTATACCCAAGTCGAAACCAAAACCACCAAGCTTGAACTACTCTTTAAACTTGGACTGTTGTGCGTCTATTTCTGTTTCTGGTTCAATCATCACTTCAACACCATGTTAAAACCACCATCAACTCACCTTGCTATCACACGAATCATGCTTGTTGCTTTGATCTACTTTCTATCATGAATAACAATCATCATCGAGTCTTCTTCTTCCTTCTTCCTCGTGAACCCCATAATTGCCACTTTACACAACAATTTAAACTCCACCGAAGATTTATACAAACCACTATTTTTTTTCTTTTTCTGTTTATCGTAATAAATTACAACCGAAGACACCTTTTATAATCGATGCTACCACCTTATATTTTTTTTGGTCGACACCTCTAAACTAAAGAACCCACTTGATAAAATAATTGAGCCATTGGACACATTTGATTTAATTTATCCATCACCACCGCATCTTTATGCTTTCCACCTACTATCTAAAAAATATGTTGAGTTAAAGACCTCACCCACTCTCATGTTAACCTTTTCTATCGAGCATTAAGCAAAAGGAATGGAATAGATTAGTTATACAAGTAAAATAATACAACTTGGGAATAGATTATTAACCTAACACTTTAGGTATAATGCAAGTGGGACAAAGTAATTCAAAATGGCCGACCAACAAATTCTTGTGAACGTGATGCTTGATGAAATGACGAGAAGCCAACTGCCATTCCATTAATTCTGTTGCCCAGCTCACCCTTCGATTTTTTTTTTAAAAAAAAGATCATAGATTCCAATTAAACTTGGGTCAAATTAATTTGGTAGTTGGGCTGAAAAACTAGTGCCTTTGAATGATGGGTTCGGTTAGATGGTTATGAAGACAGCAGTTCGGTTTTAATATTGGGTGATCCTGGCCGATTATATTTTTCAAGCAGAAGAGAAAACAGTAGGATAGTTTAAATAAAATTTGAATGGATGTTAATCAGATAAAATGAAATGGCTCAATGGTTTGAGGTGTTGATGGGATAGCGGGAGGTCATGGGTTCGAGTCCCGGCAATGGTGTTCTTTTTATTGAGTCTTTCTTCAAAGGTTGTAACTTTTATTTTTATTTTTATTATTATTATTATTGTGATTATTATTATTGTTATTATTATTACTAAAAAGAGTTACCATTTATTATTACTAACATAATTTAAATTACAATTAGGATTACTAGTATTATTATTGTTATTACTAATATTATCATTACTAGTATTATTATTAGGTAAAATAGATAATATTTATTATCAACACTTTTACCATTATAATTATTTATACAAATACAATTAAATTATTATCAAAATTACCTTTAGTAGAAAAATTATTAGTTTCATAGTTATTATAATTGTAAGTATTATATTATTATTATAAAGACATTATCACTTTTAATTATTAATATTATTATTATGAGTATTATTATTATTACTACTGATATTATTATTATTATTATAAAGTATTACAACTTTTCATTTATTAGTATTACCCTAACCAAATAAACATTAGTTACATAAAAATATATCTAATACCTATAATCTAACTCTATTATTATAAGTAAGATATATAAACTATATATATTTAAATTATTAATGAAATATATATAAAAATGATTAAAATAACAGATATATCATTAATAATAATATATAAATTTGTTCGATTACAAGTATATGTTTTAACAAATAAACAAATGATATAGGTTCATGAATCCGAGGTCAACCCTGCATTGTTCAGTTTCGTCGTATGAATATTTTTACTACAAAATATTGGATTGTGAGTTCATTTGCTCCCTTTTACTCTTTATATTTTTGGGACTGAGAATACATGCGTTGTTTTTACAACTGCTTTATTAAATGCTTTTGAAATATATTTTGAACTGCAATTACATGAAATGCTTTTATAAATGTTTGACGAGATAGACACAAGCAAAATATTCCTCGAATGAATTATTATGCAGACAGAAATTCTGCGGATTATTGTTGAATTATGTGGACATGATAATTGCCACCGTTGAATTATGTGGATATGATAATTGACACCATTGAATTATGTGGACATGATAATTGCCACCATTGAATTATGTGGACATGATAATTGCCACCAATTGATATGAATGTTATGTATCGAGAGAATGATTTTATACACAGTTTATGTGTATGCTATTTTTGTGCACAAGATATGTGTACGGTTACTAAGATTTATGAAAGATGATTTCGTACACGAGAAATGTGTACTGTATTTAAAAGATATCGCATGTACATTACAGGTGGGTATAGGATTCGGGCCCATTTGTACCATGCAGGATTTAAATCTTGTGGTCTATCAAAATTATGAATTTTATTGTTTTATGATAAACTTATGAACTCACCAACCTTTTAGTTGACACTTGAAAGCATGTTTATTCTCAGGTATGAAAGAAATCTTTCGCTGTGCATTTGCTCATTTTAAAGACATTATTTGGAGTCGATCATCGCAATGGAACCAGTTGTTGGTGACTTCGTCCAGATGGATTAGGACGGGTCCTTTCACCTAGTTGGTGAAACAACAGTAAAACTAGGTGGAACAGCAGCAGTAGCAGCATCTATTGAAGGCGATGTCGGTGAAAGTGTTTGATTTGCCATGAGGGCAGGTAAGGATAAGCGTGCAGTATTATTCTTATATGTAGGGCTGTACGTACTACTAGTCAGATTCGTGAAATCCCCTTCTGATGGAGGTTGGGCAACAACCGGAGTTGTCGCCGACGAAGATTCGATTGAATCACCTGCCTCCATGACTTTAGTCTCATGGGACTCTGACAGAGTAGTAGAACTACCCGTCAGTTTAGCTCTCACAGAGATATTACTATCTCTTACTCCTGAAATCATTGACATACCATGAGGTAGCACATCTCTTTCAGTTAAAGACTCATCTCCCAGACCCTGTGATTCAGAATCCGAAAGAGAAGTGGTTTGAACCAATGGATCAATTTCTTGAACTAAATGAACAGTCTGCTGGAAGTATGATAAATATCCCGAAGGATTGTCATGTTGACTCGTTTCCATGGGACGCAGCAGATCTTCCTCATCAAGATAAGCCGGACCTCCAGGCCCTGTTGTACGTTGAGGCAATACAACATCACTTAGATGATGTATATCAAGAGGATTTTTGGCCGATACGCAGGGTGCCTTTTCAAGGTTTTTTGGCCCCCTTTCGGCCGTTCTAGACTTCAATGATAGAGTTTCCTCAATTGATTGAGTTAACACAGATTTTACTACAGAGGAAGACTTTACTTCCTTAGATACTAAAGCACCTTGCTTAGTAGGAGTTATTATTAAGTCCTGATTAGGTTGGATGGGCAGATTGGTCTTTTTACCATCCATGCTTTCAGCTCTCTTGCCTACCTAAGCTTGCGCTTCATTTAGTGTAGGTCTTACTGTTATTATTGGATGTGATACGGCGATGGGTGAAGGTGACCTAGTTGGATCTAAGTCTTGGTCCGTATCACCAATGGTTGGAGTAACTGTTCGGCGGAGGATAGGAGTCGAAGTCCTAGATCTAGTTACTCGTTGGGTTGGCGGAGTCTGAATCATCTCATCGGGCATATACCGTGTTCTCTTTGGAGAATGTTCTGGAGATGATTCAGTTACTGATGAATTGGTGTCACTGCTGTCCTCATGTGTGGTTTATAGGGTAGGTTCATTCCTAAGAGGACTAGGTTCTCTGATCCTCACGGGTTGAGCTGGGCGTGCTACCCCAGGGCATTTGAGGTTTATCCTAAGTGGAGGATTAGCTGGCCCGGGTGGTTGTACTATTAGTTCCTCTACATGTAAGACCCGTTTATTTGTACGACGTATATATGTAGAGCACGTACGAAGTATAACGAATATATATATATATATATATATATATATATATATATATATATATATATATATATATATATATATATATATAGGTATATATATATATATATATATATATATATAGGTATATATATATATATGTATATATATATATATGTATATATATATGTATATATATATATATATGTATATATGTATATATATATATGTATATATAGGGCGTACGATGGACTTAACGAGATATTATTTCAAGTTGTCACGTGAAGTTATGATGTACGTGAAGGCATGCATGAGAATATATATATATATATATATATATATATATATATATATATACACATGTATAAAGAGTGTGAGAGTTGATCGAGGGTTGTTATACATGTTCTAAAGTGTATGTACGTTGCACGAATGAAGAGTTCGAAGCGTGTACGAGAGGAAGGATTCTAGTACGCGAATAGGGGGCCAAATGGCTATTGGGTTGCGGCACGGAGGAAGAAGGCGCGGTGCGGCATATAGCTATTTTCAGAAACAGGAGCCCGACAAAACAACCATCAGACCATGCTGATGGGCGCGGCGCAGAGGAAGAAGGCCGCGGCGCGGCCTGCAGTCCAGGTATGAATTTCAGCAATTTTAAAAGGAAAGTGAGGGCGTTTTGGTCATTTCGCGTATTGGACAGATTTTATCCCCAAATCTGGTCCACTCATTCATTATTTTCATTTTCATTTCAATTTTCTTTCTCACTTTTCTCTCAAAACATAAATTCCTCAAATCATTCAAAAGGGATCTTCGAAGGGAAGAAGCGGGATTCAATCTTTGGAGCAACAAGAAACGTTGTTCTCCTCGTTCTTAGCTACAAGTTGATACTAGCGGTAAGATCTAACTCCAAATTTCATTTTCGTGTTCATCATCTAATTTTAGGGCTTTTGATTGTATGTTCATAAATGGAACCCCACTAGTTGTTAATGAAAGATGATAACTAGGATTCGATTTTAAAGGTGTTGAAGGCGGGTTTTGGTTTGGTAAACTAATTAACCAAGTTTAATGCTTACAAACGAGTGTAATCACTAGTATTTAGTGATTATTGAGGTAGTGGAAACCATTTGTGTTCATGTGGTTGACTAATTTTGAATAGAGTTAAAATTAGGGTTTGATGATGATTGTGGCCCGATTGTCGATTTAGTTGAGTTTATAAACTTAAAATGAGTTAAGTTAAAGTATAAACTTGTGTTGGTGGCATTTTGAAGTCAAAACTTGTAAATGTGAGAATTTGACTATATAAAGGGTCCAAAATGGGTTTTTGAGCGAAACTCAAGTTAAAATGCGTTCGAGTGCTTAAGTTGGTGCATTTAGGTATTTCGGGTACGCGGGAATTGGTCTTGTTGGTTTCGGACCTTCGAGTAGCGTTAAAAGTGCAAAAGGGTGTAATTTGCACTTGTTGTTCATTTGGGCGGGTCGAGAGTCCAAATGAATTTGTATTGATGATTATGTGATAATTGGAATAGGTACGTTCCATTAGCAAGTTGCGGGTTTGGATTGCACTTCATCAAGGCGTTTAAGGTGAGTGTAAATTTACTATACATGTATGTATGCATAGGATGGGTGCGTGTGTGTAGGTTGACCCTTGCTCGGGTTTACTCTATGTTTGTGTGAGAGAATAGACTCCTCTTATGCTTCGGGTCCATGTGATATTCTTATGCATTTTGGGTTACCACCCCTGGGGTAGTGAATCTTTGGCGTATATGGATTCACGTTGGCATGTCGGGCCAACCCCGTCGTTATTGATGATGTTGAGGAAATGAATCTCGGGTAGTGCGGATTCATGATGACTCGGGTAGTTTGGTCACCTTGGTGATGAGGTGGTGAATTTTGGGTTGTGCGAATTCACTAAGGCTCGGGTAGTTCGGCCAACCTCGGTTGTTGAAGTGGTGAAGGAAGTGAATCTTTGGTAGTGCGAATTCACTAAGGCTCGGGTAGTTCGGCCAACCTTCATATGTATAAGGTTAAGGGGTTAACCTTGGTGTTTTGATTATATTTATTGTATATGCGTATATACTTATTGTTGTGTTGTAGCTAATCTTGTGGCGTTAGCTTGTTGATTCCATAGCGTGTAGCTACTTTGTGTATGTGCTCTTTTGTAGCTTGTTTACCATGCGGAGTTGGTATGTGTTTACTTTTGTGCTTGGTGATGCGTTGTCATTTTATGCATATGTATGTGTATAATATCTTTACATTCACTAAGCATTAGCTTATGTCATGACCCGGACTTTTTCCACAATTATATATTAAATGAGATTAATATTTGCCTGGTTAAATGTTTCCAACATATTAAGCAATCAAACTTGTTAAGACTTGATTAATTGAAATGAGTTTTACGTAGACAATTGACCACCCAAATTAACCAGCGATTCACGAATGTTAAAACTTGTAAAAATGACATGATGATATATATATATATATACATATATATATATACATATATACATATATATATATACATATATATATATATATATATATATATATATATATATATATATATATATATATATATATGTATATATATATATATATGTATATATATATATATATGTATATATATATATATATGTATATATATATATATATATATATATATATATTTAACATGATATTATGATAAGTAGGTATCTCACTAAGTATATTAACAATGAGTTATATACATAAAATGAGACTACTTAATTAAGGCATTCGAAACGATATATATATATATATATATATAACGATTATCGTTATAACGTCTTAAATAAAATAAATACATATGTATTGTATTAAGATATTAATACACTATATTTAACATGATAAAATGATGATTAAATATTTCATTATGTGTATTTTAACAATGAACTATATACGAAAAATGAGACTACTAATTTATAGATTTCGAAACGATATATATATGTAACGATTATCGTTGTAATAACGTCTTAATATTTATATATCGTATTAAGATATATTAACACACTATGTTATCATGATAAACATAACAATTTAACATCTCATTAGATAAAATAACAATGGGATTAATTACATTTAACGAGATCGCTAACTTATAGGTTTCGAAACAACACATACATGTAACGACTAACGATGATTTAACGACTCAATTAAAATGTATATATATGTAGGGTATTGAGATGTATTAATACACATTTGAAGGACTTCAAGACATATATCAAAACTCTCTTACTTAACAAAAATGGTTACAATTATATTCCCATTCATTTTCATCAAGAATTCTACTCGTATTCATTCCATATTCGTACTCGTATAATACCTAGCTTCTAGATGTATATACTACTGGTATATACACTCAATAATTAGCTCTTTAGCAGCCCTAAATGATTAACTAACATGTGGAACCAACCATTTGGCAACTAACTACAATTATTACGCTAAAAATCAAACTAAAACTTCTTTATATCCCATCCCATATTCACGTGAATGAGGCACACACAAACACATTCTCATTTCACTTTTTTTGAATCAAACTCATCTCTCTCAAGTTCTCTCTTGATGTTCTAAGTGTTCTTCATCATTTTCATCAAAATCTAGCTCAATCTAGTTCAAATATCCTAACCTAGATCATCATACAAAACAATCACTCAAGAACACTTCTAAAACACTTCCAAGTTTGCTAGATTACTTTCAACCTTGCAAATCCATTTCAAGTGATCATCCAACCTTAAGAAATCTTCATTTATATCAGCAGGTGTTCTTTCTAAATCAAGATAATAGCTATATTTAAGCTTTTATTAAAATCTATAAACATAACCATCTTAATTCAAGTAGTAATCTTACTTAAACTTGTTTTCGTGTCATGATTCTACTTCAAGAACTTCCAAGCCATCAAAGATCCTTTGAAGCTCAAGTCAATTTCTCATCATTTCCAGTGGGTTTACCTGCTATACTTGAGGTAGTAATGATGTTCATAACATCATTCGGTTCATATATATATATATATATATATATATATATATATATATATATATATATATATATATATATATATATATATATATATATATATATATAACTATCTTATTCGAAGAAAATAACTTGTAATCACTAGAACATAGTTTAGTTAATTTTAAACTTGTTCGCAAACAAAGTTAATCCTTCTAACTTAAATTTTAAAATCAACTAAACACATGTTTTATATTTATATAATATGCTAACTTAATGATTTAAAACTTGGAAACACGAAGAACACCGTAAAACCGGACATACGCCGTCGTAGTAAAACCGGGGGCTGTTTTGGGTTGGATAATTAAAAACTATGATAATCTTTGATTTAAAAGTTATTCTTCTGGGAAAATGATATTTCATATAAACATGTTACTATATCCAAAAATCATGGTTAAACTCAAAGTAGAAGTATGTTTTTCAAAATAGGCATCAAGATGTCGTTCTTTCGACTGAAATGACTACCTCTTTCAAAAATGACTTTTAACCTGTAACTATGACTATAAACCATCACAAATTTCAGTTCGTTACAAAACCATAGCAGTTTGATTCACTCAAAACGGATTTATAACGAAGAAATTATGGGTAAAGCAAAATTGGATAGAATTACTTGTTTTAGCTACGGAAATTTTTATAACAAATCTATAGTAACCATATCTTAGCTAACTTACTTGTATTATACATGTATTCTAACTTGTCATGGTTACACAATACGTCGGATAAATCAAAAGAAACCACATACACAATACGTGTAACTACAATAGCGGTATTGTGAGTCATGATTGAGTCTTATACAACACGTGTATACTATGTACTACTAATTGTGGAATACTAACGTTGGACTGCTAACTTAACAACTTAAATCATTAAAACGTAAATAAAATATGATGTGAATGTATTTCTATCATACCTTGATATATTTATATATTTGTTATAGGTTCGTGAATCGACCCGTGGCCAAGCTTTCTTTTCTGACAAATTGAGAATCCGTGAAAGTGAGTTATAGTCCCATTTTTACTATCGAATATTTTTGGGATGAGAATACATGCAGTTTTATAAATGTTTTACAAAATAGGTACAAGTACTTGAAACTACATTCTATGGTTAGATTATTATACCGGATATCACCCTTTTTAGTCTGGTAATCTAAGAATTAGGGAACATAAACCCTAATTGACGCGAATCCTAAATATAGATCTATTGGGCCTAACAAACCCCATCCGGGTTACGGATGCTTTAGTACTTCGATTTTATCATGTCCGATGAGAGTCCCGGAATGATGGGGATATTCTAGATGCATTTTGTTAATGTCGGTTATCATGTGTTCGTCATAAGAATGATTTTTATACAGATAGCTATATGTCTGTATGTTATAAAAATGAAATCTTGTGGTTTATTATTTTTACGATTTGATAAATATATAGGTTAAACCTATAACTCACCAACAGTTTTGTTGACGTTTTAAGCATGTTTCTTCTCAGTTGATTATTAAGAGCTTCTGCTATTACATGTTAAATTAAGGACAAGATTTGGAGTTAGCATGCTTGTATAAGATTGTTTAAAAACCTGCATTCGAGAACTTACTTTGTTGTAACATATTATTATTTGTAAACCATTATGTAATGGTCGTGTGTGAGCGTTTTATTTTAGATTATCATTAATTGATAATCTAGGTTATGTCCTTTAAACTTTGTCGATAAAATAAAGGTTATGGTTTGTTTTAAAAACTAATGCAGTCTTTGGAAAATGTCTCATATAGAGGTCAAAACCTCGCAACGAAACCAATTAATATAAAACATTTATAATCGATATGAACGGGGCATTTCAGTTGGTATCCGAGCGTTGGTCTTAGAGAATCAGAAATTTGCATTAGTGTATCTTATCGAGTTTGTTAGGATGTATTAGTGAGTCTGGACTTCGACTGTGTTTACTTTAAAATCGATTTCTTAACACTTTTGTTGGAAACTATATATTTTTACATGTAAATATTATGTGGTATATTACTAATGTGTTAGTTAATGTGTGATAGATGTCTACTTCTAGTACCAATCCCATCGACTCACCTAATAACAATGCAGAGTCGAATATATTTTGGGAAGATTCACAAATTCCGGAAGAGGAACCAGAAGAAGAGGAACCGAAAGAAGAGGAACCGGAAGAAGAAGAAGATCCGGAGGAGGAAGTGTTAAAAACTACAGAAAAACAATTAAATAAAAGAAAATCATTAATTAATGGACCAAAGTTAAAAATGGTTTGTGGTATCTCCGCTGAGGAGGAAAAATATTGGGAAGATTACCAATTTTCTCATGAATCGTATCCCGACAAGGATTCCGATGATGTTATAGAAATAACCCAGACTCGATTTAATAAAGAAAAAGAAAACAATAAGGGAAAATCTATCAAAATAGAGAAACCCGATTCCAAACCCGATGAACAATATGTTATGATGAAATACCCTGATGAAATATACCGCAAACACCCATATTTCTTAAACTTTAATTATAGCCCGGGAACATCTAAACGATCGGATTTTTCTAAACCATTTATGAAAAGGACTGCTCGTATTAGTATGGGTCCACCATTTATCCCTAGGAAATTAGCAAAAAGAACCGAGTTCGAGGAGGAAGAAACAAGTGAGTCTGAATAAAGAATTGTAATCCTTTATTTTTACCATGTCGTATAATATATGTATTGTAGCGTGCTTGTACTATTATGTTATATATATAAATAGCTTGTATTGTTTTGTTAATCATCTTTTATGGATATAATCTTCGTCTATTTTACAGTATAAAAACACAAAATGGACGTTGAGGATAGACAACCGAATATTTTAGAAGACCTACCACGGGATATGATAGATGAAATCTTGTCTAGAGTCGGTCAGAATTCATCACCTCAATTGTTTATGGCGAAATTAGTTTGTAGGACATTTGAAAGACGTTCCAGGCATGCCTTGATTTATAGAAGGCTTTCTTTCGATATTTGGTGTATATCGCATTAGGGAAACCTTAAGTTACGCCATATTTTCTTTAAGGCTATGTGTGCGGGAAACCCGAATGCAATTTTCCGCTACGGGTTGAGAGCCTATTTTGACTCCTCATATCCCAATATAGGACTTCATTCATTAAAAAGGGCTTCAAACATGCAACTTAAAGAAACATGTTACGTTTACGGGTTAGTGATGTTCGCCTCTCATCAAATTGAGAAAAAGAACATCGGGTTGCAACTTCTTAATAAAACATTCCCACAGGTGACAGAATCAGTAGTTGAGGTAAGAGATAAGGTTTTTAACTTGTTACGGCGCTGTTGGATATTACGTAACCCCCGTACTTTTGACGACGTTACATGTGATGACCCGGGAATTTCCGACCAAATTTAAACTTCATTCTTATATGAATTTGACACAATAAGCAAAGTCTGTAAAGTTGAGTCTCATATTTTTTTAATTGTTTTTATAAGTACATTTGTCCTTCGACTGTTTTCGACGATTCATGAACCATTGTGTAAATAGATATATAAATATATATATATATGTAATTATAATTAAAGGTGTATATGTGATATTTTGAATTAATAAAATAAACCTTAATCAATTGGAATTAAACATATAAAATAATAATCAATTAAGCATTTATATAAAAATAAATATGATATTATTATGAATCTATATTTATACCTATATATAATTCCTATTAATAATTATTATTATATCTTAATAAATGAAAAATGTAAAAGTGTCAAATATTTAACATATTATATATAATTATAATTTAAAAATATAATTGTTGTAATATCACTATCATTATTTTTATTACTAATGTCAATAATTGTATTATTAAGACTATTATATAAGAATGGAAATACATAACTTATTATATCTTATTTATTAATCGTATTATTATTAGACATTATTATTAACAACTAGTAGTATCATTATTAGGATTAAAATGATTATTAATTATTACTTCAAAATGATCATTCTTATTAAATATCATTATTTTTGGATATCTTTTTTTTTAGAATTTATTTGATATTATTATTATTAATGTTACTATCATTATCTCCAATATTATTATTACTTATTTAATTACTAAATTTTATCTATAAAATGAATTATAATACAGCTGTAATCAGTTACAAACAAGCAAATGGGTTGGTGCTCAAAAGTCATAAATGTACGAATTCAGTTCACATCACTATCTTTACTGTAATTTATTTTGTAATTGTCTGATTCAGTTGTAAGTAATTCTCAATCAGGATTTAGAACAAGAAATCATTAGTTATATATTGATTACAACATGTATTCTGTGAAAAAAAATAAATAAATAAAACGTGTTCTTCTTTTTCTTCTCTGTTCTTGAAGTTTTCTGCCAAAACTCAAATACGAATTCAATTGAAGAAAATGGAATTGCAGTTATATTAGGAATCTCTTGTTCAATCTATCTGTAAGTTTTCAAATTGTAACTCGTGAAATCAAAGTTTAATTTTGAGGTCAATCTTAAAAAAAAAAATCAACTTTCTGTCTTCGTGAAAATTCGAACTCAACTCAATGATTCAAGTTCAATTGATGATTGATAAAGATATTAGGAGTGATATTCAATCTATTTCATGTAGGAAATTTCTGTTAAAACGTTCTTAAAATCGATAATCTATATATTTTTTTTGTTAAAAGGCTGCGACAGCAGCAAGCCTGTGCAGTTTTTTATTTTTATTTTTTATGTTAATCGATCAACTATATCCTTCACAAGTCATCTCCAATGATGAACTTAATTCATTTAGTGTTTGACTGTTTTGTTTGTTAATTCCTTGGGTTGATTGTTCGTGAAGATGAAGAAGGAAAGGAATAATCAGGAAGGAGAAACGATCTAAATATAATTGAGTTGTGAGGATTGTAAGGAAAAACAGAAGGGACGAGTGGTTAAGTACTTGGTGTGTGTTCGAGAGGTCGCGGGTTCGAGTCCCGTTTGGTTCATCTTTTTATTAAAAGCTTCTATAAAGGGTATTTTTATTACTAATTTTATTTCAATTATTATTATTGTTATTATGATTATTATTAATATTGTTCTTAATGTCACTAGCATTATAACTAATATTAAAAATTATTGATACAAGTATTATAGTATTATTATTATTATTAATTAAAATTATTATGATTATGTTTATGATTAGATAAAATATGATAAAAGGAATATAATTACATTGTTTTGATAAGTATAGATATGAATTTATTACGCTCATGAGCATTTTTATGATCTATGTAAGAGTAGGATGATTATTATTGCGCTTAATGACCTGATTAAGATATTAAGTATTAAGAACGATATTGGTATTATGAAATAGACATTATATAAAGAATATTATAAATTATAGTCATAAACCTTAATCGTTATACTTATTATTACTAAGTATTAGTGTTATGATGGTTATTATATTTATTATTATTAATATCAATATTATTATTGTTATTACTAGTAGAATTATCATTATTATAATAAATATCATTATTATTATAGATATCATTATTAATAATATTATTATAATTTTTTTTATTTGAAACTATTATTATTACTATCTTTAGTATTAATATCATTAGTATTAAAAATTTTATTATTATTATTATTATATTTGTGCTAGTATTATCAAATATTGTTTTTGCAAACAAAAGAAATTTATATAAAGAATATACTTAGTACATAAGTATACTAATAATATCTAATATTAAGATATAATATTCTTTATTTTGATGTAACGTCAACTAAATTATATATCAAATAAACTTTATGATATATAATATGTATTAACAAAATTATATATAAATATTAACCTTAATACATAACTAAATATATATAAACTTGCACGATTACGATTATATGTATTAATATATATACAAATGATATAGGTTCGTGAATCCGAGGCCAACCCTGCATTGTTCAATATAGTCATATGTATTTTTACTACAAAATACATTAAGTGAGTTTCATTTGCCTTTTTTACCCTTTATATTTTTGGGCTGAGAATACATGCACTATTTTAATAACTGTTTTACAATACTTATATGCGTGAGTTTTATTAATCCCTTTTTAAATGTTTTTGCAATATATATTTTTGGGGACTGAGAATACATGCGATGTTTTTATAACTGTTTTACGAAATAGACACAAGTAATCGAAACTACACTCTAAGGTTGAATTATCGAAATCGAATATGCCCCTTTTTATTAAGTCTGGTAATCTAAGAATTAGGGAACAGACACCCTAATTGACGCGAACTCTAAAGATAGATCTATCGGGCCCAACAAGCCCCATCCAAAGTACCGGATGCTTTAGTACTTCGAAATTTATATCATGTCCGAAGGAGGATCGTGGAATGATGGGGATATTCTTATATGCATATTGTGAATGTCGGTTACCAGGTGTTCAATCCATATGAATGATATTTTTGTCTCTATGCATGGGACATAGGTTTATGAGAAATGGAAATATGAAATCTTGTGGTCTATTAAAATGATGGAAATGATTATTTATGTTAAACTAATGAACTCACCAACCTTTTGGTTGACACTTGAAAGCATGTTTATTCTCAGGTATGAAAGAAATCTTCCGCTGTGCAATTGCTCATTTTAAAGATATTACTTGGAGTCATTCATGACATATTTCAAAAGACGTTGCATTCGAGTCGTTGAGTTCATCGAGATTATTATTAAGTCAGTTATAGTTAGATATATTATAAAATGTTATGCATGCCATCAACTTTAGATGTAATGAAAGATTGTCTTTTCAAAAACGAATGCAATATTTGTAAAATGTATCATATAGAGGTCAAGTACCTCGCGATGTAATCAACTATTGTGAATCGTTTATAATTGATATGGACTTCGTCCGGATGGATTAGGACGGGTCTTCACAGTTGGTATCAGAGCGGTGGTCTTAGCGAACCAGGTCTGTATTAGTGTGTCTAAATGATAAGTCGTTAGGATGCATTAGTGAGTCTGGACTCTGACCGTGTTTGCATGTCATTTCGTGTCAAAAATTTTCTGCTTATCATTCTTAGGGAATCACTTGCTTATCATTCTTAGCCTAGACACATTTTACTGCATTGACTGCATGAATAGTGTATAGACAAAATTCATATCTTAGCGTATCTGCTACTTTATATCTTAGCGTATCTGTTACTGTAACTTTGCCTGACAACTTTCGTAGATTCCTCCGTAACTTATGAGATTTTAGTATTATATATGCATATGTAAATTATGTATTGCAGGGTACTAACCTACATCCTATAATCTATTTCTTATCAAAAAATCCTCCATCTGATCGTACGAGATGAATCCTGCAACCAGTTCGAGTCCCTCAGATTCCGATACCTATTCTGATAGTTATTCCGACAGCTATTCCGACATAGATGTTCACCTAAACTCCGAAAACAGCGTCATCGACATGAATCAATCAATCAGCCATTATCAATTCAACTGATGGGTTCGTAGTCGACTTAATTAATGGAAACGCGCAGAAGGCAATCCCTTCCACCAACCGAATTCACCTCTTGAAAATGAACCTGGAGCGTTTACCGGCGAACCTGTTCGAGACACCATTTTCAGTCTCATTTCCAGGGTAACTCGATAAGATTATATTCTATCCACAATTCTGAACCTTATTCATCCGCTCGTTTCGATCGACAATCATTCTGGAGTAATAAGTCAACGAACTTCGCGCTCGAATAATCAATTCGGAGAATATAGTGCAAAATGTACCAGCTTCAGCAACATCACCGGCACCAACAGTACCATCAATAACAGCACCAGTACCATCAACAATCCATGCTTCAATATCATCATCTGTACTTTGAGTATGATCTTCGTTCTACTTATCGTTTTACCTCATTTATCTTCGTTCGACATGGCGAATATGTAATCTCTAAAGTTTTAGAGATTATTTATTCTAGTTCCAACCGAAAAGCAAATGAGTTTAATATCATAGTAACTCATTAAATCCATGAATACATCTGAAGAAAATATATATGTATATATGTTTTCATAAAGATTGTAATTAAAAATTCTCTTGTACAAACTGTTAATGGTGAAAATATTTTAACGGGTAGGTAATACCCGAGGAATATTTAAATTTCACATTAATAAGTTACATTGTATGTTCTTCGAATCTATTTCAACAATCATATACTATCCTACTTACATCCACCGATATACGTATCCGTTCACCAAAGAATAACTATTTTCATTCAAATTCAATTTCATATATGGATTTTGACATATCAGAATCCAACAAGTGGCATAATGAAGAAAAAAATGGACACAATAAAAATTGATTAGAAACAGACTAATTAACAATATGAAATTTTGTTAAGAATTCACGCTAAAAAAATCCTAGCTAACTGTTCCTAGCTAACTGTTAATTCCGTATTACATTTTATTTATCGTAATTTAATTATCGCAATTTATTTTATCGCAATTTAATTCTCGCAATTTTATTTATTGTTATTTAATTTCTGTTATTTACTTTACGCACTTTATTTATCGTTATTTAATTTCTGTTATTTATTTTACGCACTTTAAATATCGGGACACGTATACAAGGTTTTGACATATCATATCGACGCATCTATATATATTATTTGGAATCACCATAGGCACTCTATATGCAGTAATGATCGAGTTCTCTATACATGGTTGAGGTTAATTCTAAAATAACATATATAGTTTGAGTTGTGATCGAGTCTGAGATGTATACGGGTCACGACACGTATTAATTAATTCGAATATTATATATTAAACTATATATATGAATTATTGGACTGTCAACTGTGGACTATCGACTGTGGACTAATAACATTAGACAATTAAAATGAATTAAAATATTGATTATAATATATGAAACTAGACAATTCTTTAAGTTTGCCACTTGATTTCATCTTAAACGCCAGTTGTATCTTGACAATCCTAATTTACGTTCAAACCTTTCATGATTCTTGAAAACACCTCAATCGAGAGGATGAATCAACCGCACTTCATCTACAGAAGAAAAGATTGATGTATATAATTATGCACTTGAAAACATTCGGAACTTGTGTAAACGTTTAACACGTATCTGTGCTAACTTCTTTGGCGTGTTATTATCGAAGATAACTTTACAACACCACTCCAAATTAGCCAATTTTGTCACAGCTCCAACAAATCAACTCCAATTTTCATTCGAATTAACCTTATTATAACCTCGATATATAAGTTTGCCTGTCGTCATCGTTACCGGAGAACCGTTTATATTTCACCACATTAGCAGTAAAATTACCAGCAACTTCAATGAATTTGGACTTTTCGAAAAATCATTATATTCATTGAAACCCCATCTTGCATTCATCTATACCCTGTAACAATAATTGCCATACCAATTACCGGGAATCAGCAATCAGTATTTCGAATCTCGTAGTATTTCTACTTCAATAGTTATATGTATACATATAACAATTATCTCCTAGAATTACGACCTTCAATTCTGAAATTTTGAAAAGGCACCCAGTTTACGAATCGATACTCTGAATGTTGAAAAAGCTGAATGAAGCAGCAGAAACTGTAGGCAACTGTAAACGACCTTAGTCGTCGGAAGTTTGATGATAAAGAATAATATGTTAGAAAAGCTCAGAAACGTTGGAACTGGAAAACGGAAAGAGTTAACCATGAAGGAGACCAAGGACAAATACAAGGACCATACCCTATATTCAAAGAATCCAGATAATTCTGGATCCGTTGAAATCTTTAGAGAATATTTTGCTCCGAAGTCATGTTAAAATCTTGCGGAAAATCTTTCTCCATCAACCATCGAACTTAGAAATTCCAAAAAAAAAAAATATCATCATCAATATCTTCGATATTTCTGAGGATATTTTCAAAAATATTCTCGTCCAAAATTATATACCTCTTCGTGCTTCCTGTGTATCATTATATTGGAAACATTCAAGAGAAAATTTAGTACCGAAAAGTAGATTGTGCGAAACTATAAAGAAAGCCGTGGATAAATCACAAAGAATAAGTTTGACTTCAAAGAATCTAAATGATTCAATGTCTGCTGAAGTCTTTAGCGAATATCTTGCTCGTTACTCTAAACCCTTGCAGACAATAGTCTCCATCATTCTCTGATCTTAGATATTCAAAAATATTATCGTATCTTTCATTATAAATATTCTCCATATGCCTGAAGATATTTTATAATTATTCTTATCTGAAACCATTAATCTCTTCGTACTATCAATGTTACATCATATAGAAACTGTTAGTTTCTATATTCTGTAAACTTTCGAGTCTAAAATATGAATGTTTTTGAAGTAGTGTTGGGAACTGATGCATGAGTTAGTATAATATAATGACACTTGATCAACGTGATTATATTACAGTAAGTCATGCTGAGTTTCTAATGAAACGTGATGATGGTTCACAGTAGATCATACCGTCATCATGTATCATGTTACATAACTCTTTCATTCTACTTAACTTCTGAACATATCAAGGAAATGTAATCTTGATGGATCTATCTTCCGTGATGTTGATAAATTTGAAAATCAAATCATACTATCACGTTCTTTCCTGCTTAGAACATTATAATCATTCAAAATTCTATATCTACGAATTCTGGACCATTATTCGCTTGATTTAAAGTCGGGAAGAGAAAACAAAAGAATGAATCTCTGAAATAGAAATGGGGGGTATAAATTACAGCAAATAGGAAAGAGCATTAACGGTGAATGACAATGATTATTAAAGACACAAGCAGGGACTTTGAAATTTAAAGGAAAATATAAAGCCCTATAACAACCCGTAAATTACAAACCGTATATATCAATGTTTATCGCAACATAAGGACACGGGAGAATTAAAAACACTATAATCCCAAGAGCAAAGTAGAAGTAAGCAGATTCCTCGGGTGGAAGTTGGAAAAGGAGAATGATTGTTACGATAGTAAGGATAAGGACAAGGATTAGAACTGGATTAAGCATTTCCACAATCTTTTGGATGTATGAACTAAGGAAGAGAGTATGAGAATGGTGAGAATAATGGAACGGAAGAGCTTAATTTATAAGGGAAATATCAGACAGAGTAATCGAGGCAGATTACTGCATTTAAGTATAGAGATCTTAATTTCCTTAATCGCCGAAAAATCAAATCTTTTAGATTTCGAAGATTTTCTTTAAATCCCTTGAATTTCGGAATTCAACTCTGACCCTGTCAAAAGTTAAGATAAATCTTTACTTTCCTATTTCACTCTTTGGTGATAGCTTCATTTATACTCTTCGATTAATCGAATTATTTTTATCCATATTACTCAATAATGATAAAAACTCAATTTATCAACTCATACTCGTCATGAAAACATTTTATTGTTAGCCATGAGCACCTCACTCAAATTTCGGGATGAAATTTCTTTAACGGGTAGGTACTGTGATGACCCGGGAATTTCCGATCAAATTTAAACTTCATTCTTATATGAATTTGACACAATAAGCAAAGTCTGTAAAGTTGAGTCTCATATTTTTTTTAATTGTTTATATAAGTACATTTGTCCTTCGACTATTTTCGACGATTCACGAACCATTGTGTAAATAGATATATAAATATATATATATATATATATATATATATATATATATATATATATATATATATATATATATATATATATATATATATATATATATATATATATATATATATATATATATATATATGTAATTATAATTAAAGGTGTATATGTGATATTTTGAATTAATAAAATAAACCTTAATCAATTGGAATTAAACATATAAAATAATAATCAATTAAGCATTTATATAAAAATAAATATGATATTATTATGAATCTATATTTATACCTATATATAATTCCTATTAATAATTATTATTATATCGTAATAAACAAAAAATGTAAAAGTGTCAAATATTTAACATATTATATATAATTATAATTTAAAAATATAATTGTTGTAATATCACTATCATTATTTTTATTACTAATGTCAATAATTGTATTATTAAGACTATTATATAAGAATGGAAATACGTAACTTATTATATCTTATTTATTAATCGTATTATTATTAGACATTATTATTAACAACTAGTAGTGTCATTATTAGGATTAAAATGATTATTAATTATTACTTCAAAATGATCATTCTTATTAAATATCATTATTTTTGGATATCTTTTTTTTTTAGAATTTATTTGATATTATTATTATTAATGTTACTATCATTACCTCCATTGTTATTATTACTTATTTAATTACTAAATTTTATCTATAAAATGAATTATAATACAGCTGTAATCAGTTACAAACAAGCAAATGGGTTGGTGCTCAAAAGTCATAAATGTACGAATTCAGTTCACATCACTATCTTTACTGTAATTTATTTTGTAATTGTCGGATTCAGTTGCAAGTAATTCTCAATCAGGATTTAGAACAAGAAATCATTAGTTATATATTGATTACAACATGTATTCTGTGAAAAAAATAAATAAATAAAATGTGTTCTTCTTTTTCTTCTCTGTTCTTGAAGTTTTCTGCCAAAACTCAAATACGAATTCAATTGAAGAAAATGGAATTGCAGTTATATTAGGAATCTCTTGTTCAATCTATCTGTAAGTTTTCAAATTGTAACTCGTGAAATCAAAGTTTAATTTTGAGGTAAATCTTTAAAAAAAAAAGTCAACTTTCTGTCTTCGTGAAAATTCGAACTCAACTCAATGATTCAAGTTCAATTGATGATTGATAAAGATATTAGGAGTGATATTCAATCTTTTTTTTGTTAAAAGGCTGCGACAGCAGCAAGCCTGTGCAGTTTTTTTTTGTTTATTTTTTGTTAATCGATCAACTATATCCTTCACAAGTCGTCTCCAATGATGAACTTAATTCATTTAGTGTTTGACTGTTTTGTTTGTTAATTCCTTGGGTTGATTGTTCGTGAAGATGAAGAAGGAAAGTGTAGTGACCCGAACTTTTCCATGTTTATATATATTAATTGAGATTGATATTTACATGATTAAATATTTCCAACATGTTAAGCAATCAAACTTGTTAAGACTTGATTAATTGAAATATGTTTCATATAGACAATTGACCACCCAAGTTGACCGGTGATTCACGAACGTTAAAACTTGTAAAAACTATACGATGACATATATATAGTTATATATATAGTTAACATGTTTTTATTATAAGTATGTATCTCATTAGATATTTTAACAATGAGTTATATACATAAAAATGAGACTATTAATTTAAGAAACTCGAAAACGATATATATAACGATTATCGTTATAACAACGTCTTACTAGGTACATATGAATCATATTAAGATATTGATACACTTGGTTAATTATGTTAAATGATAAGTAAATATATTATTAAGTGTATTAACAATGAAATACATATGTAAAAATAAGTCTACTAACTTAATGATTTCGAAACGAGACATATATGTAACGATTATCGTTGTAACGACATTTAACTGTATATACATCATACTAAGATATATTATATATCATAATATCATGATAATATAATAATTTAACATCTCATTTGTTATAATAAACAATGGGTTAACAACATTCAACAAGATCGTTAACCTAAAGGTTTCAAAACAACATTTACATGTAACGACTAACGATGACTTAACGACTCAGTTAAAATGTATATACATGTAGTGTTTTAATATGTATTCATACACTTTTGAAAGACTTCAAGACACTTATCAAAATACTTCTACTTAACAAAAATGCTTACAATTACATCCTCATTCAGTTTCATCAACAATTCTACTCGTATGCACCCGTATTCGTACTGGTACAATACACAGCTTTTAGATGTATGTACTATTGGTATATAAACTCCAATGATCAGCTCTTAGCAGTCCATGTGAGTCACCTAACACATGTGGGAACCATCATTTGACAACTAGCATGAAATATCTCATAAAATTACAAAAATATGAGTAATCATTCATGACTTATTTACATGAAAACAAAATTACATATCCTTTATATCTAATCCATACACCAACGACCAAAAACACCTACAAACACTTTCATTCTTCAATTTTCTTCATCTAATTGATCTCTCTCAAGTTCTATCTTCAAGTTCTAAGTGTTCTTCATAAATTCCAAAAGTTCTAGTTTCATAAAATCAAGAATACTTTCAAGTTTGCTAGCTCACTTCCAATCTTGTAAGGTGATCATCCAACCTCAAGAAATCTTTGTTTCTTACAGTAGGTTATCATTCTAATACAAGGTAATAATCATATTCAAACTTTGGTTCAATTTCTATAACTATAACAATCTTATTTCAAGTGATGATCTTACTTGAACTTGTTTTCGTTTCATGATTCTGCTTCAAGAACTTCGAGCCATCCAAGGATCCATTGAAGCTAGATCCACTTTTCTCTTTTCCAGTAGGTTTATCCAAGGAACTTAAGGTAGTAATGATGTTCATAACATCATTCGATTCATACATATAAAGCTATCTTATTCGAAGGTTTAAACTTGTAATCACTAGAACATAGTTTAGTTAATTCTAAACTTGTTCGCAAACAAAAGTTAATCCTTCTAACTTGACTTTTAAAATCAACTAAACACATGTTCTATATCTATATTATATGCTAACTTAATGATTTAAAACCTGAAAACACGAAAAATACCGTAAAACCGGATATACGCCGTCGTAGTAACACCGCGGGCTGTTTTGGGTTAGTTAATTAAAAACTATGATAAACTTTGATTTAAAAGTTGTTATTCTGAGAAAATGATTTTTATTATGAACATGAAACTATATCCAAAAATTATGGTTAAACTCAAAGTGGAAGTATGTTTTCTAAAATGGTCATCTAGACGTCGTTCTTTCGACTGAAATGACTACCTTTACAAAAACGACTTGTAACTTATTTTTCCGACTATAAACCTATACTTTTTCTGTTTAGATTCATAAAATAGAGTTCAATATGAAACCATAGCAATTTGATTCACTCAAAACGGATTTAAAATGAAGAAGTTATGGGTAAAACAAGATTGGATAATTTTTCTCATTTTAGCTACGTGAAAATTGGTAACAAATCTATTCCAACCATAACTTAATCAACTTGTATTGTATATTATGTAATCTTGAGATACCATAGACACGTATACAATGTTTCGACCTATCATGTCGACACATCTATATATATTTCGGAACAACCATAGACACTCTATATGTGAATGTTGGAGTTAGCTATACAGGGTTGAGGTTGATTCCAAAATATATATAGTTTGAGTTGTGATCAATACTGAGATACGTATACACTGGGTCATGGATTGATTCAAGATAATATTTATTGATTTATTTCTGTACATCTAATTGTGGACAACTAGTTGTAGGTTACTAACGAGGACATCTGACTTAATAAACTTAAAACATCAAAATATATTAAAAGTGTTGTAAATATATTTTGAACATACTTTGATATATATGTATATATTGTTATAGGTTCGTGAATCAACCAGTGGCCAAGTCTTACTTCCCGACGAAGTAAAAACCTGTGAAAGTGAGTTATAGTCCCACTTTTAAAATCTAATATTTTTGGGATGAGAATACATGCAGGTTTTATAAATGATTTACAAAATAGACACAAGTACGTGAAACTACATTCTATGGTTGAATTATCGAAATCGAATATGCCCCTTTTTATTAAGTCTGGTAATCTAAGAATTAGGGAACATACACCCTAATTGACGCGAATCCTAAAGATAGATCTATCGGGCCCAACAAGCCCCATCCAAAGTACCGGATGCTTTAGTACTTCGAAATTTATATCATATCCGAAGGGTGTCCCGGAATGATGGGGATATTCTTATATATGCATCTTGTTAATGTCGGTTACCAGGTGTTCACCATATGAATGATTTTATCTCTATGTATGGGATGTGTATTGAAATATGAAATTTTGTGGTCAATTATTATGATTTGATATATATAGGTTAAACCTATAACTCACCAACATTTTTGTTGACGTTTTAAGCATGTTTATTCTCAGGTGATTATTAAGAGCTTCCGCTGTCGCATACTTAAATAAGGACGAGATTTGGAGTCCATGCTTGTATGATAGTGTGTAAAAACTGCATTCAAGAAACTTGTTTTGTTGTAACATATTTGTATTGTAAACCATTATGTAATGGTCGTGTGTAAACAGGATATTTTAGATTATCATTATTTGATAATCTACGTAAAGCTTTTTAAACCTTTATTTATGAAATAAAGGTTATGGTTTGTTTTAAAATGAATGCAGTCTTTGAAAAACGTCTCATATAGAGGTCAAAACCTCGCAACGAAATCAATTAATATGGAACGTTTTTAATCAATAAGAACGGGACATTTCAGTTGGTATCCGAGCGTTGGTCTTAGAGAACCAGAATTTTGCATTAGTGTGTCTTATCGAGTTTGTTAGGATGCATTAGTGAGTTTGGACTTCGACCGTGTTTACTTGAAAAATGATTGCTTAACAAATTTTGTTGGAAACTATATATTTTTAACATGTGAATATTATGTGATATATTAATCTCTTAACGCGTTTGATATTATGTGATAGATGTCTACCTCTAGAACAAGTCCCATTGACTCACCTAATAATAATGACGAGTCAAATGTAAATTGGAATGATTCGTGGACTGATTCACAAGTTCCCGAAGAGGAACCGGAAGAAGAGTCGGAACCGGAAGAAGAATCGGAACCGGAAGAAGAATCGGAACCAGATGAAGAAATAGAACCGGTGGGGGAAATAATAAAACGGTTAAGTAAAAGAAAATCCTCAACCAACCGACCAAGGTTAATTATGGTCAATGGTGTTTCCGCCAAGGAAGCAAAATATTGGGAGGATTACCAATTCTCCGATGAATCGGATTCCGACGAGAATTCCGATGATGTTATAGAAATTACCCCAACTGAATTTAAAAAGGCAAAAGAAAATAATAAGGGAAAGGGCATAAAAACAGAGAAATCTAATTCCAACCCCGATGAACTTTATATGTATCGTCAACCCCCGAAGTCCTTAAGTTGTAACAATGACCCGGGAACCTCTAAACCACCCGGTTTTTCTAAACCAATGTGGATAACGACAGCTCGTATTAGGGGAACATCATATATCCCTAGAAACTTGGCAAAACGAACCAAAACCGAAGAAGAAGAAACGAGCGAGTCGGAATAAGATAGTTGTATTCGTGTGGTGTAATATATGTAATATAGTGTGCTTATGCTTTATGATATATGTAAAAATTGCTTGTATTAATAAGTATTTTTTTTTATGAATCTAACTCTTGTCTATTTTACAGTTTAAAAACACAAAATGGATAGACAACCCAATATTTTAAGAGACCTACCCGGAGACATGATTGATGAAATCTTGTCTAGAGTCGGTCAGAATTCCTCGGCACAACTATTTAAGGCGAGATCAGTTTGTAAGACATTCGAAGAACGTTCCAAGAATGTCTTGGTTTATAAGAGACTTTCGTTTGAAAGATGGGGGATATCACATTGGGAAACCCATAAGTTACGATGTGTTTACTTTGACGCATATATTGCGGGGAACCCAAATGCTATTTTACGCAACGGGTTAAGAAATTATTTTGACTCAATATATCCGAATATTGGACTTCGTGATTTAGAAAAAGCGGCTAACATGCAACATAAAGAAGCATGTTATGCTTACAAATTAGTAATGTTCGCTTCTCACCAAAGTGAGAACAAGAACATCGGGCTACAACTATTAAACAAAACGTTTCCACAAGTGACGGAGTCGGTAATTGGGGTAAGAAATGAGGTTTTTAGATTGTTACGAGACTGTTGGACATTACGTAACCCTCGTCCCTTTGACGACGTTACAACACGCTGTCTTATCAACGGCCATAACGGTTATGTTCCACAAGACCAAGGATGGGAAGTAATCCTAGTAAAACCAGAATGCATGACTTGTTTCTGGACGTATGAATTACGTGTCTTTATTGCCTTTGCTGAACGACTTGTGTACTAGCTAGAATTATCTTCACAACTATCTTGTATCAAAGTTATTGTGTGCTATATTTTATGCTTTATGTAAAATAAGCGGTATTGTAAGTTTGTAAAATATTGTATAAAAGTTTGAACGCGAAATATTATTATAATCAGTTTTTCATATAGAATTGTAGTAGTTGAATTGTATATTAGCTACTAAGTATGAACTTAACGGGTAGGTACTACCCGAATTTAAACTTATAAAACGCTAATATGAAGAAAAAGCTTTTATAAATGAGTTCATATTATGCTACGAAATACTATTAACTACTCTTAATATTCTGTATGATTAACTTGTTCCATTTGACTATTTTGAAGGAAATGGCACCGACTACTCGACACACCGTGAATATGAATGAAGAGGAATTCCGTACTTTTCTAGCTTCAAACATAGCCGCAGTACAGGCTGCACTACATACCAACAATAACCTTGGATCTAGCAGTACAGGAAATCGTGTAGGATGCACCTACAAAGAATTCACTGCCTGCAAACCTTTGGAATTTGATGGAACCGAAGGACCGATCGGATTGAAACGGTGGACCGAGAAGGTCGAATCGGTGTTTGCCATAAGTAAGTGTACTGAAGAGGACAAAGTGAAGTACGCTACGCATACCTTCACAGGTTCTGCGTTAACATGGTGGAATACCTATCTAGAGCAAGTGGGACAAGACTATGCGTACGCACTACCGTGGTCAGCATTCAAGCACTTGATGAACGAGAAGTATCATCCCAGAACCGAGGTCAATAAGCTCAAGACAGAACTTAGAGGGTTACGAACCCAAGGATTTGATATTACCACGTACGAAAGACGATTCACAGAATTGTGCCTATTGTGTCCGGGAGCATTCGAAGATGAGGAAGAGAAGATCGACGCGTTTGTGAAAGGATTACCGGAAAGAATCCAAGAAGATATAAGTTCACACGAGCCCGCCTCTATACAACAGGCATGTAGAATGGCTCACAAACTAGTGAACCAGATTGAAGAAAGAATTAAAGAACAGACTGCTGAAGAGGCCAATGTGAAGCAAGTCAAAAGAAAGTGGGAGGAAAACGGTGATAAGAATCACCAATACAACAACAACAACAATTACAACAATAATCGCAACAATTATCCCAACAATCGCAACATCAATCGAAACTACAACAAACGACCCAACAACAACAACAACAACAGCAACTACAACAATCATCCCAACAACAATAATAACCGCAACAACAACAACAATCAGAAGCAGCTATGCCAAAGGTGTGAAAAGTATCACTCGGGGTTCTGCACCAAATTTTGCAACAAATGTAAAAGAAATGGTCATAGCGCGGCGAAGTGTGAGGTCTACGGACCAGGGGTTAATAGAACGAAAGGAACAAATGGTGTCGGAACGAGTAATGGCGGAGCAAGTAGTGTCGGAGCAAGTTATGCCAATGTAGTTTGTTATAAATGTGGAAAACCGGGCCACATTATTAGAAATTGCCCAAACCAGGAGAACACAAATGGACAAGGCCGCGGAAGAGTTTTCAATATTAATGCGGCAGAGGCACAGGAAGACCCGGAGCTTGTTACAGGTACATTTCTTATTGACAATAAATCTTCTTACGTTTTATTTGATTCGGGTGCGGATAGATGCTATATGAGTAGAGATTTTTGTGCTAAATTAAGTTGTCCATTGACGCCTTTGGATAGTAAATTTTTACTCGAATTAGCAAATGGTAAATTAATTTCAGCAGATAATATATGTCGGAATCGAGAAATTAAACTGGTTAGCGAAACATTTAAGATTGATTTGATACCAGTAGAGTTAGGGAGTTTTGATGTGATAATCGTTATGGACTGGTTGAAAGAAGTGAAAGCAGAGATCGTCTGTTACAAAAATGCAATTCGCATTATACGAGAAAAAGGAAAACCCTTAATGGTGTACGGAGAAAAGGGCAACACGAAGCTACATCTTATTAGTAATTTGAAGGCACAAAAACTAATAAGAAAAGGTTGCTATGCTGTTCTAGCACACGTCAAGAAAGTACAAACTGAAGAAAAGAGCATCAATGATGTTCCCATTGCAAAAGAATTTCCCGATGTATTTCCGAAAGAATTACCGGGATTACCCCCACATCGATCCGTTGAATTTCAAATAGATCTTGTACCAGGAGCTGCACCAATAGCTCGTGCTCCTTACAGACTCGCACCCAGCGAGATGAAAGAACTGCAAAGCCAATTACAAGAACTTTTAGAGCGTGGTTTCATTCGACAAAGCACATCACCGTGGGGAGCTCCTGTTTTGTTTGTCAAGAAGAAAGATGGTACATTCAGGTTGTGTATCGACTACCGAGAGTTGAACAAACTTACCATCAAGAACCGCTACCCACTACCGAGAATCGATGACTTATTTGATCAACTACAAGGCTCGTTTGTTTATTCAAAGATTGACTTACGTTCCGGGTATCATCAAATGCGGGTGAAAGAAGATGATATTCCAAAGACTGCTTTCAGAACATGTTACGGTCATTACGAGTTTATGGTCATGCCGTTTGGTTTAACTAATGCACCAGCTGTGTTCATGGACCTTATGAACCGAGTGTGTGGACCATACCTTGACAAGTTTGTCATTGTTTTCATTGATGACATACTTATTTACTCAAAGAATGACCAAGAACACGGTGAACATTTGAGAAAGGTGTTAGAAGTATTGAGGAAGGAAGAATTGTACGCTAAGTTTTCAAAGTGTGCATTTTGGTTGGAAGAAGTTCAATTCCTCGGTCACATAGTGAACAAAGAAGGTATTAAGGTGGATCCGGCAAAGATAGAAACTGTTGAAAAGTGGGAAACCCCGAAAACTCCGAAACACATACGCCAGTTTTTAGGACTAGCTGGTTACTACAGAAGGTTCATCCAAGATTTTTCCAGAATAGCAAAACCCTTGACTGCATTAACGCATAAAGGGAAGAAATTTGAATGGAATGATGAACAAGAGAAAGCGTTTCAGTTATTAAAGAAAAAGCTAACTACGGTACCTATATTGTCATTGCCTGAAGGGAATGATGATTTTGTGATTTATTGTGACGCATCAAAGCAAGGTCTCAGTTGTGTATTAATGTAACGAACGAAGGTGATTGCTTATGCGTCTAGACAATTGAAGATTCACGAACAAAATTATACGACGCATGATTTGGAATTAGGAGCGGTTTTTTTTGCATTAAAGACTTGGAGGCACTACTTATATGGGGTCAAAAGTATTATATATACCGACCACAAAAGTCTTCAACACATATTTAATCAGAAACAACTGAATATGAGGCAGCGTAGGTGGATTGAATTGTTGAATGATTACGACTTTGAGATTCGTTACCACCCGGGGAAGGCAAATTTGGTAGCCGATGCCTTGAGCAGGAAGGACAGAGAACCCATTCGAGTAAAATCTATGAATATAATGATTCATAATAACCTTACTACTCAAATAAAGGAGGTGCAACAAGGAGTTTTAAAAGAGGGAAATTTAAAGGATGAAATACCCAAAGGATCGGAGAAGCATCTTAATATTCAGGAAGACGGAACCCGGTATAGGGCTGAAAGGATTTGGGTACCAAAATTTGGAGATATGAGAGAAATGGTACTTAGAGAAGCTCATAAAACCAGATACTCAATACATCCTGGAACGGGGAAGATGTACAAGGATCTCAAGAAACATTTTTGGTGGCCGGGTATGAAAGCCGATGTTGCTAAATACGTAGGAGAATGTTTGACGTGTTCTAAGGTCAAAGCTGATCATCAGAAACCATCAGGTCTACTTCAACAACCCGAAATCCCGGAATGGAAATGGGAAAACATTACCATGGATTTCATCACTAAATTGCCAAGGACTGCAAGTGGTTTTGATACCATTTGGGTAATAGTTGATCGTCTCACCAAATCAGCACACTTCTTACCAATAAGAGAAGATGACAAGATGGAGAAGTTAGCACGACTGTATTTGAAGGAAGTCGTCTCCAGACATGGAATACCAATCTCTATTATCTCTGATAGGGATGGCAGATTTATTTCAAGATTCTGGCAGACATTACAGCAAGCATTAGGAACTCGTCTAGACATAAGTACTGCCTATCATCCACAAACTGATGGGCAGAGCGAAAGGATGATACAAACGCTTGAAGACATGCTACGAGCATGTGTTATTGATTTCGGAAACAGTTGGGATCGACATCTACCGTTAGCAGAATTTTCCTACAACAACAGCTACCATTCAAGCATTGAGATGGCGCCGTTTGAAGCACTTTATGGTAGAAAGTGCAGGTCTCCGATTTGTTGGAGTGAAGTGGGGGATAGACAGATTACGGGTCCGGAGATTATACAAGAAACTACCGAGAAGATCATCCAAATTCAACAACGGTTGAAAACCGCCTAAAGTCGACAAAAGAGCTACGCTGACATTAAAAGAAAAGATATAGAATTTGAAATTGGAGAGATGGTCATGCTTAAAGTTGCACCTTGGAAAGGCGTTGTTCGATTTGGTAAACGAGGGAAATTAAATCCAAGGTATATTGGACCATTCAAGATTATTGATCGTGTCGGACCAGTAGCTTACCGACTTGATTTACCTCAACAACTCGCGGCTGTACATAACACTTTCCACGTCTCGAATTTGAAGAAATGTTTTGCTAAAGAAGATCTCACTATTCCGTTAGATGAAATCCAAATCAACGAAAAACTTCAATTCATCGAAGAACCCGTCGAAATAATGGATCGTGAGGTTAAAAGACTTAAGCAAAACAAGATACCAATTGTTAAGGTTCGATGGAATGCTCGTAGAGGACCCGAGTTCACCTAGGAGCGTGAAGATCAGATGAAGAAGAAATACTCGCATCTATTTCCAGAAGATTCGTCAACACCTTCAACAGCTTAAAATTTCGGGACGAAATTTATTTAACGGGTAGGTACTGTAGTGACCCGAACTTTTCCATGTTTATATATATTAATTGAGATTGATATTTACATGATTAAATGTTTCCAACATGTTAAGCAATCAAACTTGTTAATATTTGATTAATTGAAATATGTTTCATATAGACAATTGACCACCCAAGTTGACCGGTGATTCACGAACGTTAAAACTTGTAAAAACTATACGATGACATATATATGGTTATATATATAGTTAACATGTTTTTATTATAAGTATGTATCTCATTAGGTATTTTAACAATGAGTTATATACATAAAAATGAGACTATTAATTTAAGAAACTCGAAAACGATATATATAACGATTATCGTTATAACAACGTCTTACTAGGTACATATGAATCATATTAAGATATTGATACACTTGGTTAATTATGTTAAATGATAAGTAAATATATTATTAAGTGTATTAACAATGAAATACATATGTAAAAATAAGACTACTAACTTAATGATTTCGAAACGAGACATATATGTAACGATTATCGTTGTAACGACATTTAACTGTATATACATCATACTAAGATATATTATATATCATAATATCATGATAATATAATAATTTAACATCTCATTTGTTATAATAAACAATGGGTTAACAACATTCAACAAGATCGTTAACCTAAAGGTTTCAAAACAACATTTACATGTAACGACTAACGATGACTTAACGACTCAGTTAAAATGTATATACATGTAGTGTTTTAATATGTATTCATACAATTTTGAAAGACTTCAAGACACTTATCAAAATACTTCTACTTAACAAAAATGCTTACAATTACATCCTCATTCAGTTTCATCAACAATTCTACTCGTATGCACCCGTATTCGTACTCATACAATACACAGCTTTTAGATGTATGTACTATTGGTATATACACTCCAATGATCAGCTCTTAGCAGCCCATGTGAGTCACCTAACACATGTGGGAACCATCATTTGGCAACTATCATGAAATATCTCATAAAATTACAAAAATATGAGTAATCATTCATGACTTATTTACATGAAAACAAAATTACATATCCTTTATATCTAATCCATACACCAACGACCAAAAACACCTACAAACACTTTCATTCTTCAATTTTCTTCATCTAATTGATCTCTCTCAAGTTCTATCTTCAAGTTCTAAGTGTTCTTCATAAATTCCAAAAGTTCTAGTTTCATAAAATCAAGAATACTTTCAAGTTTGCTAGCTCACTTCCAATCTTGTAAGGTGATCATCCAACCTCAAGAAATCTTTGTTTCTTACAGTAGGTTATCATTCTAATACAAGGTAATAATCATATTCAAACTTTGGTTCAATTTCTATAACTATAACAATCTTATTTCAAGTGATGATCTTACTTGAACTTGTTTTCGTGTCATGATTCTGCTTCAAGAACTTCGAGCCATCCAAGGATCCATTGAAGCTAGATCCACTTTTATCTTTTTCAGTAGGTTTATCCAAGGAACTTAAGGTAGTAATAATGTTCATAACATCATTCGATTCATACATATAAAGCTATCTTATTCGAAGGTTTAAACTTGTAATCACTAGAACATAGTTTAGTTAATTCTAAACTTGTTCGCAAACAAAAGTTAATCCTTCTAACTTGACTTTTAAAATCAACTAAACACATGTTCTATATCTATATGATATGCTAACTTAATGATTTAAAACCTGAAAACACGAAAAACACCGTAAAACCGGATTTACGCCGTCGTAGTAACACCGCGGGCTGTTTTGGGTTAGTTAATTAAAAACTATGATAAACTTTGATTTAAAAGTTGTTATTCTGAGAAAATGATTTTTATTATGAACATGAAACTATATCCAAAAATTATGGTTAAACTCAAAGTGGAAGTATGTTTTCTAAAATGGTCATCTAGACGTCGTTCTTTCGACTGAAATGACTACCTTTACAAAAACGACTTGTAACTTATTTTTCCGACTATAAACCTATAATTTTTCTGTTTGGATTCATAAAATAGAGTTCAATATGAAACCATAGCAATTTGATTCACTCAAAACGGATTTAAAATGAAGAAGTTATGGGTAAAACAAGATTGGATAATTTTTCTCATTTTAGCTACGTGAAAATTGGTAACAAATCTATTCCAACCATAACTTAATCAACTTGTATTGTATATTATGTAATCTTGAGATACCATAGACACGTATACAATGTTTTGACCTATCATGTCGACACATCTATATATATTTCGGAACAACCATAGACACTCTATATGTGAATGTTGGAGTTAGCTATACAGGGTTGAGGTTGATTCCAAAATATATATAGTTTGAGTTGTGATCAATACTGAGATACGTATACACTGGGTCGTGGATTGATTCAAGATAATATTTATCGATTTATTTCTGTACATCTAATTGTGGACAACTAGTTGTAGGTTACTAACGAGGACAGCTGACTTAATAAACTTAAAACATCAAAATATATTAAAAGTGTTGTAAATATTTTTGAACATACTTTGATATATATGTATATATTGTTATAGGTTCGTGAATCAACCAGTGGCCAAGTCTTACTTCCCGACGAAGTAAAAACCTGTGAAAGTGAGTTATAGTCCCACTTTTAAAATCTAATATTTTTGGGATGAGAATACATGCAGATTTTATAAATGATTTACAAAATAGACACAAGTACGTGAAACTACATTCTATGGTTGAATTATCGAAATCGAATATGCCCCTTTTTATTAAGTCTGGTAATCTAAGAATTAGGGAACAGACACCATAATTGACGCGAATCCTAAAGATAGATCTATCGGGCCCAACAAGCCCCATCCAAAGTACCGGATGCTTTAGTACTTCGAAATTTATATCATATCCGAAGGGTGTCCCGGAATGATGGGGATATTCTTATATATGCATCTTGTTAATGTCGGTTACCAGGTGTTCACCATATGAATGATTTTATCTCTATGTATGGGATGTGTATTGAAATATGAAATCTTGTGGTCTATTATTATGATTTGATATATATAGGTTAAACCTATAACTCACCAACATTTTTGTTGACGTTTTAAGCATGTTTATTCTCAGGTGATTATTAAGAGCTTCCGTTGTCGCATACTTAAATAAGGACGAGATTTGGAGTCCATGCTTGTATGATATTGTGTAAAAACTGCATTCAAGAAACTTGTTTTGTTGTAACATATTTGTATTGTAAACCATTATGTAATGGTCGTGTGTAAACAGGATATTTTAGATTATCATTATTTGATAATCTACGTAAAGCTTTTTAAACCTTTATTGATGAAATAAAGGTTATGGTTTGTTTTAAAATGAATGCAGTCTTTGAAAAACGTCTCATATAGAGGTCAAAACCTCGCAACGAAATCAATTAATATGGAACGTTTTTAATCAATAAGAACGGGACATTTCAGAAAGGAATAATCAGGAAGGAGAAACGATCTAAATATAATTGAGTTGTGAGGATTGTAAGGAAAAACAGAAGGGACGAGTGGTTAAGTACTTGGTATGTGTTCGAGAGGTCGCGGGTTCGAGTCCCGTTTGGTTCATCTTTTTATTAAAAGCTTCTATAAAGGGTATTTTTATTACTAATTTTATTTCAATTATTATTATTGTTATTATGATTATTATTAATATTGTTCTTAATGTCACTAGCATTATAACTAATATTAAAAATTATTGATACAAGTATTATAAGTATTATTATTATTATTATTATTAATTAAAATTATTATGATTATGTTTAGAATTAGATAAAATATGATAAAAAGAATATAATTACATTGTTTTGATAAGTATAGATATGAATTTATTACGCTCATGAGCATTTTTATGATCTATGTAAGAGTAGTATGATTATTATTGCGCTTAATGACCTGATTAAGATATTAAGTATTAAGAACGATATTGGTATTATGAAATAGACATGATATAAAGGATATTATAAATTATAGTCATAAACCTTAATCGTTATACTTATTATTACTAAGTATTAGTGTTATGATTGTTATTATATTTATTATTATTAATATCAATATTATTATTGTTATTACTAGTAGAATTATCATTATTATAATAAATATCATTGTTATTATAGATATCATTATTAATAATATTATTATCATTTTTTTTTTATTTGAAACTATTATTATTACTATCTTTAGTATTAATATCATTAGTATTAAAAATTATATTATTATTATTATATTTGTGCTAGTATTATCAAATATTGTTTTTGCAAACAAAAGAAATTTATATAAAGAATATACTTAGTACATAAGTATACTAATAATATCTAATATTAAGATATAATATTATTTATTTTGATGTAACGTCAACTAAATTATATATCAAATAAACTTTATGATATATAATATGTATTAACAAAATTATATATAAATATTAACCTTAATACATAACTAAATATATATAAACTTGCACGATTACGATTATATGTATTAATATATATACAAATGATATAGGTTCATGAATCCGAGACCAACCCTGCATTGTTCAATATAGTCATATGTATTTTTACAACAAAATACATTAGGTGAGTTTAATTTGCCTTTTTTACCCTTTATATTTTTGGGCTGAGAATACATGCACTATTTTAATAACTGTTTTACAATACTTATATGCGTGAGTTTCATTAATCCCTTTTTAAATACTTTTGCAATATATATTTTTGGGGACTGAGAATACATGCGATGTTTTTATAATTGTTTTACGAAATAGACACAAGTAATCGAAACTACACTCTATGGTTGAATTATCGAAATCGAATATGCCCCTTTTTATTAAGTCTGGTAATCTAAGAATTAGGGAACAGACACCCTAATTGATGCGAACTCTAAAGATAGATCTACTGGGCCCAACAAGCCCCATCCAAAGTACCGGATGCTTTAGTACTTCGAAATTTATATCATGTCCGAAGGAGGATCCCGGAATAATGGGGATATTCTTATATGCATATTGTGAATGTCGGTTACCAGGTGTTCAATCCAAATGAATGATATTTTAGTCTCTATGCATGGGACGTATGTTTATGAGAAATGGAAATATGAAATCTTATGGTCTATTAAAATGATGGAAATGATTATTTATGTTAAACTAATGAACTCACCAACCTTTTGGTTGACACTTGAAAGCATGTTTATTCTCAGGTATGAAAGAAATCTTCTGCTGTGCAATTGCTCATTTTAAAGATATTACTTAGAGTCATTCATGACATATTTCAAAAGACGTTGCATTCGAGTCGTTGAGTTCATCGAGATTATTATTAAGTCAATTATAGTTAGATATATTATAAAATGGTATGCATGCCGTCAACTTTAGATGTAATGAAAGATTGTCTTTTCAAAAACGAATGCAATGTTTGTAAAATGTATCATATAGAGGTCAAGTACCTCGCGATGTAATCAACTGTTGTGAATCGTTTATAATCGATATGGACTTCGTCCGGATGAATTAGGACGGGTCTTCACATTACAACGTGCTGCCTTACCAACGGCCGCAACGGTTATTTCCTACATGACCAAGGATGGCAAATAGTATTAGTAAAACCCAAGTGCATGACTTGTTTCTGATCCTATGAATTACGTGTCTTTATTGCCTTTACTGAATGACTTATGTTTAACTAGAATTGTCTTCACAGCTGCCTTGTATCAAAGTTATTGTGTACTATATTTCATGCTGTATGTAAAATAGCGGTATTGTATGTTTGTATAATATTGTATTAAAGTTTAAATGCGAAATATTATTGTAATCAGTTTTTTCATATAGAATTGTAGTAGTTGAATTGTATATTAGCTACTAAGTATGAACTTAACGGGTAGGTACTACCCGAATTAAAAATTATAAAACGCTAATATGAAGAAAAAAATTTTATAAATAAGTTCATATTATGCTACGAAATACTATTGACTACTCCTAATATTCTATATGATTAACTGAACTCTTTTGGCTATTTTTGAAGGAAATGACACCAAATACTAGACACAACATGAACATGAGCGAGGAAGACTTTCGTGTTTTCCTTGCAGCAAACATAGCCGCAGTACAGGCTGCAATGCAAAACAACAACAATAACTCTGAATCTAGTAATAGAACTAACTCTACAAGAAATCGTGTAGGATGCTCCTACAAGGAATTCACTGCCTGTAAACCTCTGAATTCGATGGAACCGAAGGACCAATCGGATTAAAACGGTGGACCGAGAAGGTCGAATCGGTGTTTGCCATAAGTAAATATACCGAAGAAGACAGAGTGAAGTACGCTACGCATATTTTCACAGGTACCGCGTTAACATGGTGGAACACCTATCTCGAGCAGGTGGGACAAGATGCTGCTTATGCGCTACCGTGGTCAGCATTCAAACACATGATGAATGAGCAGTACCTTCCGAGAAATGAGATTAATAAGCTCAAGATAGAGCTTAGGGGATTACGAACGCAAGGATTCGATATTACCATATACGAATGATGATTCACAGAGTTGTGCCTATTGTGTCCAAGAGTGTTCGAAGATTAAGAAGAGCAGATTGACAAATTTGTAAAAGGACTACCAGAGAAGATTCAGGAGGTGTGAGTTCAAACGAACCCACATCAATGCAAAACGCAAGTCGAATGGCTCACAAACTCATAAACCTGATTGAGGGAAGAATTAAAGAGCAGGCGGTCGAAGAGGCCAACATGAAACAAGTCAAGAGAAAGTGGGACGAAAATAATGATAAGGGTCACCAATACAACAACAACAACAATCACAATCATAATCGCAACAACTATCACCATAACCGCAACATCAATCGCAAATACAAAAACCATCCCAACAACAACAACAACTACAACAACTGTCCCACTAACAACAACAACAACAACAACAACAACAACAACTACCACAACTGTCCCAACAACAATAACAATCGCAACAACAACCATTTCAATAACAACAATGGCAACAAAAACCAGAAAATTCTGTGCAAAAGGTGTAAAGGGTACCATTCGACTAATTACTGTTCAGTATCATGTACCAAGTGTAATAGAAAGGGGCATAGTGCGATAATGTGTGAGTTTACGGACCAGGGGTTAAAGGAACAGAAAATGCCGACATTACTTGTTTCAGATACGGGAAGAAGGGCCATTACAAAAGTATGTGTCCAAAACAGGGGAATAATAATGGTCAAGGTCGAGGAAGAGTTTTCAACATTAATGCAGTAGAAGCGCAGGAAGACCCGGAGCTTGTTACGGGTACGTTTCTTATTGACGATAAACCTGCTTATGTTTTATTTGATTCGGGTGCGGATATAAGCTATATAAGTAGAGATTTTTGTGCCAAATTATATTGTCCATTAATGCCTTTGGATTATAAGCTTTTACTCAAATTAGCAGACGGTAAATTAACTAAAGCCGATAGAATATGCCGGAACCGAAAAATTAAACTGGTTGACGAAACGTTTAAGATTAACTTCATACCAGTAGAGTTAGGGAGTTTCGATGTGATAATCGGCATGGACTGGTTGAAAATAGAGAGAGCAGAGGTGGTTTGCTACAAGAATGCGATTCGCATTCTGCGCGAAAAGGTAAAACCCTTAATGGTGTACGGAGAAAAGAGCAACGTGAAGTTAAATCTTATTAGCAGCTTGAAGGCGTAAAAGCTAATAAGAAAAGGTTGCTATTTCATTCTAGCACACGTCGAGAAAGTCAAACCCGAAAAAAAGAAGATCAGTGATGTTCCCATCGCAAAAGAATTTTCCGATGTATTTCCAAAAGAATTACCGGGACTACCTCCACACCGATCCGTTGAATTCCAAATAGATATTGTACCCAGAGCTGCACCAATAGCTCGTACCCCGTACAGACTCGCACCCAGCGAAATGAAGAAATTACAAAGCCAATTACAAGAACTTTTAGAGCATGGTTTCATTTGACCAAGTACATCACCGTGGGGAGCTCCTGTTTTGTTTGTCAAAAAGAAGGATGGTACATTCAGGTTGTGTATCGACTATCGAGAGTTGAACAAACTTACCATCAAGAATCGTTATCCACTACCGAGAATCGACGACTTATTTGATCAACTACAAGGCTCGTCGATTTATTCGAAAATCAATTTATGTTCCGGGTATCATCAAATGCGAGTGAAGGAGCATGATATTTCGAAGACAGTTTTTAGAACTCGTTATGGTCATTATGAGTTTATGGTTATGCCGTTTGGATTGACTAACGCACCAGATATGTTCATGGACCTCATGAACCAAGTGTGTGGACCATATCTTGACATGTTTGTCATTGTTTTCATCGATGACATATTTACTCAAAGAATGATCAAGAAAACAGAGAACATTTGAGAAAAGTACTAGTATTGTTAAGGAAGGAAAAACTGTATGCTAAGTTTTCAAAGTGTGCATTTTGGTTGGAAGAAGTTCAATTCCTCGGCCACGTAGTGAACAAAGAAGGTATTCAGGTTGATCCGGCAAAGGTTGAAATCGTTGAAAAGTGGGAAACCCCGAAAACTCCGACGCACATACGTCAATTTTTAGGATTGGCTGGTTACTACAGAAGATTCATCCAAGATTTTTCCAAAATAGCAAAACCCTTGACTGCATTAACGCATAAAGGGAAGAAATTTGAATGGAAGGATGAACAAGAGAAAGCGTTTCAATTGTTGAATAAAAAGCTAACTACGGTACCTATATTGTCATTGCCTGAAGGGAATGATGATTTTGTGATTTATTGTGACGCCTCAAAGCAAGGTCTAGGTTGTATATTAATGAAACGGACGAAGGTAATTGCTTATGCATTCAAACAATTGATGATTCATGAGCAAAATTATATAACTTACGATTTGAAATTAGGCGCTGTTGTTGTTGCATTAAAGATGTGGAGGTGATATCGGCTAAAAAGTTACGTTTTCACTCCGGTATTAAGGCCCAAAAACAAGAAAGTTCCAAACTTTATCGGCAAAATACCCGCTTCGTCGGTCAATATTGACGAACAAGTAATTATGAAGATGGTGAAAAAAGAATCAAGAGAAACGGAGCTAAATCGAAGATTCTAAAGCGAAAACGGTGAAAGACAAGAAAACAAGTTACGATCCAGGGAATCAGGCTGACCAGGCAAGCCAAACGGCTTGCTAAACAGCCTTCCTGGCTCAGAAATGGCCTGCCAAACGGGCTCAGCAAACGGGCCCTGTAAACAGGCTGGCTTGGCAAACGGCATGTGCAAACGGCCTGCCAACCATTTGCAGGCAAAAATCAAGCTTATTTAAAGGGCATTTGTCATTCATTCCAACACACACTTTAATTCACTTCTTTCTCTCTCTTGTACAGTATTAGTCATACTTTCAAGGTCTTCAACTCCGTGCGGGAAACCTAGTACCCGGATAAGAACGCCGAAGATTGTATTAGGAATGGTCTGGAGTCTTGAAGTTGTCACTTTAGTGTATGTTATGACATAATAAGTTATAATGCCGAAATAACATTATGGTTTGTGTATGTTGTCAAAATGCTTTCCGATTATGCTTTGAACACAATTACTTTTCCAACTAATAGAACGTAGTTATTGGCTCTGTTATTGGGAAGTCGCGAACCCCGATTCAGAGTACACTATCTGTGTCACCCCTTGGTAAGAGAAGTCTATCGGATACAATGTGAGTTTGACTAAGGCACACTGGTTGTAGTAAGCCCACCGAGCCTTGGATTCCGACTGAGGACTCTTTTGTAGTGAAACATCTGACTAGACCCTTAGTACATTGTCGATCCTAGACCATTCTAGTGTAGTCACCAAGCATATAAACTTCGTACGTGTACGCTGAAGCACAACGGTTGTTGTAAGCTGTACCTCTGCTAAGTAAGGCCATGGAACATGGTTAGTGTTGACTAGTACACTTCACCATAACGCAGTCTCGAGCATTGCACCCCGCTTGAGGGATTCTTGGTTAATTAAGGAACTGTTTGTTCAAACACATAAAGGATTGGACCGTTAGGATAACCGAACATTTTCATGGAAGTCAGCTTGACTTGTGTAGTGACCCAAAATTTTCCATGTTTATATATATTAATTGAGATTGATATTTACATGATTAAATGTTTCCAACATGTTAAGCAATCAAACTTGTTAAGACTTGATTAATTGAAATACGTTTCATATAGACAATTGACCACCCAAGTTGACCGGCGATTCACGAACGTTAAAACTTGTAAAACCGACATGACGATATATATATGGATATACATATGGTTAACATGAGATTATGATAAGTAAGTATCTCCATAAGTATATTAACAATGAGTTATATACATATAAACAAGACTATATACATATAAACAAGACTACTAACTTAAGGATTTCGAAACGAGACATATATGTAACGATTATTGTTGTAACGACATTTAAATGTATATATATCATATTAAGATATATTAATATATCATAATATCATGATAATATAATAATTTAACATCTCATTAGATATAATAAACAATGGGTTAACAACATTAATTGAGATCGTTAACTTAAAGGTTTCAAAACAACACTTACATGTAACGACTAACGATGACTTAACGACTCAGTTAAAATGTATATACATGTAGTGTATTTAGATGTATTAAAATACTTTTGGAAGACTTCAAGAAATATATCAAAACATTCATACTTAACGAAAATGGTTACAGTTACATTTCCATTCTTTTCTTTCATCAAGAATTCTAGTCGTATTCTTACCCGTATTATACACAGCTTCAAAACGTACTTACTATGAGTATATACCAATAGGAACTAGCATGGGATTCCACTCTTGATTATGTCATGTATGACTAATCAATTTTAACTTCTACCATGAGCTAGTCAACTAACTAGAACTCCTTTTAACCCCACTCACCACTCACCAATTACCACTCATCATTCACTCCATTTCACTTCCAATTCTCTTTATAATTCTCCCTCAACACACACACACACACTATTATGAACGTATTTTTCCAGTAGTTAATCATCATCTTCATCAAAAATCACTTCAAGAATCAAGCTATAATCATCATAGGAAGAACACTTCAAGAACACTTCAAAAATCCCTTCAAGTTTACTAATTTACTTCCAAGCTTTCTAATCCATTCCAAGTAATCATCTAAGATCAAGAAACCTTTGTTATATACAGTAGGTTATGTTTCTTATTCAAGGTAATATTCATATTCAAACTTTGATTCAATTTCTATAACTATAAACTATCTTAATTCGAGTAAAAATCTTGCTTGAACTTGTTTTTGTGTCATGATCCTACTTCAAGAACTTTTAAGCCATCCAAGATCCTTTGAAGCTAGATCATTCCTTGTCACTTCCAGTAGGTTTACCTACTAAACTTGAGGTAGTAATGATGTTCATAACATCATTCGATTCATATATATAAAACTATCTTATTCGAAGGTTTAAACTCGTAATCACTAGAACATAGTTTAGTTAATTCTAAACTTGTTCGCAAACAAAAGTTAATCCTTCTAACTTGACTTTTAAAATTAACTACACACATGTTCTATATCTATATGATATGCTAACTTAATGATTTAAAACCTGGAAACACGAAAAACACCGTAAAACCGGATTTACGCCGTCGTAGTAACACCGCGGGCTGTTTTGGGTTAGTTAATTAAAAACTATGATAAACTTTGATTTAAAAGTTGTTATTCTGAGAAAATGATTTTTATTATGAACATGAAACTATATCCAAAAATTATGGTTAAACTCAAAGTGGAAGTATGTTTTCTAAAATGGTCATCTAGACGTCGTTCTTTCGACTGAAATGACTACCTTTACAAAAATGACTTGTAACATATTTTTCCGACTATAAACCTATACTTTTCTATTTAGATTCATAAAATAGAGTTCAATATGAAACCATAGCAATTTGATTCACTCAAAACGGATTTAAAATGAAGAAGTCATGGGTAAAACAAGATTGGATAATTTTTCTCATTTTAGCTACGTGAAAATTGGTAACAAATCTATTCCAACCATAACTTAATCAACTTGTATTATATATTATGTAATCTTGAGATACCATAGACACGTATACAATGTTTCGACCTATCATGTCGACACATCTATATATATTTCGGAACAACCATAGACACTCTATATTTGAATGTTGGAGTTAGCTATACAGGGTTGAGGTTGATTCCAAAATATATATAGTTTGAGTTGTGATCAATACTGAGATACGTATACACTGGGTCGTGGATTGATTTAAGATAATATTTATCGATTTATTTCTGTACATCTAACTGTGGACAACTAGTTGTAGGTTACTAACGAGGACAGCTGACTTAATAAACTTAAAACATCAAAATATATTAAAAGTGTTGTAAATATATTTTAAACATACTTTGATATATATGTATATATTGTTATAGGTTCGTGAATCAACCAGTGGCCAAGTCTTACTTCCCGACGAAGTAAAAATCTGTGAAAGTGAGTTATAGTCCCACTTTTAAAATCTAATATTTTTGGGATGAGAATAAATGTAGGTTTTATAAATGATTTACAAAATAGACACAAGTACATGAAACTACATTCTATGGTTGAATTATCGAAATCGAATATGCCCCTTTTTATTAAGTCTGGTAATCTAAGAATTAGGGAACAGACACCCTAATTGACGCGAATCCTAAAGATAGATCTATTGGGCCTAACAAACCCCATCCAAAGTACCGGATGCTTTAGTACTTCAAAATTTATATCATATCCGAAGGGTGTCCCGGAATGATGGGGATATTCTTATATATATGCATCTTGTTAATGTCGGTTACCAGGTGTTCACCATATGAATGATTTTTATCTCTATGTATGGGATGTGTATTGAAATATGAAATCTTGTGGTCTATTATTACGATTTGATATATATAGGTTAAACCTATAACTCACCAACATTTTTGTTGACGTTTAAAGCATGTTTATTCTTAGGTGAATACTAAGAGCTTCCGCTGTTGCATACTAAAATAAGGACAAGATTTGGAGTCCATGTTTGTATGATATTGTGTAAAAACTGCATTCAAGAAACTGATTTCGATGTAACATATTTGTATTGTAAACCATTATGTAATGGTCGTGTGTAAACAGGATATTTTAGATTATTATTATTTGATAATCTACATAAAGCTTTTTAAACCTTTATTTATGAAATAAAGGTTATGGTTTGTTTTAAAAATGAATGCAGTCTTTGAAAAACGTCTCATATAGAGGTCAAAACCTCGCAACGAAATCAATTAATATGGAACGTTTTTAATCAATAAGAACGGGACATTTCAGTTGGTATCAGAGCGTTGGTCTTAGAGAACCAGAAAATTTGCATTAGTGTGTCTTATCGAGTTTGTTAGGATGCATTAGTAAGTCTGGACTTCGACCGTGTTTTCTTTAAAAATGATTGCTTAACATTTTTGTTGGAAACTATATATTTTTAACATATGAATATTATGTGATATATTAATCTCTTAACGTGTTTGATATTATGTGATAGATGTCTACCTCTAGAACAAGTCCCATTGACTCACCTAATAAGAATGAAGAGTCAAATGTAAATTGGAATGATTCGTGGACTGATTCACAAGTTCCCGAAGAGGAACCGGAAGAAGAGTCGGAACCGGAAGAAGAATCGGAACCGGAAGAAGAATCGGAACCGGAAGAAGAAATAGAACCGGTGGGGGAAATAATAAAACGGTTAAGTAAAAGAGAATCCTCAACCAACCCACCAAGGTTAATTATGGTCAATGGTGTTTCCGCCAAGGAAGCAAAATATTGGGAGGATTACCAATTCTCCGATGAATCGGATTCCGACGAGAATTCCGATGATGTTATAGAAATTACCCCAACTGAATTTAAAAAGGTAAAAGAAAATAATAAGGGAAAGGGCATAAAAATAGAGAAATCTAATTCCAACCCCGATTAACTTTATATGTATCGTCAACCCCCGAAGTCCTTAAGTTGTAACAATGACCCGGGAACCTCTAAACCACCAGGTTTTTCTAAACCAATGTGGACAACGACGGCTCGTATTAGGGGAACATCATATATCCCTAGAAACTTGGCAAAACGAACCAAAACCGAACAAGAAGAAATGAGCTAGTCGGAATAAGATAGTTGTATTCGTGTGGTGTAATATATGTAATATAGTGTGCTTATGCTTTATGATATATGTAAAAAAAATTGCTTGTATTAATAAGTATTTTTTTATGAATCTAACTCTTGTCTATTTTACAGTATAAAAACACAAAATGGATAGACAACCCAATATTTTAAGAGACCTACCCAGAGACAAGATTGATGAAATCTTGTCTAGAGTCGGTCAGAATTCCTCGGCACAACTATTTAAGGCGAGATCAGTTTGTAAGACATTCGAAGAACGTTCCAAGAATGCCTTGGTTTATAAAAGGCTTTCGTTCGAAAGATGGGGGATATCACATTGGGAAATCCATAAGTTACGATGTGTTTACTTTGACGCATATATTGCGGGGAACCCAAATGCTATTTTACGCAACGGGTTAAGAAATTATTTTGACTCAGTATATCCGAATATAGGACTTCGTGATTTAGAAAAAGCGGCTAACATGCAACATAAAGAAGCATGTTATGCTTACGGGTTAGTAATGTTCGCTTCTCACCAAAGTGAGAACAAGAACATCGGGCTACAACTATTAAACAAAACGTTCCCACAAGTGACGGAGTCGGTAATTGGGGTAAGAAATGAGGTTTTTAGGTTATTACGAGACTGTTGGTCATTACGTAACCCTCGTCCCTTTGACGATGTTACAACACGCTGTCTTATCAAAGGCCATAACGGTTATGTTCCACAAGACCAAGGATGGGAAGTAGTCCTAGTAAAACCAGAATGCATGACTTGTTTCTGGACGTATGAATTATGTGTCTTTATTGCCTTTGCTAAACGACTTGTGTACTAGCTAGAATTATCTTCACAACTATCTTGTATCAAAGTTATTGTGTGCTATATTTCATGCTTTATGTAAAATAAGCGGTATTGTAAGTTTGTAAAATATTGTATAAAAGTTTGAACGCGAAATATTATTACAATCAGTTTTTCATATAGAATTGTAGTAGTTGAATTATATTAGCTACTAAGTATGAACTTAACGGGTAGGTACTACCCGAATTTAAACTTATAAAATGCTAATATGAAGAAAAATCTTTTATAAATGAGTTCATATTATGCTACGAAATACTATTAACTACTCTTAATATTCTGTATGATTAACTTGTTCCATTTGACTATTTTGAAGGAAATGGCACCGACTACTCGACACACCGTGAATATGAATGAAGAGGAATTCCGTACTTTTCTAGCTTCAAACAAAGCCGCAGTACAGGCTGCGCTACATACCAACAATAACCTTGGATCTGGCAGTACAGGAAATCGTGTAGGATGCACCTACAAAGAATTCACTGCCTGCAAACCTTTGGAATTTGATGGAACCGAAGGACCGATCAGATTGAAACGGTGGACCGAGAAGGTCGAATCGGTGTTTGCCATAAGTAAGTGTACTGAAGAGGACAAAGTGAAGTACGCTACGCATACCTTCACAGGTTCTGCGTTAACATGGTGGAATACCTATCTAGAGCAAGTGGGACAAGATGATGCGTACGCACTACCGTGGTCAGCATTCAAGCACTTGATGAACGAGAAGTACCGTCCCAGAACCGAGGTCAATAAGCTCAAGACAGAACTTAGAGGGTTACGAACCTAAGGATTTGATATTACCACGTACGAAAGACGATTCACAGAATTGTGCCTATTGTGTCCGGGAGCATTCGAAGATGAGGAAGAGAAGATCAACGCGTTTGTGAAAGGATTACCGGAAAGAATCCAAGAAGATATAAGTTCACACGAGCCCACCTCCATACAACAGGCATGTAGAATGGCTCACAAACTAGTGAACCAGATTGAAGAAAGAATTCAAGAACAGACTGCTGAAGAGGCCAATGTGAAGCAAGTCAAAAGAAAGTGGGAGGAAAACGGTGATAAGAATCACCAATACAACAACAACAGCAATTACAACAATTATCCCAACAATCGCAACATCAATCGCAACTACAACAAACGGCCCAATAACAACAACAACAACAACAACAACAACAACAGCAACTACAACAATCATCCCAACAACAATAATAACCGCAACAACAACAACAATCAGAAGCAGCTATGCCAAAGGTGTGAAAAGTATCACTTGGGGTTCTGCACCAAATTTTGCAACAAGTGTAAAAGAAATGGTCATAGCGCGGCGAAGTGTGAGGTCTACGGACCAGGGGTTAATAGAACGAAAGGAACAAATGGTGTTGGAACGAGTAATGGCAGAGCAAGTAGTATCGGAGCAAGTTATACCAATGTATTTTGTTATAAATGTGGAAAACCGGGCCACATTATTAGAAATTGCCCGAACCAGGAGAACACGAATGGACAAGGCCGCGGAAGAGTTTTCAATATTAATGCGGCAGAGGCACAGGAAGACCCGGAGCTTGTTACGGGTACGTTTCTTATTGACAATAAATCTGCTTACGTTTTATTTGATTTGGGTGCGGATAGAAGCTATATGAGTAGAGATTTTTGTGCTAAATTAAGTTGTCCATTGACACCTTTGGATAGTAAATTTTTACTCGAATTAGCAAATGATAAATTAATTTCAGCAGATAATATATGTCGGAATCGAGAAATTAAACTGGTTAGCGAAACATTTAAGATTGATTTGATACCAGTAGAGTTAGGGAGTTTTGATGTGATAATCGGTATGGACTGGTTGAAAGAAGTGAAAGCAGAGATCGTTTGTTACAAAAATGCAATTCGCATTATACGAGAAAAAGGAAAACCCTTAATGGTGTACGGAGAAAAGGGCAACACGAAGCTACATATTATTAGTAATTTGAAGGCACAAAAACTAATAAGAAAAGGTTGCTATGCTGTTCTAGCACAAGTCGAGAAAGTACAAACTGAAGAAAAGAGCATCAATGATGTTCCCATTGCAAAAGAATTTCCCGATGTATTTCCGAAAGAATTACCGGGATTACCCCCACAGCGATCCGTTGAATTTCAAATAGATCTTGTACCAGGAGCTGCACCAATAGCTCGTGCTCCTTACAGACTCGCACCCAGCGAGATGAAAAAACTGCAAAGCCAATTACAAGAACTTTTAGAGCGTGGTTTCATTCGACCAAGTACATCACCGTGGGGAGCTCCTGTTTTGTTTGTCAAGAAGAAAGATGGTACATTCAGGTTGTGTATCGACTACCGAGAGTTGAACAAACTTACCATCAAGAACCGCTACCCACTACCGAGAATCGACGACTTATTTGATCAACTACAAGGCTCGTATGTTTATTCAAAGATTGACTTACGTTCCGGGTATCATCAAATGCGGGTGAAAGAAGATGATATTCCAAAGACTGCTTTCAGAACACGTTACGGTCATTACGAGTTTATGGTCATGCCGTTTGGTTTAACTAATGCACCAGCTGTGTTCATGGACCTTATGAACCGAGTGTGTGGACCATACCTTGACAAGTTTGTCATTGTTTTCATTGATGACATACTTATTTACTCAAAGAATGACCAAGAACACGGTGAACATTTGAGAAAGGTGTTAGAAGTATTGAGGAAGGAAGAATTGTACGCTAAGTTTTCAAAGTGTGCATTTTGGTTGGAAGAAGTTCAATTCCTCTGTCATATAGTGAACAAAGAAGGTATTAAGGTGGATCCGGCAAAGATAGAAGCTGTTGAAAAGTGGGAAACCCCGAAAACTCCGAAACACATACGCCAGTTTTTAGGACTAGCTGGTTACTACAGAAGGTTCATCCAAGACTTTTCCAGAATAGCAAAACCCTTGACTGCATTAACGCATAAAGGGAAGAAATTTGAATGGAATGATGAACAACAGAAAGCATTTCAGTTATTGAAGAAAAAGCTAACTACGGCACCTATATTGTCATTGCCTGAAGGGAATGATGATTTTGTGATTTATTGTGACGCATCAAAGCAAGGTCTCGGTTGTGTATTAATGCAACGAACGAAGGTGATTGCTTATGCGTCTAGACAATTGAAGATTCACGAACAAAATTATACGACGCATGATTTGGAATTAGGCGCGGTTGTTTTTGCATTAAAGACTTGGAGGCACTACTTATATGGGGTCAAAAGTATTATATATACCGACCACAAAAGTCTTCAACACATATTTAATCAAAAACAACTGAATATGAGGCAGCGTAGGTGGATTGAATTATTGAATGATTACGACTTTGAGATTCGTTACCACCCGGGGAAGGCAAATGTGGTAGCCGATGCCTTGAGTAGGAAGGACAGAGAACCCATTCGAGTAAAATCTATGAATATAATGATTCATAATAACCTTACTACTCAAATAAAGGAGGCGCAACAAGGAGTTTTAAAAGAGGGAAATTTAAAGGATGAAATACCCAAAGGATCGGAGAAACATCTTAATATTCGGGAAGACGGAACCCGGTATAGGGCTGAAAGGATTTGGGTACCAAAATTTGGAGATATGAGAGAAATGGTACTTAGAGAAGCTCATAAAACCAGATACTCAATACATCCTGGAACGGGGAAGATGTACAAGGATCTCAAGAAATATTTTTGGTGGCCGGGTATGAGAGCCGATGTTGCTAAATACGTAGGAGAATGTTTGACGTGTTCTAAGGTCAAAGCTGAGCATCGGAAACCATCAGGTCTACTTCAACAACCTGAAATCCCGGAATGGAAATGGGAAAACATTACCATGGATTTCATCACTAAATTGCCAAGGACTGCAAGTGGTTTTGATACTATTTGGGTAATAGTTGATCGTCTCACCAAATCAGCACATTTCCTGCCAATAAGAGAAGATGACAAGATGGAGAAGTTAGCACGACTGTATTTGAAGGAAGTCGTCTCCAGACATGGAATACCAATCTCTATTATCTCTGATAGGGATGGCAGATTTATTTCAAGATTCTGGCAGACATTACAGCAAGCATTAGGAACTCGTCTAGACATGAGTACTGCCTATCATCCACAAACTGATGGGCAGAGCGAAAGGACAATACAAACGCTTGAAGACATGCTACGAGCATGTGTTATTGATTTCGGAAACAGTTAGGATCGACATCTACCATTAGCAGAATTTTCCTACAACAACAGCTACCATTCAAGCATTGAGATGGCGCCGTTTGAAGCACTTTATGGTAGAAAGTGCAGGTCTCCGATTTGTTGGAGTGAAGTGGGGGATAGACAGATTACGGGTCCGGAGATTATACAAGAAACTACCGAGAAGATCATCCAAATTCAACAACGGTTGAAAACCGCCCAAAGTCGACAAAAGAGCTACGCTGACATTAAAAGAAAAGATATAGAATTTGAAATTGGAGAGATGGTCATGCTTAAAGTTGCACCTTGGAAAGGCATTGTTCGATTTGGTAAACGAGGGAAATTAAATCCAAGGTATATTGGACCATTCAAGATTATTGATCGTGTCGGACCAGTAGCTTACCGACTTGAGTTACCTCAACAACTCGCGGCTGTACATAACACTTTCCACGTCTCAAATTTGAAGAAATGTTTTGCTAAAGAAGATCTCACTATTCCGTTAGATGAAATCCAAATCAACGAAAAACTCCAATTCATCGAAGATCTCGTCGAAATAATGGATCGTGAGGTTAAAAGACTTAAGCAAAACAAGATACCAATTGTTAAGGTTCGATGGAATGCTCATAGAGGACCCGAGTTCACCTGGGAGCGTGAAGATCAGATGAAGAAGAAATACCCGCATCTATTTCCAGAAGATTCGTCAACACCTTCAACAGCTTAAAATTTCGGGACGAAATTTATTTAACGGGTAGGTACTGTAGTGACCCGAACTTTTCCATGTTTATATATATTAATTGAGATTGATATTTACATGATTAAATGTTTCCAACATGTTAAGCAATCAAACTTGTTAAGACTTGATTAATTGAAATATGTTTCATATAGACAATTGACCACCCAAGTTGACCGGCGATTCACGAACATTAAAACTTGTAAAAATGACATGACGATATATATATGGATATACATATGGTTAACATGAGATTATGATAAGTAAGTATCTCCATAAGTATATTAACAATGAGTTATATACATATAAACAAGACTACTAACTTAAGGATTTCGAAACGAGACATATATGTAACGATTATCGTTGTAACGACATTTAAATGTATATATATCATATTAAGATATATTAATATATCATAATATCATGATAATATAATAATTTAACATCTCATTAGATATAATAAACAATGGGTTAACAACATTAATTGAGATCGTTAACTTAAAGGTTTCAAAACAACACTTACATGTAACGACTAACGATGACTTAACGACTCAGTTAAAATGTATATACATGTAGTGTATTTAGATTTATTAAAATACTTTTGGAAGACTTCAAGACATATATCAAAACAATCATACTTAACGAAAATGGTTACAGTTACTTTTCCATTCTTTTCTTTCATCAAGAATTCTAGTCGTATTCTTACCCGTATTATACACAGCTTCAAAACGTACTTACTATGAGTATATACCAATAGGAACTAGCATGGGATTCCACTCTTGATTATGTCATGTATGACTAATCAATTTTAACTTCTACCATGAGCTAGTCAACTAACTAGAACTCCTTTTAACCCCACTCACCACTCACCAATTACCACTCATCATTCACTCCATTTCACTTTCAATTCTCTTTCTAATTCTCTCTCAACACACACACACTATTATGAACGTATTTTTCCAGTAGTTAATCATCATCTTCATAAAAAATCACTTCAAGAATCAAGCTATAATCATCATAGGAAGAACACTTCAAGAACACTTCAAAAATCCCTTCAAGTTTACTAATTTACTTCCAAGCTTTCTAATCCATTCCAAGTAATCATCTAAGATCAAGAAACCTTTGTTATATACAGTAGGTTATCTTTCTTATTCAAGGTAATATTCATATTCAAACTTTGATTCAATTTCTATAACTATAAACTATCTTAATTCGAGTAAAAATCTTACTTGAACTTGTTTTTGTGTCATGATCCTACTTCAAGAACTTTCAAGCCATCCAAGATCCTTTGAAGCTAGATCATTTCTTGTCACTTCCAGTAGGTTTACCTACTAAACTTGAGGTATTAATTATGTTCATAACATCATTCGATTCATATATATAAAACTATCTTATTCGAAGGTTTAAACTAGTAATCACTAGAACATAGTTTAGTTAATTCTAAACTTGTTCGCAAACAAAAGTTAATCCTTCTAACTTGACTTTTAAAATTAACTACACACATGTTCTATAACTATATGATATGCTAACTTAATGATTTAAAACCTGGAAACACCAAAAACACCGTAAAACCGGATTTACGCCGTCGTAGTAACACCGCGGGCTGTTTTGGGTTAGTTAATTAAAAACTATGATAAACTTTAATTTAAAAGTTGTTATTCTGAGAAAATTATTTTTATTATGAACATGAAACTATATCCAAAAATTATGGATAAACTCAAAGTAGAAGTATGTTTTCTAAAATGGTCATCTAGACGTCGTTCTTTCGACAAAAATGACTACCTTTACAAAAATGACTTGTAAATTATTTTTCCGACTCTAAACCTATACTTTTCTATTTAGATTCATAAAATAGAGTTCAATATGAAACCATAGCAATTTGATTCACTCAAAACGGATTTAAAATGAAGAAGTCATGGGTAAAACAAGATTGGATAATTTTTCTCATTTTAGCTACGTGAAAATTGGTAACAAATCTATTCCAACCATAACTTAATCAACTTGTATTGTATATTATGTAATCTTGAGATACCATAGACACGTATACAATGTTTCGACCTATCATGTCGACACATCTATATATATTTTGGAACAACCATAGACACTCTATATGTGAATGTTGGAGTTAGCTATACAGGGTTGAGGTTGATTCCAAAATATATATAGTTTGAGTTGTGATCAATACTGAGATACGTATACACTGGGTCGTGGATTGATTCAAGATAATATTTATCGATTTATTTCTGTACATCTAACTGTGGACAACTAGTTGTAGGTTACTAACGAGGACAGCTGACTTAATAAACTTAAAACATCAAAATATATTAAAAGTGTTGTAAATATATTTTAAACATACTTTGATATATATGTATATATTGTTATAGGTTCGTGAATCAACCAGTGGCCAAGTCTTACTTCCCGACGAAGTAAAAATCTGTGAAAGTGAGTTATAGTCCCACTTTTAAAATCTAATATTTTTGGGATGAGAATACATGCAGGTTTTATAAATGATTTACAAAATAGACACAAGTACGTGAAACTACATTCTATGGTTGAATTATCAAAATCGAATATGCCCCTTTTTATTAAGTCTGGTAATCTAAGAATTAGGCAACAGACACCCTAATTGACGCGAATCCTAAAGATAGATCTATTGGGCCTAACAAACCCCATCCAAAGTACCGGATGCTTTAGTACTTCGAAATTTATATCATATCCGAAGGGTGTCCCGGAATGATGGGGATATTCTTATATATATGCATCTTGTTAATGTCGGTTACCAGGTGTTCACCATATGAATGATTTTTATCTCTATGTATGGGATGTGTATTGAAATATGAAATCTTGTGGTCTATTGTTACGATTTGATATATATAGGTTAAACCTATAACTCACCAACATTTTTGTTGACGTTTAAAGCATGTTTATTCTCAGATGAATACTAAGAGCTTCCGCTATTGCATACTAAAATAAGGAAAAGATTTGGAGTCCATGTTTGTATGATATTGTGTAAAAACTGCATTCAAGAAACTGATTTCGATATAACATATTTGTATTGTAAACCATTATGTAATGGTCGTGTGTAAACAGGATATTTTAGATTATCATTATTTGATAATCTACGTAAACCTTTTTAAACCTTTATTTATGAAATAAAGGTTATGGTTTGTTTTAAAAATGAATGCAGTCTTTGAAAAACGTCTCATATAGAGGTCAAAACCTCGCAACGAAATCAATTAATATGGAACGTTTTTAATCAATAAGAACGGGACATTTCAACTTGGCCATGGTGTTCTTTATGGTCGAACTCTTTTAAGGGCCTAACTATCTTTTAAACAGATCATTAACAAAAGCATCAAGACACATCACTTCTCTAGGATATGGAAAACCATGTATTCTATTATACTTAAGAAAGTTTAGACCATTTCAGAATGTTGATACGTCACGCAACTGTGTCGCTCAATTGGATGAGCAGTCTGAATGTGTATGCCTGTAGTCAGACTGCACGGGCGTCGGGGGTAAGGGTCATTGCTGTCTATTCAGAATCTTCATGCCTATCCCATTACCCAGTGACATGTCATATGACAGGGGCTTTTAGGACTAGTATAGTAAGTACATGGTCACTGCCTATCCATGAGCCAGCATTCCATAATACCGGTAAAGTAACTAATGAAGTCATAGCACGCACTTATTTTAGCCTTATCTGAATTACAAATTTTATTGTATTTACTTTACTTCACTTACTTACTCTAGAAAACCTAAAATTAGGTAATCAACCACTACTCCTGCACCTTAAAATTATCTTAAGTTTTAGATATACGTTCGATTCTACTGATATCTCAAAAATATGACTTTAGGTCATACTTCCCTTACTCATAATAAAGAGTAGTACGATTTAGGCCCCTCTAAATATAAATTTAAAACAAGTACCCCTCTAGGTGGCTGACTCTGATGCGCCGCGACCTAATGACATCGTGCAAAATAAAACTGTCCATTTCAGTCATATCATGAGGGAACCTAGTTTTTGGCGCCGCTGCCGGGGAACTGGTATCAGACAATACTGCTTTATATCAAACTCATTCGCAAACATTTAAGTGGTGTCTAAGAAAGACAATTATACACGGACTTGGTTGTTGGATTTTCCGAACAGTCTCTAATTATATTGGAACCAAAAGAATCCTGCCTCTCCGTAGTCGGCCTGGCCACTTGGTTTGTTGAATAGTTCGTGCGAAGCTCTGTTATCAAAATACCATGGAATCAGTAACAAGAATGAAACGACCCGTCCATATTACTATAAACGCAGTACGTTCTCATTGGTCCAATAGCGAGGTATTTGACCTCTATATGATACGTTTTAGAAAATATTGCATTCGTTTCATAAAAATCACATCATTATTATACATAATCCATGTTTTAAACAAGTGGGTGATTATTTAAGAAATAATCCCCAAAATACATCGGTTTCTAAATACTACACACGTGACGTAACAGGCAAATATAATACATGACAAAGGTTTTATTGAATGCAACACTTTATTTAAATAAAAGTGTGAGACTCCATGCACAGCTTGCTCAGATAATGTAATAGCGGAAGACTTTCTTAAGGACCTGAGAATAAATATGCGTAAACAGTTAACACAAAGGTTGGTGAGATATATAGGTTTATCATCGATATAAATATAGACCACAAGATTTCATAGTTATAAATATATGTACACTTGCAAGTGTATAAAAGTATTCTATAAGTTGTTGAGCGCTTCGGTAACCATACTTAACCATTAATGTAGCATATTCCCTTTATTATGAAATCTCCCTACAATGTACCAAGTGTAGTAAAAACGAAGTACTATGCAACCATTTACGATACTAGAGCAACTATCCCGGTTGGGATTGTCAAACCCGATAGATCTATCAATAGGATTCGCGCTTACATGTTCTTACAACATGTAAATATTAGTTACCAAGCTATTAGGGGAGATATGCAAAGTGGTACAACTCAACATAGAATATATTTGAAGTACTTGTGTCTATGGCGTGAAACATAAAATGCATGTATTCTCATCCCAAAATATTTGTAGAGTTTAAAAATGGGACTATATACTCACAGTAGTAAAAGTATATTAATAATGTGATGACCCGGGAATTTCCGACCAAATTTAAACTTGATCTTTATATGATTTCAACACGATAAGCAAAGTCTATGTTGTTGAGTCTCAAAACCTTTGAAATAGTTTACATGAATACATTTGACCTTTGAACTATTTATATGGATTCAGTTAACCTTCGACTGTTACCGACGATTCACGAACAAGTGTGTGTAGATAAATATGTATGTATGTATGTATATATATATATATATATATATATATATACATACATACATAGGTAAAATTAAATATATTGTAATATATATAAATAGATAATAAATTGTAACCTATTAAATTTAAATGCAAGTTAAGTATAATTGTTATATTAATATTATTGTTATTATTATTATTATTAATATTAATATTAAATATTAATATTTATATCATTATTATTCTTGATATCAATAATATTATTAGCATGATTAGGATTATTATTATTAAAAAATATTATTGTTATATATTCCATAATAACTATTATCATTATTATTAATAATATTATTATTATTACTATTATATTGGTGTTACTATTATTTATGGTACTAAGAGTATTATTATTATAGATATAATTATTAATTTATAAGATTAATTAAATATACATAAATATAGATATATACATACATCAACAGTTATATGTATAACATTTATCTCTTAGAATTATGATCTTTCATCCTGAAATTCTGAAAAGCACTCAGTCTACAAACCAATACTCTGAATGTTGAAAAAGCTTAATGAAGCAGCAGAAACTGTAAACAACCGTAAACGACCTTAATCATCGGAAGTTTGATGATAAAGAAGGGTATGTTGGAAAAGCTCAGAAAAATTGGAACTGAAAAACGGATTGAGTTAACCATAAAGGAAACCAAGGACAAATACAAGGACCATACCCTATATTTAAAGAATCCAAGTAATCCTAGATCCGTTGAAATCTTTAGAGAATATCTTGCTCCGAAGTCATGTTAAAATCTTGCGGAAAATTTTTCTTCATCAACCTTCGAACTTAGAAATTCCAAGATATCATCGTATCTTTCATTATAAATATCCTTCATATTTCTGAAGATATTTTCATAACTATTCTTATCTGAAATCATTAATCTCTTCGTGCTATCAGTTTTACATCATATAGAAACTGTTAGTTTCTATATTCTGTAAACTTTCGAGCTTAAAATATGAATGTTATTGAAGTAATGTTGGCAACTGATGCATGAGTTAGTATAATATAATGACACTTGATCAACGTGATTATATTACAGTAAGTCATGCTGAGTTTCTAATGGGACGTGATGATTCACAGATCATAACGTCATCATATGCCATGTCACATAACTCTTTCATTCTACTTAACTCCTGAACAAATCAAGAAAATGTATTCTTGATGGTTCTATCTTCCATAATGATTGATAAATTCGAAAATCAAATCGTGCTATCACATTCCTTCCTGTTTTGAACATTATAATCATTCGAAACTCTATATCTACAAATTCTGGACCATTATTCGCTTGATTTAAAGTCGGGAAGAGAAAACAAAAGAATGAATCTCCGAAATAGAAATGGGGAGTATAAATCACAACAAATAGGAGAGAGCATTAACTGTGAATGACAATGATTATTAAAGAAAGAAGCAGGGACTTTGAAATTTAAAGGAAAATATAAAGCCCTATAACAACACATAAGTTACAAACCGTGTATATCAATAGGTATCGCAACGTAAAGACACTGGAGAATTAAAAACACTATAAACCCAAGGGTATAGTAGAAGTAAATAGATTCTTCCGGTGGAAGGTGGAAAAGAAGAATGACAGATATAAAGGTTAGGAGTATATCGAGAACCAGAACTGGATGGAGCATATTGACGAATGTCTTAAAGTATGAATTGAGGGGGAAAGAATAGAAGGTGTGAGTTGTAAGGAAATGAAGGGGGTGGATTTATAGTGAAATATCCGACAGAGCAATCGAAACAGATTATTGCATTTACTCAAAGGAGATCCTGATTTTCTTAATCGCCAAAGAACCAAATCTTATTTCGAAGATTTTCTAAAAATCCCTTGAATTCCAGAATTCAACCCTGTTTAAGTCAAAAGCTAAAGAAAATTTTATTTTCTTCAATTCACATTTTTGCGATAGCTTCATTCGTATTCGTAGAATAATCGAATTATTTTATCATTATTAATCAATGATGATAAACCACTAATTATCAACTCATATTGGGCATGAAAACATTTTTATTGTTAACCATGACCACCTCACTCAAATTTCGGGACGAAATTTATTTAACGGGTAGGTACTGTGATGACCCGGGAATTTCCGACCAAATTTAAACTTGATCTTTATATGATTTCATCACGATAAGCAAAGTCTATGTTGTTGAGTCTCAAAACATTTGAAATAGTTTACATGAATACATTTGACCTTTGAACTATTTATAAGGATTCAGTTAACCTTCGACTGTTGCCGACGATTCACGAACAAGTGTGTGTAGATAAATATGTAAATATATAAATATATATATATATATATATATATATATATATATATATATATATATATATATATACATACATAGGTAAAACTAAATATATTGTAATATATATAAATAGATAATAAATTGTAACCTATTAAATTTAAATGCAAGTTAAGTATAATTGCTATATTAATATTATTATTATTGTTATTATTATTAATATTAATATTAAATATTAATATTTATATCATTATTATTCTTGATATCAATAATATTATTAGCATGATTAGGATTATTATTATTAAAAAATATTATTGTTATATATTCCATAATAACTATTATCATTATTATTAATAATATTATTATTATTACTATTATATTGGTGTTACTATTATTTATGGTACTAAGAGTATTATTATTATAGATATAATTATTAATTTATAAGATTAATTAAATATACATAAATACAGATATATAAATACATATCTATAAGTATAAGTACAAATATATATATATATATATATATATATATATATATATATATATATATATATATATATATATATATATATATATACAAATCAGAAATTAATTTCACATCCTATTTACTGTAAACAATTTTGTTTCCTACTTCTGAAATCGTTAGCCATATATATTGATAGTACAAGTTAGTTGAAAATGATAACCAAACTTTATGATTTTCTTCCCCACTTTTGTTCCTGTCTGTATATTGATAGCAAATCGAAATAAAATCACAGAACACGACGAAATCTGTTGAGGGTCGTAATCACCTTTTATTTTTTTTATTATTTTATTTCCTTTCTTTCGTACCAGACCAAATGCAAACACAATTACACAACATAAGTCCAAATAAAATCAAAAATCAGATATACAATTTGAATTCTGTTAGCCATCGAATCCATCTTTTTATTTTCTTGTCTTCTCCTCCTGGCTCGTATAACTCTGTCGACACCATAAATAACTTGGGATGATTCCTATTCTATGTCTCTCTCTTTAATTATATAAGTATGCATATACTTGAGAGAGGATTAGTGAGAACATCACCTAAATTTGATCCACCGAAGCTCAAACCACCATCTCACTTCATCTTTAACCATCACACCATCGTTCATCTTAATCATAATCATGTTTCACCAAATCACCACCATGACTCAGCCATTTAAACATCACTACTCTACCATGAACAAACCCACTTCAACTCCTTTTCGTGTTCTTGCTCGATGAAACAAATCCATCACAACCGTATACAACCACCCTTGTACAAACCACCACCACACACCTGCATTTTTTTCTTCTGTTGATTGTTCACATCACTTTCAACCACGGACCTCAACACCATCACAACTCATGACTATAATTACCTGCTACGGTTTCGTTCAAACAATGAGTGATGATAACAGACAGAAATACGCCTATCTTATTGAAAGACGAAGATGAAGTGTTATAGTAGTTGCTGTATCTATTTCTAGTGATAAAGATGAAGAGTGATAAACACATATTATTGATGATACCGCGTTTTATAATGAATCGATCATTGTGCTTTTCTTTTTCTCTATTCAATTACCCACTTGATAGTACTTAAAGCAAGAAGGAAAACATTTGGCGTGCCACTTTTTTCTTTATGGATTTACAACTAATAACCTTAACCCCACAAACCAACTTTTGAGCATGCTACTATGATTTTTTTTATTATGTTGGGACAGTTAGTGACTAGTGGACCGAGAGTTGGATGATTGAGATCCTATTATGATCAAAATGAGGAACAAATAGATATGATGAGAATAATGAAGAACCGATGATGACGACCCTACAATACTTCTACTTCTATTTTATATTTTCGTCTAAAACCGTCCCTCTCAAGATTTCAACTCTTCTGTTCTTACTCTTTAATGGCTATCGATTTCTGTCCCTGGTGTAATTAGTAAAATTTTGGTGATGCTATGCTAGGTTTAGGTTGATGATAATAAACAAAATTAATAATAATTGATAAGGGTGTTGATTAGAAAGGTAATTAGGGTTAGATGAGGTTGTTAGTGATAAAAGATGATGACCCGGTGATGAAGACGATATAGATGAATGATGCTCAATAATATGATGGTATTGATGATGGGCTGTAAAATTTATGTACACAAAAGCTATGGTTAAATGGATCGTAGTGAATGATGATGATGGTAAGAAGGAAGAGGAAGATGAAAACAGAATCAATGGTTAAAAGATTTAAGTTTGGGGTTAATTCAGAAAAACAGATGCAGTCGAGTGGTAAGGAGTGATTATGCGTGAGCGAGAGGTCGTGGGTTCGAGCCCGGGCAATGGTGTATTCTTTTTGGAACTCCTTTTTCTTCAAAGGTTGTCACCTAAATTATTATTATTATTATTATTATTATTATTATTATTATTATTATTATTATTATTATTATTATTATTATTATTATTATTATTATTATTATTATTATTATTATTATTATTATTATTATTATTATTATTATTATTATTATTATTATTAAATGTAATTATTGTTATCATTATCCTAGATACTATCATTTACTTAGTTAACACTAACAGAACAAGTATTATTATTGTTATTATGATTACGATTAAGATTGTTGTTATTATGTATTCATTATTATTATTATTATTATTATTATTATTATTATTATTATTATTATTATTATTATTATTATTATTATTATTATTATTATTATTATTATCTATATCAAAATCAATAAATGTGGTTTATTTAAAAATCTTATAATTATTAGTATTATCAAAATAGATATTACTACTATCGATATGATTATGATTATTATTATTATTGTTATGAGAATGATGCAAATTATTATAATTTGTATTAATATTAGTACATGTATCATTTTATAATTATTAGTATTATTAACATTGACACATGTATTATTATTATTATTATTAATATTATCATTTTCATTAATATGATTATCATTAATGAGCACTGTTATTATTAAAAATTAATATGATTTCTACTAAATGTATCAATACCTTAAATCTATATATATATATATATATATATATATATATATATATATATATATATATATATATATATATATATATATATATATATATATATATATATATATATATATATTAAACTATTATTAATATTATCATTATTATTATTAGTATGAAAATTATTATTATTATCATTAAAATTATTCTAGTGTTATTATAACTAGCTTTGCGAAAACAAAAAGAGTAATCATATAAAAATATAAATAACACCCATAAATCAAATATACTAATATTATTATTTATCTAAAATATACAAAATGAAAATATAATAAAATATATAAGTTATTAATATAATAATGATATAATTAATAAAGTAAATATATATACCTATTCGATTATAGTTATGTGTATTAATAAATATACAAATGATATAGGTTCGTGAATCCGAGGCTAACCCTGCATTGTTCAATGTCGTCATATGTATTTTTACTACAAAATACATTAGGTGAGTTTCATTTACCTTTTTACCCTTTATATTTTTGGGCTGAGAATACATGCGCAATTTTTATAACTGTTTTACGAAATAGACACAAGTAATCGAAATTACATTCTATGGTTGAATGATCAAAACTGAATATGCCCCCTTTTTAGTCTGGTAATCTAAGAATTAGGGAACAGACACCCTAATTGACGCGAACTCTAAAGATAGATCTATCGGGCTCAACAAGCCCCATCCAAAGTACCGGGTGCTTTAGTACTTTGAAATTTATATCATGTCCGAAGGAGGATCCCGGAATGATGGGGATATTCTTATATGCATATTGTGAATGTCGGTTACCAGGTGTTCAATCCATATGAATGATATTTTTGTCTCTATGCATGGGACGTATGTTTATGAGAAATGGAAATATGAAATCTTGTGGTCTATTAAAATTATGAAATGATTATTTATGTTAAACTAATGAACTCACCAACCTTTTGGTTGACACTTGAAAGCATGTTTATTCTCAGGTATGAAAGAAATCTTCCGCTGTGCATTTGCTCATTTTAGAGATATTACCTGGAATCATTCATGACATATTTCAAAAGACTTTGCATTCAAGTCGTCGCGTTCATCAAGATTATTATTAAGTCAATTATAGTTAGATATATTATGAAATGGTATGCCTGCCGTCAACTTTTGATGTAATGAAAGATTGTCTTTTCAAAAACGAATGCAATGTTTGTAAAATGTATCATATAGAGGTCAAGTACCTCGCAATGTAATCAACTATTATGAATCATTTATAATCGATATGGACTTCGTCCAGATGGATTAGGACGGGTCTTCACAAATAATAAGTTTTCAACTTATTAAAAATATGACCGTTGTCCTTAGATTCACGAACCTATAACAATAATAACGATTTAGATAATAATACTACATACGAATAAAATAAAGCAAGTTCATAAAATACTTATATAATAATTTTTAACATTTTATGTTAGTAGTCCATTGTTAGTAGTCCTTTGTTCGTAGTCCAAAATAGTCCGAAAAGTCTAACAGTCCAATAGTCAGTATATATATATATATATATATATATATATATATATATATATATATATATATATATATATATATATATATATATATATATATAATCTTAGAATTATCCCACGACGTATTGTATACATATTGTCTTTGCATCCACCCAGAGACGTATTGTGTACGTATTGTCTTAGAATTAACTAAGACGTATTGTGTACATATTGTCTTAGGATTTATCAAAACGTATTGTATACTTATTGTGTTAGGACGTACCATGAATATTATTATACATATATACAATCACAGAATTAACCAAGATTATAATATTTTGTTATACTACTGATAACATGTCAAAATATATATAGGATATAGAAAAAGTTAACAAGGATATGGTTAACATAGTTTTTATAATATAAATTTTGTCCATACAACGTTAATTTTTAGCAGATTTTGTTTTGCTCGCCAAATATTCATTACACAAATAATTGCAGATTTCTATTGGTATATACCAATAGTAAATACTTCTAGAAGCTGTGTATAATACGGGTAAAAATACCGTATGAATGCGAGTAGAATTCTTTGAGGAAATTGAACGAAAATATGAGTATAGCTATCCTTTATATGTATTGGTATATTATAAAGTGTATTCAATACTTGTAAGGATGTATTTACACTCGTAATATATTATATGTAAATACATTTTAATATAAGTTAATTACGTCGTTTAAATAGTTATATATATTGTTTGAAAACTCTTTAAATTAGTAGTATGAAAATATATATATAATACTTTGTTAATATACTTAATGAGATATTTAATTATCATATTTTCAAGTTAAATATATATAAATACATATATATACACAATAATTAAACAATTAAATCAAGTTATGACGTTCGTGAATCGTCAGAATAAAAGGGTGACCAAAAGCTTGTGTAAAACTCTTTTCGGAGGTTCAAGATTTATTAAAATTCATTGCTTATCAAGTCAGAATTATATAAAGATTAAGTTTAAATTGGTCGGAAATTTCCGGGTCGTCACACTACCTACCCGTTAAAGAAATTTCGTCCCGAAATTTGATTGAGGTCGTCATGTCTAACAATAAGAATGTTATTATGACGAATATAAGTTGATTCATAGGTTTTTATCATGATTGAGAAATATGGATAAAATAATTCGATTACTCGAAACGTATGAGCGAAGCTATCGTAAAAGAGTGAAATGAGAAAATAGGGATTCGTCTTATCTTTTGACGTCATCAGGGTTGATCTCCGGATTAAAGAAAATCTTTGTAATCTATATAAGATTTGATTCTTCGGCGATTAAGGAAATTATGATCCTCTTCGATTTAATGCAATAATCTGTCTCGATTTCTCTGTCGGATATTTTACTATAAATCAACCTCCTACGTTTTCTTATTTCCACATCTCCCATCTTTTATACTTTCTTCCTTTCTTCGTACTTCCAAAACATTTGTTAATATGCTCCATCCAGTTTTAATTCTTGATATATTCTTGACTATCACATCTGTCATTCTTCTTTTTCATCTTCCACCGGAGGAATCCGTTAATTTCTACTATGCTCTTGGGTTTATAGTGTTCTTAGTTTTCCCGTGTCTTTATATTGCTATACGCATCGATATACACGGTTTGTAATTTCTGTGTTGTCTTCGTGCTTATACTTTTCCTTATATTTTGGAGTTTCATGCTTCTGTCTTCTTTTCCTGACTTCAAGTTAAGCGAATAATGGTCTAGAATTCATAGATATGAAATTCGAAATGAACATAGCTAATGCTCTAAGAGAGAAATTGTAATAACATAATTTGACTTGTGAAATTATCAGAATCTAAAGGAAAAGATAGAACTATTAATAGAATATGTTCTTGATATGTTTAGAGATTAGATTGAATGTAAGAGTCATGTAACATGGCACATGATGACGTTATGGTCTGTGAATCATTACATTCCATTTAGAAACTCAACATGACTTACTGTAATATAATCACGTTGATCAAGTGTCATTATATTATACTAACTCATGCTTCAATTCCCAACATTACTTCAAAAACATTCATACTTTACAGTCAGAGGTTTCAGATATTTAGAAACTAAAACAGTTTTCTTTATGATGTGATACAGATAACGTGAAGGAATAAATGATTTCAGATAAGAATGGTTATGAAAATATCTTCAGAAATATGAAGGATATTTATAATGGAAGATACGATGATATCTTAGAATATTTAAGATAAGAGGATGATGAAGAATATTGTCCGTAAGGGTTTTAGAGTAAGGAGCAAGGTATTTGCTAAAGATTTTAGCAGACACCGAATCATTTGGATTCTTTGAAGGTAGATTTCATCCTTGTGATTTGTCCACAGCCTCCTTAAGGGTTTGCTCAATCCGTTTTTCAGTTCCAAACCTTCTCTTTTTCTGTGCTTTGCTAACATAATATTCTTTATCATCAACTTTTGACTGTTACGGTTGTCTACAATTTCTGCTGCTTCATTCAGCTTTTTCAAAACTTCATAGTACTGATTCGTAGGTTGAAGTGCTATTCCAAATTTCAGAATTATAATTCCAGGAAATAACGTTATATGTATATGTAGAAATGATGTGGGATTCAAGAATAATTATTGATGCTTCCTGGGGTTTGGTATGACAATTATCGTTACAAGATGTAGATGGGTACATGACAAGATTTTATAGTGATCTTTCAGAGAGATTTAAGTCAAAGAGTAATAAAGTTGCTGGTAAGCTTACTACTAATGTGGTGGAATATAAAAGGTTCCTCAGTAACGATGGCGAAAAGACAACGTATATATCAAGGTTATAATAAGGCTACTCCGGATGAAAAGTCGAAGTTGTCTTTTTGGAGCTGTGATAAAATTCGCTATTTTGAAAAGGGATTGTAAAGTTATTTTGGGTAATAATAATGCTAAAGGATCTAACATGGATACGGGTTGAACATTTGCTTAGGTTCATGTGTCCTCCAAATGCATATCTATATGCATATATTCTTCGTATGTATCGTGTGATTGGTTCATTCTCTCGATTGTTCCTTAGTTGAGATGTTTTCAAGAATTTTGAAGGGTTTAGACGCAGGTTGTCATCGTCAATATCCGTATAATGAATTCGTCGTGAATCTTGAATGATACGAATATCTTTATGATTTCTATGAATGAAAGTGATGTTCTAGTATAGTTTGAATTTAAAGTATGATTTTGAAGGATGTAGGAATTTAAGATTGATGGCACTTCTTAAATCTTGACTTGGATTTTGATATGTCAAAATCAGAATATGTAATTGAATTGGTATGGAAAATGGTTGTCTTGAATTTTGTGAAATGATGTATATTGCTATGAAAGGAGAGAGTATAATTAACGATTGTCGAAACATCATTGAAAATGTACAGTGTAACATATTAATGTGAACTTAAGTATTTCTCGGATATTACCTACCCGTTAAAATAAAATTTCACAAGTAATATTTTGTACAAAAGAATTTTTATTACAGTCTTTATGAAAATATATGTATGTATATTTTCTTCAGATGTAATATGGATTTAATGAGTTAATATTATATTAATCTCATTTGGTTTACGGTTGGAACTAGAAATGAATAATCCCTAAAACTTTAGAGATTACATAATTTGTGCGGAATATTTCTTCAACGTAAATGAAATAATGAATTAATACTTCATCACTCATTATTGTTGGTATCCCTCAGTGCCTGCGGTGCGTATGATATTGATGCTCGTAATGCGGCTTGCGATGTTGAGGCTTGTGATGTTATTGGTAATGCTGCTGCTGGTGCTGGTAGTGGTTTGATGTGAGTATAGATGATGAGAATTTGTTTGTTTTGTATTGTGAAAGAAGATGTTTAAAGTTTCTTGAATAAAAAGAGAGATCAAGAGCTTTATAAAGGGAATGAAATGATGTAGGATGCACTTGCTAATGAAGTTTTGCTTTTCATGACAGTAATTTTTTATTTTTTATTAAATAATTCACCATGCAAGACACGGAGTAAAGGTCGGATAGCCTCAATAGTATTAGTAATATTATACTCGTTGCGGCATATCCTGGAAAGGAGAGAGAAAATGGTGTTACGAACGGGTTCGCAGGTAAGTGCCTCATGTTCTTCACCAAGAGGGCAATGTGGTAGATGGAAGGGATCACCTTCTTCTTGTCTCCAATGATTAAGTAGATTCCGAACCCATCCCCAATTCATCCAAAATAGATGATGGCTAATTGGTTGATCCATTCCGGTCACACTGCTTTCGGAGCTCGAGTGAAATTCCATATCGGAATTCAAGAGACTTGAACTAGTGGAGAGTTCCATTTCGTACGATTGAATAAAGGATTTTTTGTTATGAAATGATTTCCGGCTATCGGATGGTATTCCAATTACATAGAATATCTATATATATAGAGCGAAAGATTTCATTGATTACGGAGGAATTTACGGAATATGTTAGGCAAAGTTTACAGTAACAGATACGCTAAGATATGAATTAGCATATACGCTAAAATATGAACTTTGTCTATACACTATTTATGCAATCAATGCAGCAAGATGTGTCTAGACTAAGAATGATATGCATGTAATTTTCTAAGGGTGATAAGCAGATGATTTTCGACTAGAAATGATAAGCAAAACTTTTGACATGCAGTTAAGGTCGAAGTCTAGACTCACTAATGTATCTTAATAACTATCCGTTAGACACACTAATGCAAGACATGGTTCGCTAAGACCACCGCTCTGATACCAACTGAAATGACCCGTACATATTACTATAAACGCAGTACATTCTCATTGGTCCCATAGCGAGGTATTTGACCTCTATATGATACGTTTTAGAAAATATTGCATTCGTTTCATAAAAAGCACATCATTATTATACATAATCCATGTTTTAAACAAGTGGGCGATTATTTAAGAAATAATCCCCAAAATACATCGGTTTCCAAATACTACACACGTGACGTAACAGTCGAATATAATACATGACAAAGGTTTTATTGAATGCAACACTTTATTTAAATAAAAGTATGAGACTCCATGCACAGCTTGCTCAGATAATGCAACAGCGGAATACTTTCTTAAGGACCTGAGAATAAACATGCGTAAACAGTCAACACAAAGGTTGGTGAGATATATAGGTTTATCATCGATATAAATATAGACCACAAGATTTCATAGTTATAAATATATGTACACTCGCAAGTGTATAAAAGTATTCTATAAGTTGTTGAGCGCTTCGGTAACCATACTTAACCATTAATGTTGCATATTCCCTTTATTATGAAATCTCCCTACACTGTACCAAGTGTAGTAAAAACGAAGTACTATGCAACCGTTTATGATACTAGAGCGACTAGCCCGGTTGGGGTTGTCAAACCCGATAGATCTATCAATCGGATTCGCGCTTACAAGTTCTTACAACATGTAAATATTAGTTACCAAGCTATTAGGGAAGCTATGCAAAGTGGTACAACTCAACGTAGAATATATTTTAAGTACTTGTGTCTATGGCGTAAAACATAAAATGCATGTATTCTCATCCCAAAATATTTGTAGAGTTTAAAAATGGGACTATATACTCACAGTAGTAAAAGTATATTAATAATAAGTTTTCAACTTATTAAAAATATGACCGTCGTCCTTGGATTCACGAACCTATAACAATAATAACGATTTACATGATAATACTACATATGAATAAAATAAAGCAAGTTCATAGAATACTTATATAATAATTTTTAACATTTTATGTTAGTAGTCCATTGTTAGTAGTCCTTTGTTAGTAGTCCAAAATAGTCCGAAAAGTCCAACAGTCCAATAATTGGTATATATATATATATATATATATATATATATATATATATATATATATATATATATATATATATATAATCTTAGAATTACCCCATGACGTATTGTATACGTATTGTCTTTGCATCAATCCAGAGACGTATTATATACGTATTGTCTTAGAATTAACTAAGACGTATTGTGTACATATTGTCTTACAATTTATCAAAACGTATTGTATACTTATTGTGTTAGGACGTACCAAGAATATTATTATACATATATACAATCACAGAATTAACCAAGATTATAATATTTTGTTATACTACTGATAACATGTCCAAATATATATAGGATATAGGAAAAGTTAACAAGGATATGGTTAATATAGTTTTTATAATATAAATTTACTCCATACGACGTTAATTTTAGCAGATTTTGTTTTGCTCGCCAAATATTCATTACAACTCCGTTTAAAGTGAATCAAATTGCTATGGATTCATTAAGAAGTAAATTTTACAAAACCAATTCGAAAAGTTCATCTCAAGTAGTATTTTTTAGAGCTTTACCCTCTTTTTGTGTCGGTGGACAGATTTGGAAAATTCACGGCATCCACCCAATATATGATTTTTGATAAAATACTTCCACTTTGTTTAAAATCATGAAAAAAATACTGGAAGTCTTAGTTACATATATTAACATATTTCCAAAGTCTTAGCCTTGAAATCAAAGTCTAAGATAGGTTTTTAATTCCCAATCCAAAACAGCCCGCTTTTTACCGAATGGAGATTAAAGGATATATGTTAAGTTTCAAGGTGTTCTTCATATGTACAAGTTATAAGTTCTTATATTAACTTAATATAACATCATAATATATATAAATAAGTGTTATTATAGTTAAGTTAGAAATATTAGATTAGTTTTTCAAACAAGCTTGGTGTTCACCAAAACAAGTTCTAGTTTTTACAAGTTTTATAAGTATAATAAGATAGCAACTATAGAAGGAATTGAACAAGGATTTTGAGAAGTATTTTACCTTGATTATGAAGAGGAAATTTGTCGAGATTAAAGTATGATATGAGAGCATTCAAGTGTGTGTTTTTAGTTTAAGAAAATGTGGAGTAAAAATGAGTTAAAATGGTCTTTATTTATAAGCTTATAATTTTGGCTTTTAGTGAAAATATCTAAGATAAGTTAAATTGTATTAAGTCATGCATGATATATTAAATTGATTAGGTCATGTATGACATATTACACAAATAATTGCAGATTTCTATTGGTATATAACAATAGTAAATACTTCTAGAAGATGTGTATAATACGGGTAAAAATACCGTATGAATGCGAGTAGAATTCTTTGAGGAAATTGAATGGAAATACGAGTATTGCTATTCTTTATATGTATTGGTATATTATAAAGTTTATTCAATACTTGTAAGGATGTATTTACACTCGTAATACATTATTTGTAAATAAATTTTAACATAAGTTAATTACGTCATTTAAATAGTAATATATATATATATATATATATATATATATATATATATATATATATATATATATATATATATATTGTTTGAAAACTCTTTAAATTAGTAGTATGAAAATATATATATAATACTTTGTTAATATACTTAATGAGATATTTAATTATCATATTTTCAAGTTAAATACATATAAATCCATATATATACACAATAATTAAACAATTAAATCAAGTTATGACGTTCGTGAATCGTCGGAATAAAAGGGTGACCAAAATCTTGTGTAAAACTCTTTTCGAAAGTTCAAGATTTATTAAAATTCATTGCTTATCAAGTCGGAATTATATAAAGATTAAGTTTAAATTTGGTCGGAAATTTCCGGGTCGTCACAAAGAACCAAAAACATATCTATAATTAGGATAATTAGAATACCTTAGCTTACAATACCTTAGACTACTTTAGAATAAGACTACCTTAGACTATCCTTACATTACCTTAGACTAAATTAGGAACCTACTTTACCTGCTTAAAATTTAAAACAACAAAAAGAGGCATACCCAATGTATGACCCAAACCCGATCTAGACCAGGGCCGTTGTTATTCGTACCTGATCCAGACGCCATAATCTCTAAAGCGCGCAAGGAAGCAAGAATCAGAAAACAAATGGCGTTACGCGTTACTTTGCTGAAAACACTAAACCCTCGATTGAAGGTAGGAGGACCGATCAGATTTCCAGAGATTCAAGGACACTCATTCGAGTTAAAACATCACATCATATAACTCATCCAAAATGGCTGTCAATTCCATGGATTACTGAATGACGATCCTAATTCTCACCACGACAAATTCATATCTCTTTCGAATTCCTACAAGCAGCCAGGAATAGGATAAGATATAGTCCGGCTATACTTGTTCCCCTATTCTCTCACTCATCATGCACAGACATGGTTCGAAGGACTGGAAAAAGATTCCATCACGTCTTGGACGGAGATGGCTACTAAATTCCTAACCAAATATTTCCCTCCCTCTAAATAAACCAAGCTTAAGAATGACATCATTAACTTTAAACAAAGTTATGATGAATCTCTTTATACTGCATGGGAGCGATTCAAAACCCTGCTGAAGAAATATCCTAATTACTAGTTAGAACGGTCAGCCCAAATCTACACCTTCTACAATGGTCTTACAGTAAATCATAGGACGACGATCGATGTCGCCGCTCAAGGAAACCTGATGAACCAAACCGCAGACGAAACATGAGAGTTGCTCGCGAACATGACAATGCATCATCATGACTCGAACAGTGGTGAAACAACTTCATCATCTGCACCACTCTCCGCACTTAATAATCAAACAGAGGCCATCAAATCTCTCACAGACAAGATGGAGTCTCTTGCCAAACAACTCGGAGAATTGAAGATGCAGCCGCAGTAAGTTAACCAGGTCCAGGCCTGTGTTAACTGTACCAACCCGCAACCCACTGAAGAATATCAAGTTGAGTATGAAAACCCTGATGGTTAAGTCTGTTAATATATATATATATATATATATATATATATATATATATATATATATATATATATATATATATATATATATATATATATATATATATATATATATATATATATATATATATATATATATATATATATCGTTCAATACCCAGTTCGCCAATCAAATCCCGGCTTCAATCAACAACCTAGGGTTAACCAATTCCAAAGAAACAACCAACCTTTTCGCTATCGTAACCCACCTTATCCATTCCAACAGTCTCAATTGACCTACGATCAACCACTTCCACTCACTGGTCTGCCAGCTGAGGAAAATTCCCCAACCACCCAAATTACAAAAATAGCCAACCCTACTCTCGGAACTGAGGATCAGTTGACACAGTTCATTCAAGGATAAAAACAGTTAAATCAGAGAACTACATCTAGACAAGACAAGATAAAAATCCTAATGAGAAATCAACTGGCTCTGCTCAAAAGCCTAGAAATGCAGCTCGAACAGTTATCACAATGCCTTGAAACTCGACCGCAAGGGAGGTTGCCTAGTAATACTATCCAAAATCCCCACATAGAGGAAACTAAGAAAATGGACTCAGTAATCCCAGGAGAAGAACCACGGAGAAGGTCAGCTAGAATCAAGAATAAATCGACGTATACTCAGCAGTTGTCCACCGCAACTCCGGTTCGTGTACCCTACCCTGGAAGGTTGCAGGAGGAACCACCTAAGCTTGACTCCTTCAAACTTGATGGAAGATTCCTGGACACCGTGTCCAAAGTGCCTAATCAAAAGAATTACATCCGAACGCTTCTCTCTACGAAGGGAAAGATACCAGATTCTAACAAAATTCCACTGAGTGAAGACTGTTCAGCAGTACTCAGGAACTCTTTACCAAAGAAGCTAGGAGATACGGGTCAATTCGTTTTCCCGTGTTCAATCTACCAATCTGGAACCATTCATGCACTAGCAGATTTAGGAGCAAGTATCAACCTAATCCCCTACTCTCTCTACAAGAGATTAGAGTTAGGAGACTTGTCACCAACTAAAATGACAATGTAACTTACTGATCACACAATTCGATATCCTAAGGGCATAGTTGATAACGTCTTGGTGAAAGTCAACAAATTCTTGTATCCTACGGATTTCGTAGTGATGGACATTCAGGAAGACCTACACAAGCCAATAGTGTTAGGAAGACCTTTTATGAATACGACTAGGATAGTCATTGATGTGTACAATTAAACCCTGATCTTACGATCACATGGGGAGAGCATTACCTTCAAAATTGACCGTCCTACCGATCTTTCTGGACAAGCAGAGATGTTTTCTATTTCCACGAGACGGATCACTTCCGATGATGAGTCCCCACCACCAGCCGAAGATATCGAGATAGGAGTCAAATCACAGTCTGTTGATGACCCAGAAATGGAAGAAGAGGATCCCAGTGAAGAAATAAAGGAAGAGGAAGAATCTGAGGAGGAAGAGCAAATGGAAGACTGAAAAGAAACTGCAAAAAAAACCATCTCCAAGCCCAGAGCGTCCCGAAGAATTAATGAGGCTTGAGACTAAAAATCACTATTTAATCATTTACTTTAAGAAGAAGACTGACAAGGTTGAAGTTAAGGACATAGAAATTGATCCCGAAAGTGTCAAAGCGAAGGACCAGAATACTGAAAAAACCCGTTCATCAGACGAATCTTCAGACGATTATTCTACCGATGATAACGAGGAAGAGCAACACAGAGACATTTCGGATAACTCATATTCTCCATCCGAACCAGATCAGGAGGAGCCGGACTCTTCTTCAGATCGAATTCCGATCATATCCACTCACGCCGATATGATAACCTTCATCAATGACACCGATAAATTTGAAGATATTCTCGAAGCCATCCATAAATCAACAATTGATTACATACTACGCTTAACCGAAAGAATCACGGCTATCAAGAACGAATACGATCGTTATCTCCAGAGAGAAAACAATAATGCTGAAATCCTAGAAGAACGTATTCAAGACTTTATCAATACCCTTCACGATCATATCTACCGTGAAGAAAGGCAACGAGAGAACAATTCAGTAGTTCACACTATTCTTGAGACGAGATTTTGTCGAGATCAGAAGATCATTTACTCTAAGGTATACAACGCCTTAGCCGGATCAGAACGTATTCCACTGGACGCCCGACTTATCACTCAGACTTGCAAATGATCGAGGATATTCACAATTTTTTCGCCCTCTTGGAGAGAGATAATTTCGAAAGCACACCAGAGAGGCTAGTGATTTAAGTAACAATTGATCACCACGTCGATCTAATTATCAAAGAGTTACAAGATGCAGTCACGAAGGAAGTAAGACGCAACAATCTGTTTTCTCATCTTGAACCAGACCGAGTCAACATTGCCAGCTACGTTACGAAGCAGATAGCACATAACTTCCAAGAATCCACGGATCCTAGTTTCACATTCAAGGCTGGATGTAGGGAGATATACTCAAAGACTGTGACATTAATGCTTGAGTCAGGGATGATCTTCACTTCTTTTCAGCTTCGCCTTTTGACTACTCTGTGCAAAGCTACGGACTCCTACTGTGGAGACCATCAATCAGAAGACTTTGAAATACTAAAGATACAATTTCTGACACTATTTGAAGACCTCCGAAATGAGCATCCTATCAGAGAGATAATCACCACCAGCACTGCCTCAATGATCGACATTCACAGATCAATCAGCAGAGCAGTGAATCATATTCTTATCAGACTTCAAGATTTGTCACAAGATGAAACCGCACATTATCTTTCTTTCAGAAGATCTTCAAGAGATGTACCGGACCTGTTACCGCTTTTGGTCCGACACTTTCTCAGAATTTATCCACTAAGACTCACATTCCCTTGAGTAGACCAAGATCACAACTACCAGAGGGGAATGACGACTTTTTGAGCACCACTAAGGTCGAGCCAACGACCTTAAATAAAAGCGCTTCTCGGGATGCAACCCGTGCAATAAAGTAGAGTAGAAGAATAAAGGATGACAAATGAGCCAATGAATAAAGGACGAAACTTCCAAGCTAGCCAGTTCTTCACAAAGCAACCACGCCTGCTGGGGGTACCCTTTCTTTCCGCTACTAGCTCAAATTTTTAATTATGCCGCATCCTAAGTGTAGTGACCCGAACTCTTCCATGTTTTTATATATTAAATGAAATTGATATTTACATGATTAAATGTTTCCAACAAGTTAAGCAATCAAACTTGTTAAGACTTGATTAATTGAAATAGGTTTCATATAGACAATTGACCACCCAAGTTGACCGGCGATTCACGAACGTTAAAACTTGTAAAAACTATATGATGACATATATATATGGATATATATATATATAGTTAACATGATATTATGATAAGTAAACATATCATTAAGTATATTAACAATGAACTACATATGTAAAAACAAGACTACTAACTTAATGATTTTGAAACGAGACATATATGTAACGATTATCGTTGTAACGACATTTAATGTATATATATCATATTAAGATATATTAATACATCATGATATCATGATAATGTAATAATTTAACATCTCATTTGTTTTAATAAACAATGGGTTAACAACATTTAACAATATCGTTAACCTAAAGGTTTCAAAACAACACTTACATGTAAGGACTAACGATGACTTAACGACCCAGTTAAAATGTATATACATGTAGTGTTTTAATATGTATTCATACATTTTTTAAAGACTTCAAGACACTTACCAAAATACTTCTACTTAACAAAAATGCTTACAATTACATCCTCGTTCAGTTTCATCAACAATTCTACTCGTATGCACCCGTATTCGTACTCGTACAATACACAGCTTTTAGATGTGTGTACTATTGGTATATACACTCCAATGATCAGCTCTTAGCAGCCCATGTGAGTCACCTAACACATGTGGGAACCATCATTTGGCAACTAGCATGAAATATCTCATAAAATTACAAAAATATGAGTAATCATTCATGACTTATTTACATGTAAACAAAATTACACATCCTTTATATCTAATCCATATACCAACGACCAAAAACACCTACAAACACTTTTATTCTTCAATTATCTTCATCTAATTAATCTCTCTCAAGTTCTATCTTCAAGTTCTAAGTGTTCTTCATAAATTCTACAAGTTCTAGTTTCATAAAATCAAGAATACTTCCAAGTTTGCTAGCTTACTTCCAATCTTGTAGAGTGATCATCCAACCTCAAGAAATCTTTATTATGTACAGTAAGATATCTTTCCAATACAAGGTAATACTCATATTTAAACTTTGATTCAATTTCTATAACTATAACAATCTTATATCGAGTGGAAATCTTACTTGAACTTGTTTTTGTGTCATGATTCTGCTTCAAGAACTTTCAAGCCATCCAAGGATCCTTTGAAGCTAGATCCATTTTTCTCATTTCTAGTAGATTTATCCAGAAAACTTGAGGTAGTAATGATGTTCATAACATCATCCGATTCATACATATAAAGCTATCTTATTCGAAGGTTTAAACTTGTAATCACTAGAACATAGTTTAGTTAATTCTAAACTTGTTCGCAAACAAAAGTTAATCCTTCTAACTCGACTTTTAAAATCAACTAAACACATGTTCTATATCTATATGATATGCTAACTTAATGATTTAAAACCTGGAAACACGAAGAACACTGTAAAACCGGACATACGCCGTCGTAGTTACTCCGCGGGCTGTTTTGGGTTAGTTAATTAAAAACTATGATAAACTTTGATTTAAAAGTTGTTCTTCTGGGAAAATGATTTTTCTTATGAACATGAAACTATATCCAAAAATCATGGTTAAACTCAAAGTGGAAATATGTTTTCTAAAACGGTCATCTAGACGTCGTTCTTTCGACTGAAATGACTACCTTTACAAAAACGACTTGTAACTTATATTTCTGACTATAAACCTATACTTTTTCTGTTTAGATTCATAAAATACAGTTCAATATGAAACCATAGCAATTTGATTCACTCAAAACGGATTTAAAATGAAGAAGTTATGGGTAAAACAAGATTGGATAATTTTTCTTGTTGTAGCAACGTGAAAATTGGTAACAAATCTATATTAATCATATCCTAGCTAACTTATATTGTATTATACATGTATTATAATATATTATGTAATCTTAGGATACCATAGACACATATACAAATGTTTTGACATATCATATCGACCCATGTGTATATATTATTTGGAACAACCATAGACACTCTATATGCAGTAATGTGGGAGTTAGCTATACAGGGTTGAGGTTGATTCCAAAAATATATATACTTTGAGTTGTGATCTAGCCTGAGACGTGTATACACTGGGTCGTGGATTGATTCAAGGTAATATATATCAATTTTTTCTGTACATCTAACGTTGGACAACTAGTTGTAGGTTACTAACGAGGACAGCTGACTTAATAAACTTAAAACATCAAAATGTATTAAAAGTGTTGTAAATATATTTTGAATATACTTTGATATATATGTACATATTTGTTATAGGTTCGTGAATCGACCAGTGGCCAAGTCTTACTTCCCAACGAAGTAAAAATCTGTGAAAGTGAGTTATAGTCCCACTTTTAAAATCTAATATTTTTGGGATGAGAATACATGCAGGTTTTATAAATGATTTACAAAATAGACACAAGTACATGAAACTACATTCTATGGTTGAATTATCGAAATCGAATATGCCCCTTTTTATTAAGTCTGGTAATCTAAGAATTAGGGAACAGACACCCTAATTGAGGCGAATCCTAAAGATAGATCTATTGGGCCTAACAAACCCCATCCAAAGTACCGGATGCTTTAGTACTTCGAAATTTATATCATATCCGAAGGGTGTCCCGGAATGATGGGGATATTCTTATATATGCATCTTGTTAATGTCGGTTACCAGGTGTTCACCATATGAATGATTTTTATCTCTATGTATGGGATGTATATTGAAATATGAAATATTGTGGTCTATTGTTACGATTGGATTTGTATATAGGTTAAACCTATAACTCACCAACATTTTTGTTGATGATTAAAGCATGTTTATTCTCAGGTGAATACTAAGAGCTTTCGCTGTTGCATACTAAAATAAGGACAAGATTTGGAGTCCATGTTTGTATGATATTGTGTAAAAACTGCATTCAAGAAACATATGTCGATGTAATAAAGGTTATGGTTGTTTTAAAAATGAATGCAGTCTTTGAAAAATGTCTCATATAGAGGTCAAAACCTCGCAACGAAATCAATTAATATGGAACGTTTATAATCAATATGAACGGGACATTTCAGTTGGTATCCGAGCGTTGGTCTTAGAGAACCAGAATTTTGCATTAATGTGTCTTATCGAGTTTGTTAGGATGCATTAGTGAGTCTGGACTTCGACCGTGTTTACTTGAAAAATGATTGCTTAACAAATTTTGTTGGAAACTATATATTTTTAACATGTGAATATTATGTGATATATTAATCTCTTAATGTGTTTGATATTATGTGATAGATGTCTACCTCTAGAACAAATCCCATTAATTCACCTAATAATAATGAAGAGTCAAATGTAAATTGGAATGATTCGTGGACTGATTCACAAGTTCTCGAAGAGGAACCGGAAGAAGAGTCGGAACCGGAAGAAGAATCGGAACCGGAAGAAGAAATAGAACCAGTGGGGGAAATAAAAAACGGTTAAGTAGAAAAAAATCCTCAACCAACCGACCAAAGTTAATTATGGTCAATGGTGTTTCCGCCAAGGAAGCAAAGTATTGGGAGGATTACCAATTCTCCGATGAATCAGATCCTGACAAGGATTCCGATGATGTTATAGAAATTACCCCAACATAATTTAATAAGGCAAAAGAGAACAATAAGGGGAAGGGCATAAAAATAGAGAAATTTGATTCCAAACCCGATGAACTTTATATGTATCGTCAACACCCGTATTTCTTAAATTGTGACAATAATCCGGGAACCTCTAAACCACCAGGTTTTTCTAAACCAATGTAGAAAACGACGGCTCGTATTAGGGGAACATCATATATCCCTAGAAACTTGGCAAAACGAACCAAACCGAAGAAGAAGAAATGAGCGAGTCGGAATAAGATAGTTGTATTCGTGTGGTGTAATATATGTAATATAGTGTGCTTATGCTTTATGATTTATGTAAAAATTGCTTGTATTAATAAGTATTTTTTTTATCAATCTAACTCTTGTCTATTTTATAGTATAAAAACACAAAATGGATAGACAACCCAATATTTTAAGAGACCTACCCGGAGACACGATTGATGAAATCTTGTCTAGAGTTGGTCAGAATTCCTCGGCACAACTATTTAAGGCGAGATCAGTTTGTAAGACATTAAAAGAACATTCCAAGAATGCCTTGGTTTTTAAAAGGCTTTCGTTCGAAAGATGGGGGATATCACATTGGGAAATCCATAAGTTACGATGTGTTTACTTTGACGCATATATTGCGGGGAACCCAAATGCTATTTTACGCAACGGGTTAAGAAATTATTTTGACTTAATATATCCGAATATAGGACTTCGTGATTTAGAAAAAGCGGCTAATATGCAACATAAAGAAGCATGTTATGCTTACGGGTTAGTAATTTTCGCTTCTCACCAAAGTGAGAACAAGAACATTGGGCTACAACTATTAAACAAAACGTTCCCACAAGTGACGGACTCAGTAGTTGGGGTGAGAAACAAGGTTTTTAGATTGTTACGGGACTGTTGGACATTACGTAACCCTCATCCCTTTGACGACGTTACAACACGCTGTCTTATCAACGGCCATAACGGTTATGTTCCACAAGACCAAGGATGGGAAGTAGTCCTAGTAAAACCAGAATGCATGACTTGTTTCTGGACGTATGAATTACGTGTCTTTATTGCCTTTGCTGAACGACTTGTATACTAGCTAGAATTATCTTCACAACTATCTTGTATCAAATTTATTGTGTGCTATATTTCATGTTATATGTAAAATAAGCGGTATTGTAAGTTTGTAAAATATTGTGAAAAAGTTTTGAAAGGACCCGTCCTTATCCACCTGGACGAAGTCATCAACATTTGGTCCCATTGTGATGATCGACTCCAAGTAATGTCCTTAAAATGAGCAAATACACAGCGGAAGACTTAATTCGTACCTGAGAATAAACATGCTTAAAAGTGTCAAACAAAAAGGTTGGTGAGTTCATAGGTTTATCGTAACAATCATTTCAATATATTAATAGACCACAAGATTTCATAATCATAAACATAATACACTCGCAAGTGTATGTAAAGCATTCTAAGTGGTTGAGCACTTGGTAACCATACTTAACATTTAATCAACGTCGCATATTCCCTTTATTATGAAATCTCCCTACACTGTACCAAGTGTAGTAACGAAATGAAGTACTGTGCAACCGTTGAATACTGGTCGTCCAGTCCGGTTGGGGTTGTCAGGCCCGATAGATCTATCAACAAGATTCGCGTTTACAATACCACATGTAAATAGTAGTTACCAAGCTACAGGGAAGTATGCCAGTGGTACAACTCAACGTAGAATATATTTTAAGTACTTGTGTCTATTTCGTAAACATTTATAAAAGCAGCGCATGTATTCTCAGCCCAAAAATATATTGCTAAAGCAATTAAAAAGGGAGCAAATGAAACTCACCATACTGTATTTTGTAGTAAAAATACATATAACGTCGTTGAACAAGTGTAGGGTTGACCTCGGATTCACTAACCTATATTAGTTGCATATATATTAACACATATTTCATTTAATCAGCAAAGTTTACTTATATTTCATAATTTATTAAAATTGGTATTTTTAGATATAATTATTCTTATAATAAATATATGGTATATAATTTAATTAAAGTTTTATCAATATAAATAGTAATATATTAGTTAAAAACATATTAGTATGTAATATTAGTTGACTTGTAATATATTTGTATATAGATAACCTTTGTTTGATAAAAATAATAATTATAATAATACTAAAAATAATAATAGTAACGATAATAATAAAAATGATAATACTTTTAATAATAATGATAATACCAATAAAAAAAATGTTATATGTTAATAATAATAATAATAATAATAATAATAATAATAATAATAATAATAATAATAATAATAATAATAATAATAGTAGTATTTACCTCCCAAAAGAAAAGGCTTTAAAAAAATACCATCGCCGGGACTCGAACCCGCGACCTCTCGCTACCCAAGACACACCCTAACCATCTGCTCTATTCTGTTTTTCTGTTTTATTACAGATTCATTTTAATTTAATCCGTTTTTCCGATTCATTTTCTTTTTCAAAATACATCGATTATAACTTCATCTTTGATTTCGTTTCTCTCTTTGTCATAATACACGAATCATACTAACATCATCCTAACTTCATCATCAACGTAACATGATCATAATCGGTTATCATTTACTATCATCGTCGTTAGCCTCCTATTCCTCATTCTCAAGATCAAACATCTCGGCCCAATACATAAATAACAATTTTGGATCTTGGCCCAATTGTATTAATCGACCCAATATTAAAAACTGAATATAGTGGCCCAACGATTGGAATCTAGCTCGTTTATAGGTGTTTCGGATTCTGTTGTTTAAATCATTGGTCAAGGCATGTGGGGTTTATTTGTCTCCATGATACATGAACTTAAGACATCATCACACGTACACTTATTTTACTTTATTGCTAAATGAAAACATAATTGCTATTGTTTGGTCCACGTGATATAGACAGTTTTGAACCCAAACCATATTGTGTGGGTTGTTCACGGGTTCAAGATAGAAAATAGGAATCGTAACAGCAGTAGCTAAAATTGGGTGTTAAAAGGTGGCGTTGTGTTTGATTTTGTCTCGATTTTTCATAAACAAAAGTAATCAACAGATTACGTTGATGATGGTGGGTTCGAACGGAAAGATTGTGAAGTTTGTGTGTGTTTAAATAATGGTGAGTGTTGCAGTGATGGCTCGAAGGAGAAACAAGAAATGGGTTGTTATTGATGTGTTCGATGTACAACAAAACAGCAAAAAGGTGAGGGTTTGGTGTTATAGAAGGTGGTTCACAATTGAAATTTTTATAGAGAGAGAGAGAGGGAGAAGAAATGGTGACGGTTGTGGGTGGTGCTCGATCAGGAAAACAGAAGGCAGATAGCAGTTGCAGTAGCAGTGAAAAAAGGGTGTTTAGTTTGGTTATAAATCGAAACAAAAACTGAAGTAAGTAGCTGCAGCAGTAGTGGTGATCGGTCGTGGTAAACGGTGATGGTTAGGGTGGTGGATAAATGGTGGAAGGTTCATGGTGATGGAGTTCGTGTAACACAACCAGGGTGTTCACGAATTTGAGTTGTTGATCGCTCATGGTGTTCGTGAAAATGAGTATACAAGGTGATGGACAATGAAGGTGGTCAATAGGTGTTTGTGGCTCTGGCGAGTAGACCACGAATAGTAACAACAATCAGGGTTTGGTCTTATTACAAGTCGAATAGCAGCAGTTTAATGGTAATTAAAGAGGATGAAAGTGAGTAGTTCTTGGTTGAGAGGAAACAATTATCAAGGGTGGTGGATGTTTTGTATTGTATGTATGGATTATATATAATCTCATTTTCTCACGGCAAGTTAATAGAGAGTTGGTAGGGAAATAGAATAAACTTATTAAACGTATAATCCCATATATGAAGAAACAAAAATAGTTGAGTTACTTTAATAATTAAGTTCACGGATGTACAGTATCGTAATTGAATTTTTATGTTTAAGTGGATTAGAAAGAAACAATAGAATAGAGATGGGTTAGTTTTCCTTATGTATATATCTACCATCTATTATTATCTATGTGCAGATGCATATGAATTTGAAACCAAAAACAAATATCCAAAAGTAGTCAATTTTAATAATTTAAACAGTTAACATTCATGTTAATTTGGTTTATCACGGGTAGTGTTTGGGTTCTACTTGAAACATAAATGAAATAACTTAGCAACAAGTGGGTTAAGAAAAATAGAAGGTGTAAACAATTAACATGTGTGTTGAACTTCAAATGCATGTGTAATATAATATAACAATTGATTAAGTCAAAAGAAACAAATTAATAATGTAGATCCAGCTCACTAATTGTTCTCACTCAGTCGGTATAATATTACGGAGTGATATTTCGTGCACCGTTTATCAAACAGTGGCGAAAAGTATTCGGAAATATTTCAAATTATTATATATATATATATATATATATATATATATATATATATATATATATATATATATATATATATATATCTATTTACAAGTAATTGTTCGTGAATCGTCAAAACCGGCCGAGGTTAAATGAATGAAATAAAACAGTTCAAAAATTTTGAGACTCATCCTAACAGATTGCCTTATCTTGTCAAAATATTAAATCGTATCGAGAGTTTGGTTCAAAATTAGTCGAAATTTCCCGGGTCGTGACAGTACCTACCCGTTAAAGAAATTTCGTCCCGAAATTTGATCGAGGTCGTCATGGCTAACAGTAAGAATGTTTTCCTGAAAAATATGAGCTGATAAATAGAGTTTTATTATTGTTGAGTAATAAAGATAAAACAATTTGATTTCTCGAAGCGTACGAATGAAGCTATCACTTAAAGAGTGAATCTAGAAAATAAAGCTCGTCTTAACTTTTGACGTAGTCATGGTGGATTTCCGGAATTCTGGGAATTTAAGGAAATCTTCCAATCAAAAAGAAAATGTAATAGCACGATTTATTAGTAATTTGTTGGAATTACGGAAGAACAGAAATATCGAGGAAATATTTCGTGATATCTGTAGAAATTAAGTAGAATAAAAGAGTCGTGTAACATGACACGTGATGACTGTATTGTCTGTGAATCATCACGTTCCATTAGAAACTCAGCATGACTTACTGTAATATAATCACGTTGACCTGACGTCATTATATTATACTAACTCATGCTTCAATTCCCAACACTTATCTAGGAAATCATTCATAATTCAAACTCGAATTTTAAAGAAATTTAGAAACTAAAATAGTTTCCTTTATGACGTAACACGGATAGCACGAAGACATAAATAATTTCGAATAAAGATATTTATGAAGGTATCTTCAGAAATATCTAAGATATTTATAACTAAAGATAAGATGATATCTTAGAATTTAAAATATTTAAGATCAGAAGATGATGAAGAAATTCATCCGCAAGGATTTAGACTAATTAAGGAGCTAAAGATTTCGTCAGATACTGAATCGTCTGGATTCGTTAAGTACAGGTTTAATCCTGGTGATTTGTCTACAGACTCCTTCATGGTTAGCTCAATCTGTTTTTCAGTACCAATTTCTATTGAGTGTTTCCAACACTCCATTCTTTATCATCAAACTTTTGGCCATTAAGACCATCTACAACATGCTGCTTCATCGGCATTTTCAAAGTTAACAGATCTGGGTCATCAGTTATCAAACCGAGGTGGTTTCAGGAGAATTGTGTTTTTAGATGATTAAACGCTGATGGTAATATGGTGGAATATAAAAGGTTTCCAGTAACAATAAAGAGTACGCGTATATATCAAGGTTATAATAAGGTTGTTTCGGATGAAAAGTCAGAGTTGACTTGCTGGTGCTGTGACAAAACTGGCTATCTCGAACAGGAGTTGCAAGGTTATTTTCGGTAATAATAACACTAAAGGAATTAGCAAAACCACGTGTTAAATGTGTACTCAGTTTTCGAGAGTTTTTCAGGTGCATAATTATATGCATAAATCTTTTCTTCTGTAGATGAGGTGCGGTTGGTTCATCCTCTCGATTGAGATGTTTTCAAGAATTACAAAAGGTTTGAACGTAGATTGTAATTGTCAAGATACAATTGAGGTTTAGGATGGAATCAAGTGACAAACTTGAAGAATTGTTTAGTTTCATATGTTATAATCAATATTTTAATTCTTTTTAATTGTCCAATGTTATTAGTCCACAGTCGATAGTCCACAGTTAACAGTCCAGTAATTCATATATAGTTTAATATATTATATTCGAATTAATTAATACGTGTCATGATCCGTATACGTCTCAGACTCGATCACAACTCAAACTATATATATTATTATAGAATCAACCTCAACCCTGTATAGAGAACTCGATCATTACTGCATATAGAGTGTCTATGGTTATTCCAAATAATATTTATAGATGCATCGATATGATATGTCAAAACCTTGTATACGTGTCCCGATATTTAAAGTACGTAAAATAAATAACAGAAATTAAATGACGACAAATAAAATTACGATAAATAAATTGCGATAAATAAAATGTAATAAGTTAGCTAGGAACGGTTAGCGTGGATTCCTAACAAAATTTTCTCATAGTTAATTTGTTTGTTTCTAACAAATTTTTATTTTGTCAAATGTTTTCTTCATTATGCCACTTGTTGGATTCTGAGAAGTTAAAATCCAAATATGAAATTGAAAGAAAATGGTTATTTTGTGGTGAACAGATTCGTATATCGGTGTAAGTAGGATAGTAACTGACTGTAGAATCAGATTCGAAGAATGTACAGTGTAACTTATTAATGTGAAATCAAAATATTCATCGGGTATTACCTACCCGTTAAATTATTTTCACCATTAACAGTTTGTACGAATGAATTTTTAATTACAATCTTTATGAAAACATATATACATATATATTTTCTTCAGATATAATCATGGATTTAATGAGTTAATATGATATTAAGCTCATATGATTTTCGGTTTGAGCTAGAATATGTAATCTCTAAAACTATTCGGAACCACATATTCTTCGCAGAATATCAATGAAGTTATGGATCAATATTTCATCTTTCATTATTGTTGGTACTCCTTGGTATATATGGTGCGTATGATGTTGATGTTTGTGGTAAAGATTTTGATATTGAGATGTGAGATGCAGATATTGATGTTGGTGGTGGTGATGGTACTGTTGATGTTGTTGATGGTGGTACTGATTATGCTGCTGGTGCTGCTGCTGGTGTTTGTAACCTTCGCACCATATTCTTTAAAGCCACTACCCGAGCGCGAATCTCATTGACTTCTTCTATTATACCGAGGTGACTGTCGGTTTGGACGAGTGGATAATTAAGATCTAGAATTTGGTATAGTATATGATCGTGACGAGATACTCGGGAAATGAGAGAGAAAATGGTGTTTCGGACCGGTTCGCCGGTAAGTGCTTCAGGTTCTTCACCCAGTGGTGAATTCGGTTGGTGGAAGGGATCACCTTCTTCATGCCTCCAATGATTAAGTAGGCTACGAACCCATCCCCAATTCATCCAGAATTGGTGATGACTAACTGGTTGATCCATTCCGGTTACACTGTCTTCAGAGCTTGAGTCGAAATCCATATCGAAATAGCTGTGGGAATCTAAGGAATTTGAACTAGTTGTGAGTTCCGTCTTGTACGGTTAGTTAAAGGATTTTCGATATGAGATGATTTTTGAATATCGAACGATATTCTAATTACCTAGAATACATGTATATATTACAGAAGATCCCGTAAATTACGGAGGGAATTAAGGAAACGTATCAGACAAGGTTTAATGTGATTGGATATGAATTTGTCTGTACACAGTCTATGCAATAATTGCAATAAGACGCGTTGAGACTGAAAATGACAAGTAGATATTTTTCGACAAATGGTGGTAAGCAAACACTTTTAACATGCAGACCAGGTTCAAGTCTAGACTCATTAACATAACCTAACAACTACTAGGTCGAAGTCCAGACTCATTAATGCATCCTAACTACTACTATTTAGACACACTAATGCAAGAACTGGTTCGATACGACCACCGCTCTGATACCAACTGAAAGGACTCGTCCTTATCCACCTGGACGAAGTCATCAACATTTGGTCCCATTGCGATGATTGTCTCCAAGTAATGTCCTTAAAATGAGCAAATGCACAGCTGAAGACTTAATTCGTACCTGTAACGTCCTCCCAATAGGGTCTGGAAGGAACGTCACTAATATCAAAACATACCAACATATTATAATAAACGAGAACAATACAAAATGATGAATTTAACTTTAATGAGTACGCAGCGGAAAATGAAATATCGTTACAATGACAGGAATAACAATATCGTAAATGTTCACATGCAGAAGTAATAAATGCGATATCTCTTGATCCTATGTCCAAGTAGCATCACATAAGCAGTAAGTATAAGAGCTTGAATCAAACAGTACCTGAGACAAAACATGCTAAAGTGTCAACCAAAAAGGTTGAGTGAAGTTCATAGGTTTAACAAAAAGTTTGTCGTTGTTTTAGACCACAAGATTTAGTTTGTAAAGTTGATCTCCCGCAGGATCAAAAAGTTATGCCAATGCGTGATATTTAGACTAAACGTTCAAGTTTTGCCCCATAACAAGTTGTGTCTGTCCTTGTCGGTTTAATTTCATTATTAAGTAATACAATGACTTGGTCAAATGTATCGGGGACGTTACTCCCGATAGGCCTACCCCCAATAATTAAGCATGCCGCAGCAATTAAAAATATCACTGTAGGGACTTAGTCGGACATAGCCGGGTATAGCATAGTTTAACAGTTTGGTACTTGTGTCTAAAGTGTTAAAAGTAAAAACAGCATCTGTCTCGCCCCAAGTAAAAGTAAGTAAGTTGGCTAGCAATTAAAGAGGGGCTATGAATTCACCTTAGTAAGTAGAGAGAGTGTTATTCCTCGGAATAAAGAGTTGAACGAGTGAGCAGGAAAGTCAACCTATTGACATTTAAGAGTAGTTAAGTGTTTTGCCCATGTTTAAGTTTAAGTATGTGTTTAAGTATAGTTTGTTTTACTAAGTTTCTATTCCTAGTAAGTTACTATTTTTATAAAGTTTCCATTTTTAAAAAGTTTCTTATTTTACTAAGTTTCTATGACTAGAGAGTTTCTACTTTTATCAGTGTTTTGTATTTTATAATACTTGTCGTATTAGATAAGCTTCCAATCACCCCTTTCCCTTCGAATGGCTAATTTAGATCTAGGGGCTTGAGCCATAGGACCCTTTAAATTGGAAATCCAAACTCTCTGCCTAGAATCTCATAGAAACCATTCGTCAAGAAAGTTCGAAGATCTATACATCTCTAATACATATCCCAAAATGTTTTTATATTACAATATAAGTAGTAGGTTATAGGTGCTAGTAATAGTAATAGTGTATACATATTATTTATTTTATTTTTAATTACATATAATTTATAACATTATTTACATATTTCGGTAAAAATAATAACCGAAGTAAAAAGTAAAAAGTAAAAAGTAAAAAGTGAAAAGTAAAAAAATAAAAAGTAAGAAAAGAATACTTACTAGTAGTAATTCTTCAAAGAGAGAATGAGTGAAATTTTGGTGTGAGTTTGAATAAGAAATGAGGGGTATTTATACTTGAAAAAATTAGGTAAAAAGAATAAAATAATTAAAAGAAAAAGAAATATTTAATTCTTAATGGGATTTTAAAATTAAAAAGTATTAAATGTTAGGTCATGGGATAATGCACAAAATAAAATAATAAAAGTAGTTTTTCCATTAAAATTTTTAATTAAAAAGTAATTTATTTATTTATTTATTTATTTTTTATTTATTTTAAGGATTTTTTTTATGTAAATAAACAAATTTATTTAATTTTTTTACAAGAATATTTGTCAATAATATTTTATTTTTATTTTTTTTTATTTTGGTTTTATTTAATTAATAAATACAAATTTTGCATAAAAATAATAAATAATTCGGTATTTTGTATTTTTAATAATAATTATGATTTTAATTATTAAACTATAGTTTTAGTAAGTTTGTAAATATTATTACATTTATATATAATTGGATTTATTATATAGTTAAATATATAATACATTAACTAAATAATAAAAGTGATACAAAGTTTATATACTTAGTTAAATTATGTCAAATTATATAAATTAATAATATATTATTTATTTAAGCGTACATTGTTGACTAAAAATTACTATTCGGTCAATATTTAATTGTATATAACAACCCTTAATACATATAGTCAGACATATAACCCTATGGTTAATTCAGTAATTTAGAAGTCGAAAAGTGAGGGTTGTTACAGTGAAATGTCCCGTTCTTATTGATTAAAAACGTTCCATATTAATTGATTTCGTTGCGAGGTTTTGACCTCTATATGAGACGTTTTTCAAAGACTGCATTCATTTTTAAAACAAACCATAACCTTTATTTCATAAATAAAGGTTTAAAAAGCTTTACGTAGATTATCAAATAATGATAATCTAAAATATCCTGTTTACACACGACCATTACATAATGGTTTACAATACAAATATGTTACATCGAAATCAGTTTCTTGAATGCAGTTTTTACACAATATCATACAAACATGGACTCCAAATCTTGTCCTTATTTTAGTATGCAACAGTGGAAGCTCTTAATATTCACCTGAGAATAAACATGCTTTAAACGTCAACAAAAATGTTGGTGAGTTATAGGTTTAACCTATATATATCAAATCGTAACAATAGACCACAAGATTTTATATTTCAATACACATCCCATACATAGAGATAAAAATCATTCATATGGTGAACACCTGGTAATCGACATTCACAATTTGTATATAAGAATATCCCCATCATTCCGGGATCCTCCTTCGGACATGATATAAATTTCGAAGTACTAAAGCATCCGGTACTTTGGATGGGGCTTGTTGGGCCCGATAGATCTATCTTTAGAGTTCGCGTCAATTAGGGTGTCTGTTCCCTAATTCTTAGATTACCAGACTTAATAAAAAGGGGCATATTCGATTTCGATAATTCAACCATAGAATGTAGTTTCACGTACTTGTGTCTATTTTGTAAATCATTTATAAAACCTGCATGTATTCTCATCCCAAAAATATTAGATTTTAAAAGTGGAACTATAACTCACTTTCACAGATTTTTACTTCGTCGGGAAGTAAGACTTGGCCACTGGTTGATTCACGAACCTATAACAATATATACATATATATCAAAGTATGTTCAAAATATATTTACAATACTTTTAATATATTTTGATGTTTTAAGTTTATTAAGTCAGCTGTCCTCGTTAGTAACCTACAACTAGTTGTCCACAGTTAGATGTACAGAAATAAATCGATAAATATTATCTTGAATCAATCCACGACCCAGTGTATACATATCTCAGTATTGATCACAACTCAAACTATATATATTTTGGAATCAACCTCAACCCTGTATAGCTAACTCCAACATTCACATATAGAGTGTCTATGGTTGTTCCGAAATATATATAGATGTGTCGACATGATAGGTCGAAACATTGTATACGTGTCTATGGTATCTCAAGATTACATAATATACAATACAAGTTGATTAAGTTATGGTTGGAATAGATTTGTTACCAATTTTCACGTAGCTAAAATGAGAAAAATTATCCAATCTTGTTTTACCCATAACTTCTTCATTTTAAATCCGTTTTGAGTGAATCAAATTGCTATGGTTTCATATTGAACTCTATTTTATGAATCTAAACAGAAAAAGTATAGGTTTATAGTCGAAAAAATAAGTTACAAGTCGTTTTTGTAAAGGTAGTCATTTCAGTCGAAAGAACGACGTCTAGATGACCATTTTAGAAAACATACTTCCACTTTGAGTTTAACCATAATTTTTGGATATAGTTTCATGTTCATAATAAAAATCATTTTCTCAGAATAACAACTTTTAAATCAAAGTTTATCATATTTTTTAATTAACTAACCCAAAACAGCCCGCGGTGTTACTACGACGGCGTAAATCCGGTTTTACGGTGTTTTTCGTGTTTCCAGGTTTTAAATCATTAAGTTAGCATATCATATAGATATAGAACATGTGTTTAGTTGATTTTAAAAGTCAAGTTAGAAGGATTAACTTTTGTTTGCGAACAAGTTTAGAATTAACTAAACTATGTTCTAGTGATTACAAGTTTAAACCTTCGAATAAGATAGCTTTATATCTATGAATCGAATGATGTTATGAATATCATTACTACCTTAATTTCCTTGGATAAACCTACTGGAAAAGAGAAAAATGGATCTAGCTTCAATGGATCCTTGGATGGCTCGAAGTTCTTGAAGCAGAATCATGACACGAAAACAAGTTCAAGTAAGATCATCACTTGAAATAAGATTGTTATAGTTATAGAAATTGAACCAAAGTTTGAATATGATTATTACCTTGTATTAGAATGATAACCTACTGTAATAAACAAAGATTTCTTGAGGTTGGATGATCACCTTACAAGATTGGAAGTGAGCTAGCAAACTTGAAAGTATTCTTGATTTTATGAAACTAGAACTTTTGGAATTTATGAAGAACACTTAGAACTTGAAGATAGAACTTGAGAGAGATCAATTAGATGAAGAAAATTGAAGAATGAAAGTGTTTGTAGATGTTTTTGGTCGTTGGTGTATGGATTAGATATAAAGGATATGTAATTTTATTTTCATGTAAATAAGTCATGAATGATTACTCATATTTTTGTAATTTTATGAGATATTTCATGCTAGTTGCCAAATGATGGTTCCCATATGTGTTAGGTGACTCACATGGGCTGCTAAGAGCTGATCATTGGAGTGTATATACCAATAGTACATACATCTAAAAGCTGTGTATTGTACAAGTACGAATACGGGTGCATACGAGTAGAATTGTTAATGAAACTGAACGAGGATGTAATTGTAAGCATTTTTGTTAAGTAGAAGTATTTTGATAAGTGTCTTGAAGTCTTTCAAAAGTGTATGAATACATATTAAAACACTACATGTATATACATTTTAACTGAGTCGTTAAGTCATCGTTAGTCGTTACATGTAAATGTTGTTTTGAAACCTTTAGGTTAACGATCTTGTTGAATGTTGTTAACCCATTGTTTATTATAAAAAATGAGATGTTAAATTATTATATTATCATGATATTATGATATATAATATATCTTAGTATGATGTATATACAGTTAAATGTCGTTACAACGATAATCGTTACATATATGTCTCGTTTCGAAATCATTAAGTTAGTAGTCTTATTTTTACATATGTATTTCATAGTTAATACACTTAATAATATATTTACTTATCATTTAACATAATTAACCAAGTGTATCAATATCTTAATATGATTCATATGTACCTAGTAAGACGTTGTTATAACGATAATCGTTATATATATCGTTTTCGAGTTTCTTAAATTAATAGTCTCATTTTTATGTATATAACTCATTGTTAAAATACCTAATGAGATACATAATTATAATAAAAACATGTTAACTATATATATAACCATATATACGTCATTGTATAGTTTTTACAAGTTTTAACGTTCGTGAATCACCGGTCAACTTGGGTGGTCAATTGTCTATATGAAACATATTTCAATTAATCAAGTCTTAACAAGTTTGATTGCTTAACATGTTGGAAACATTTAATCATGTAAATATCAATCTCAATTAATATATATAAACATGGAAAAGTTCGGGTCACTACAGTACCTACCCGTTAAATAAATTTCGTCCCGAAATTTTAAGCTGTTGAAGGTGTTGACGAATCTTCTGGAAATAGATGCGGGTATTTCTTCTTCATCTGATCTTCACGCTCCCAGGTGAACTCGGGTCCTCTACGAGCATTCCATCGAACCTTAACAATTGGTATCTTGTTTTGCTTAAGTCTTTTAACCTCACGATCCATTATTTCGACGGGTTCTTCGATGAATTGGAGTTTTTCGTTGATTTGGATTTCATCTAACGGAATAGTGAGATCTTCTTTAGCAAAACATTTCTTCAAATTCGAGACGTGGAAAGTGTTATGTACAGCCGCGAGTTGTTGAGGTAACTCAAGTCGGTAAGCTACTGGTCCGACACGATCAATAATCTTGAATGGTACAATATATCTTGGATTTAATTTCCCTCGTTTACCAAATCGAACAACGCCTTTCCAAGGTGCAACTTTAAGCATGACCATCTCTCCAATTTCAAATTCTATATCTTTTCTTTTAATGTCAGCGTAGCTCTTTTGTCGACTTTGGGCGGTTTTCAACTGTTGAATTTGGATGATCTTCTTGGTAGTTTCTTGTATAATCTCCGGACCCGTAATCTGTCTATCCCCCACTTCACTCCAACAAATCGGAGACCTGCACTTTCTACCATAAAGTGCTTCAAACGGCGCCATCTCAATGCTTGAATGGTAGCTGTTGTTGTAGGAAAATTCTGCTAACGGTAGATGTCGATCCCAACTGTTTCCGAAATCAATAACACATGCTCGTAGCATGTCTTCAAGCGTTTGTATCGTCCTTTCACTCTGCCCATCAGTTTGTGGATGATAGGTAGTACTCATGTCTAGACGAGTTCCTAATGCTTGCTGTAATGTCTGCCAGAATCTTGAAATAAATCTGTCATCCCTATCAGAGATAATAGAGATTGGTATTCCATGTCTGGAGACGACTTCCTTCAAATACAGTCGTGCTAACTTCTCCATCTTGTCATCTTCTCTTATTGGCAGGAAGTGTGCTGATTTAGTGAGACGATCAACTATTACCCAAATAGTATCAAAACCACTTGCAGTCTTTGGCAATTTAGTGATGAAATCCATGGTAATGTTTTCCCATTTCCATTCCGGGATTTCGGGTTGTTGAAGTAGACCTGATGGTTTCTGATGCTCAGCTTTGACCTTAGAACACGTCAAACATTCTCCTACGTATTTAGCAACATCGGCTTTCATACCCGGCCACCAAAAATGTTTCTTGAGATCCTTGTACATCTTCCCCGTTCCAGGATGTATTGAGTATCTGGTTTTATGAGCTTCTCTAAGTACCATTTCTCTCATATCTCCAAATTTTGGTACCCAAATCCTTTCAGCCCTATACCGGGTTCCGTCTTCCCGAATATTAAGATGCTTCTCCGATCCTTTGGGTATTTCATCCTTTAAATTTCCCTCTTTTAAAACTCCTTGTTGCGCCTCCTTTATTTGAGTAGTAATGTTATTATGAATCATTATATTCATAGATTTTACTCGAATGGGTTCTCTGTCCTTCCTGCTCAAGGCATCGGCTACCACATTTGCCTTCCCCGGGTGGTAACGAATCTCAAAGTCGTAATCATTCAATAATTCAATCCACCTACGCTGCCTCATATTCAGTTGTTTCTGATTAAATATGTGTTGAAGACTTTTGTGGTCGGTATATATAATACTTTTGACCCCATATAAGTAGTGCCTCCAAGTCTTTAATGCAAAAACAACCGTGCCTAATTCCAAATCATGCGTCGTATAATTTTGTTCGTGAATCTTCAATTGTCTAGACGCATAAGCAATCACCTTCGTTCGTTGCATTAATACACAACCGAGACCTTGCTTTGATGCATCACAATAAATCACAAAATCATCATTCCCTTTAGGCAATGACAATATAGGTGCCGTAGTTAGCTTTTTCTTCAATAACTGAAACGCTTTCTCTTGTTCATCATTCCATTCAAATTTCTTCCCTTTATGAGTTAATGCAGTCAAGGGTTTTGCCATTCTGGAAAAGTCTTGGATGAACCTTCTGTAGTAACCAGCTAGTCCTAAAAACTGGCGTATGTGTTTCGGAGTTTTCGGGGTTTCCCACTTTTCAACAGTTTCTATCTTTGCCGGATCCACCTTAATACCTTCTTTGTTCACTATGTGACCGAGGAATTGAACTTCTTCCAACCAAAATGCACACTTTGAAAACTTAGCGTACAATTCTTCCTTCCTCAATACTTCTAACACCTTTCTCAAATGTTCACCGTGTTCTTGGTCATTCTTTGAGTAAATAAGTATGTCATCAATGAAAACAATGACAAACTTGTCAAGGTATGGTCCACACACTCGGTTCATAAGGTCCATGAACACAGCTGGTGCATTAGTTAAACCAAACGGCATGACCATAAACTCGTAATGACCGTAACGTGTTCTGAAAGCAGTCTTTGGAATATCATCTTCTTTCACCCGCATTTGATGATACCCGGAACGTAAGTCAATCTTTGAATAAACAGACGAGCCTTGTAGTTGATTAAATAAGTCGTCGATTCTCGGTAGTGGGTAGCGGTTCTTGATGGTAAGTTTGTTCAACTCTCGGTAGTCGATACACAACCTGAATGTACCATCTTTCTTCTTGACAAACAAAACAGGAGCTCCCCACGGTGATGTGCTTGGTCGAATGAAACCACGCTCTAAAAGTTCTTGTAATTGGCTTTGCAGTTCTTTCATCTCGCTGGGTGCGAGTCTGTAAGGAGCACGAGCTATTGGTGCAGCTCCTGGTACAAGATCTATTTGAAATTCAACGGATCGATGTGGGGGTAATCCCGGTAATTCTTTCGGAAATACATCGGGAAATTCTTTTGCAATGGGAACATCATTGATGCTCTTTTCTTCAGTTTGTACTTTCTCGACGTGTGCTAGAACAGCATAGCAACCTTTTCTTATTAGTTTTTGTGCCTTCAAATTACTAATAAGATGTAGCTTCGTGTTGCCCTTTTCTCCGTACACCATTAAGGGTTTTCCTTTTTCTCGTATAATGCGAATTGCATTTTTGTAACAAACGATCTCTGCTTTCACTTCTTTCAACCAGTCCATACCGATTATCACATCAAAACTCCCTAACTCTACTGGTATCAAATCAATCTTAAATGTTTCGCTAACCAGTTTAATTTCTCGATTCCGACATATATTATCTGCTGAAATTAATTTACCATTTGCTAATTCGAGTAAAAATTTACTATCCAAAGGCGTCAATGGACAACTTAATTTAGCACAAAAATCTCTACTCATATAGCTTCTATCCGCACCCGAATCAAATAAAACGTAAGCAGATTTATTGTCAATAAGAAACGTACCCGTAACAAGCTCCGGGTCTTCCTGTGCCTCTGCCGCATTAATATTGAAAACTCTTCCGCGGCCTTGTCCATTCGTGTTCTCCTGGTTCGGGCAATTTCTAATAATGTGGCCCGGTTTTCCACATTTATAACAAACTACATTGGCATAACTTGCTCCGACACTACTTGCTCCGCCATTACTCGTTCCGACACCATTTGTTCCTTTCGTTCTATTAACCCCTGGTCCGTAGACCTTACACTTCGCTGCGCTATGACCATTTCTTTTACACTTGTTGCAAAATTTGGTGCAGAACCCCGAGTGATACTTTTCACACCTTTGGCATAGCTGCTTCTGATTGTTGTTGTTGTTGCGGTTATTATTGTTGTTAGGATGATTGTTGTAGCTGTTGTTGTTGTTGTTGTTGTTGTTGTTGTTGTTGTTGTTGGGCCTTTTGTTGTAGTTGCGATTGATGTTGCGATTGTTGGGATAATTATTGCGATTATTGTTGTAATTGCTGTTGTTGTTGTATTGGTGATTCTTATCACCGTTTTCCTCCCACTTTCTTTTGACTTGCTTCACATTGGCCTCTTCAGCAGTCTGTTCTTTAATTCTTTCCTCAATCTGGTTCACTAGTTTGTGAGCCATTCTACATGCCTGTTGTATGGAGGCGGGTTCGTGTGAACTTATATCTTCTTGGATTCTTTCCGGTAATCCTTTCACAAACGCGTCGATCTTCTCTTCCTCATCTTCGAATGCTCCCGGACACAATAGGCACAATTCTGTGAATCGTCTTTCGTACGTGGTAATATCAAATCCTTGGGTTCGTAACCCTCTAAGTTCTGTCTTGAGCTTATTGACCTCGGTTCTGGGACGGTACTTCTCGTTCATCAAGTGCTTGAATGCTGACCACGGTAGTGCGTACGCATCGTCTTGTCCCACTTGCTCTAGATTGGTATTCCACCATGTTAACGCAGAACCTGTGAAGGTATGCGTAGCGTACTTCACTTTATCCTCTTCAGTACACTTACTTATGGTAAACACCGATTCGACCTTCTCGGTCCACCGTTTCAATCCGATCGGTCCTTCTGTTCCATCAAATTCCAAAGGTTTGCAGGCAGTGAATTCTTTGTAGGTGCATCCTACACGATTTCCTGTACTGCTAGATCCAAGGTTATTGTTGGTATGTAGCGCAGCCTGTACTGCGGCTATGTTTGAAGCTAGAAAAGTACGGAATTCCTCTTCATTCATATTCACGGTGTGTCGAGTAGTCGGTGCCATTTCCTTCAAAATAGTCAAATGGAACAAGTTCATCATACAGAATATTAAGAGTAGTTAATAGTATTTCGTAGCATAATGTGAACTCATTTATAAAAGCTTTTTCTTCATATTAGCGTTTTATAAGTTTAAATTCGGGTAGTACCTACCCGTTAAGTTCATACTTAGTAGCTAATATACAATTCAACTACTACAATTCTATATGAAAAACTGATTATAATAATATTTCGCGTTCAAACTTTTATACAATATTTTACAAACTTACAATACTGCTTATTTTACATAAAGCATGAAATATAGCACACAATAACTTTGATACAAGATAGTTGTGAAGATAATTCTAGCTAGTACACAAGTCGTTCAGCAAAGGCAATAAAGACACGTAATTCATACGTCCAGAAACAAGTCATGCATTCTGGTTTTACTAGGACTACTTCCCATCCTTGGTCTTGTGGAACATAACCGTTATGGCCGTTGATAAGACAGCATGTTGTAACGTCGTCAAAGGGACGAGGATTACGTAATGTCCAACAGTCCCGTAACAATCTAAAAACCTCATTTCTTACCCCAATTACCGACTCCGTCACTTGTGGGAACGTTTTGTTTAATAGTTGTAGCCCGATGTTCTTGTTCTCACTTTGGTGAGAAGCGAACATTACTAATCCGTAAGCATAACATGCTTCTTTATGTTGCATGTTAGCCGCTTTTTCTAAATCACGAAGTTCAATATTCAGATATATTGAGTCAAAATAATTTCTTAACCCGTTGCGTAAAATAGCATTTGGGTTCCCCGCAATATATGCGTCAAAGTAAACACATCGTAACTTATGGGTTTCCCAATGTGATATCCCCCATCTTTCAAATGAAAGTCTCTTATAAACCAAGACATTCTTGGAACGTTCTTCGAATGTCTTACAAACTGATCTCGCCTTAAATAGTTGTGCCGAAGAATTCTGACCGACTCTAGACAAGATTTCATCAATCATGTCTCCGGGTAGGTCTCTTAAAATATTGGGTTGTCTATCCATTTTGTGTTTTTATACTGTAAAATAGACAAGAGTTAGATTCATAAAAAAAATACTTATTAATACAAGCAATTTTTACATATATCATAAAGCATAAGCACACTATATTACATATATTACACCACACGAATACAACTATCTTATTCCGACTCGCTTGTTTCTTCTTCTTCGGTTTTGGTTCGTTTTGCCAAGTTTCTAGGGATATATGATGTTCCCCTAATACGAGCCGTCGTTATCCACATTGGTTTAGAAAAACCTGGTGGTTTAGAGGTTCCCGGGTCATTGTTACAACTTAAGGACTTCGGGGGTTGACGATACATATAAAGTTCATCGGGGTTGGAATTAGATTTCTCTATTTTTATGCCCTTTCCCTTATTATTTTCTTTTGCCTTTTTAAATTCAGTTGGGGTAATTTCAATAACATCATCGGAATTCTCGTCGGAATCCGATTCATCGGAGAATTGGTAATCCTCCCAATATTTTGCTTCCTTGGCAGAAACACCATTGACCATAATTAACCTTGGTCGGTTGGTTGAGGATTTTCTTTTACTTAACCGTTTTATTATTTCCCCCACCGATTCTATTTCTTCATCCGGTTCCGATTCTTCTTCCGGTTTCGATTCTTCTTCCGGTTCCGACTCTTCTTCCGGTTCCTCTTCGGGAACTTGTGAATCAGTCCACGAATCATTCCAATTTACATTTAACTCTTCATTATTATTAGGTGAGTCAATGGGACTTGTTCTAGAGGTAGACATCTATCACATAATATCAAACGCGTTAAGAGATTAATATATCACATAATATTCACATGTTAAAAATATATAGTTTCCAACAAAATTTGTTAAGCAATCATTTTTCAAGTAAACACGGTCGAAGTCCAGACTCACTAATGCATCCTAACAAACTCGATAAGACACACTAATGCAAAATTCTGGTTCTCTAAGACCAACGCTCGGATACCAACTGAAATGTCCCGTTCTTATTGATTAAAAACGTTCCATATTAATTGATTTCGTTGCGAGGTTTTGACCTCTATATGAGACGTTTTTCAAAGACTGCATTCATTTTTAAAACAAACCATAACCTTTATTTCATAAATAAAGGTTTAAAAAACTTTACGTAGATTATCAAATAATGATAATCTAAAATATCCTGTTTACACACGACCATTACATAATGGTTTACAATACAAATATGTTACATCGAAATCAGTTTCTTGAATGCAGTTTTTACACAATATCATACAAACATGGACTCCAAATCTTGTCCTTATTTTAGTATGCAACAGCGGAAGCTCTTAATATTCACCTGAGAATAAACATGCTTTAAACGTCAACAAAAATGTTGGTGAGTTATAGGTTTAACCTATATATATCAAATCGTAACAATAGACCACAAGATTTCATATTTCAATACACATCCCATACATAGAGATAAAAATCATTCATATGGTGAACACCTGGTAATCGACATTCACAATTTGTATATAAGAATATCCCCATCATTCCGGGATCCTCCTTCGGACATGATATAAATTTCGAAGTACTAAAGCATCCGGTACTTTGGATGGGGCTTGTTGGGCCCGATAGATCTATCTTTAGAGTTCGCGTCAATTAGGGTGTCTGTTCCCTAATTCTTAGATTACCATACTTAATAAAAAAGGGGCATATTCGATTTCGATAATTCAACCATAGAATGTAGTTTCACGTACTTGTGTCTATTTTGTAAATCATTTATAAAACCTGCATGTATTCTCATCCCAAAAATATTAGATTTTAAAAGTGGGACTATAACTCACTTTCACAGATTTTTACTTCGTCGGGAAGTAAGACTTGGCCACTGGTTGATTCACGAACCTATAACAATATATACATATATATCAAAGTATGTTCAAAATATATTTACAACACTTTTAATATATTTTGATGTTTTAAGTTTATTAAGTCAGCTGTCCTCGTTAGTAACCTACAACTAGTTGTCCACAGTTAGATGTACAGAAATAAATCGATAAATATTATCTTGAATCAATCCACGACCCAGTGTATACATATCTCAGTATTGATCACAACTCAAACTATATATATTTTGGAATCAACCTCAACCCTGTATAGCTAACTCCAACATTCACATATAGAGTGTCTATGGTTGTTCCGAAATATATATAGATGTGTCGACATGATAGGTCGAAACATTGTATACGTGTCTATGGTATCTCAAAATTACATAATATACAATACAAGTTGATTAAGTTATGGTTGGAATAGATTTGTTACCAATTTTCACGTAGCTAAAATGAGAAAAATTATCCAATCTTGTTTTACCCATAACTTCTTCATTTTAAATCCGTTTTGAGTGAATCAAATTGCTATGGTTTCATATTGAACTATATTTTATGAATCTAAACAGAAAAAGTATAGGTTTATAGTCGAAAAAATAAGTTACAGGTCGTTTTTGTAAAGGTAGTCATTTCAGTCGAAAGAACGACGTCTAGATGACCATTTTGGAAAACATACTTCCACTTTGAGTTTAACCATAATTTTTGGATATAGTTTCATGTTCATAATAAAAATCATTTTCTCAGAATAACAACTTTTAAATCAAAGTTTATCATATTTTTTAATTAACTAACCCAAAACAGCCCGCGGTGTTACGACGACGGCGTAAATCCGGTTTTACGGTGTTTTTCGTGTTTCCAGGTTTTAAATCATTAAGTTAGCATATCATATAGATATAGAACATGTGTTTAGTTGATTTTAAAAGTCAAGTTAGAAGGATTAACTTTTGTTTGCGAACAAGTTTAGAATTAACTAAACTATGTTCTAGTGATTACAAGTTTAAACCTTCGAATAAGATAGCTTTATATGTATGAATCGAATGATGTTATGAACATCATTACTACCTTAATTTACTTGGATAAACCTACTGGAAAAGAGAAAAATGGATCTAGCTTCAATGGATCCTTGGATGGCTCGAAGTTCTTGAAGCAGAATCATGACACGAAAACAAGTTCAAGTAAGATCATCACTTGAAATAAGATTGTTATAGTTATAGAAATTGAACCAAAGTTTGAATATGATTATTACCTTGTATTAGAATGATAACCTACTGTAAGAAACAAAGATTTCTTGAGGTTGGATGATCACCTTACAAGATTGGAAGTGAGCTAGCAAACTTGAAAGTATTCTTGATTTTATGAAACTAGAACTTTTGGAATTTATGAAGAACACTTAGAACTTGAAGATAGAACTTGAGAGAGATCAATTAGATGAAGAAAATTGAAGAATGAAAGTGTTTGTAGATGTTTTTGGTCGTTGGTGTTTGCATTAGATATAAAGGATATGTAATTTTGTTTTCATGTAAATAAGTCATGAATGATTACTCATATTTTTGTAATTTTATGAGATATTTCATGCTAGTTGCCAAATGATGGTTCCCACATGTGTTAGGTGACTCACATGGGCTGCTAAGAGCTGATCATTGGAGTGTATATACCAATAGTACATACATCTAAAAGCTGTGTATTGTACAAGTACGAATACGGGTGCATACGAGTAGAATTGTTAATGAAACTGAACGAGGATGTAATTGTAAGCATTTTTGTTAAGTAGAAGTATTTTGATAAGTGTCTTGAAGTCTTTCAAAAGTGTATGAATACATATTAAAACACTACATGTATATACATTTTAACTGAGTCGTTAAGTCATCGTTAGTCGTTACATGTAAATGTTGTTTTGAAACCTTTAGGTTAACGATCTTGTTGAATGTTGTTAACCCATTGTTTATTATAAAAAATGAGATGTTAAATTATTATATTATCATGATATTATGATATACAATATATCTTAGTATGATGTATATACAGTTAAATGTCGTTACAACGATAATCGTTACATATATGTCTCGTTTCGAAATCATTAAGTTAGTAGTCTTATTTTTACATATGTATTTCATTGTTAATACACTTAATAATATATTTACTTATCATTTAACATAATTAACCAAGTGTATCAATATCTTAATATGATTCATATGTACCTAGTAAGACGTTGTTATAACGATAATCGTTATATATATCGTTTTCGAGTTTCTTAAATTAATAGTCTCATTTTTATGTATATAACTCATTGTTAAAATACCTAATGAGATACATACTTATAATAAAAACATGTTAACTATATATATAACCATATATATGTCATTGTATAGTTTTTACAAGTTTTAACGTTCGTGAATCACCGGTCAACTTGGGTGGTCAATTGTCTATATGAAACATATTTCAATTAATCAAGTCTTAACAAGTTTGATTGCTTAACATGTTGGAAACATTTAATCATGTAAATATCAATCTCAATTAATATATATAAACATGGAAAAGTTCGGGTCACTACATACAGTACCTCCCCGTTAATAAAAACTTCGTCCCGAAGTTTTAGGTAGACTTCTCGGATGCATCAGCGGTTGAGAAGAAATGGGGATATTTCTGTTTCATTTGGTCTTCACGTTCCCAGGTATGTTCGGGGCCTTGCGTGTTTTCCAAAGGATAGAATATTGCTTTGTTTCAAGCGTTTAAGTCATACAAACCATAATCTCTATAGGTTCTTCTACGAAGTGCATTTTATCATTAATGCAGAGATCATTCAAAATGATGATGTTATGCAAGTCATTTCAGTAAATTGGATACATGAAATGTGTTATGAATAATATTGAGCTCATTTAAAACCTTGAGCGTTTATGCTGCAATATTAGGCAGACAAAACAGAGAGGAGTTCATGAAAATCATAGTCATGAAATTTGATAGAGATCGTCATTCTTTATAACAAGAATGATGAATTAGAGTTTTATCGACATTAAATAATATGGATAAAGTAATTCGATTATAGAAAGAGTATAAACGAAGCTATCGTAAAAGAGTTAATGAGAAAATTAAATGTTTGCCTTAACTTTTGACGTAGTTACGATTGATTTCCGGATTTCAAGGAATTAAAAAAATCTTCGAAATCATTATAAGATTTGATTTTCCGGTAATTACAGAAATTAGTATTTTCTTTAATTAAAGGCGGTGAATTGCCTCGATTGCTGTGTCTGGAATTTTTGCTATAAATTAGCTTCTTCCGTTTCATTATCTTCACCACTTATATACTTTCTTTCTCAATTCATACTTCCAAAAGTTTTGTTAATATGCTCAATCCAGTTCTTATTCTTGACCTTATATTAGTTATTGCCACAATCTTCCTTCTTTTCCAACTCCTACCAGAGAAGTCTGTTTACTTCTATTATGCTCTAGGATTTATTGTGTTTTTAGTTCTCCCATGTCTTTATATTGCTATACGCATTGATATACACGGTTTGTAATTTCAGTGTTGTTATCGGGCTTTATATTTTCCCTTATATGTCGAAGCTTCATGCTTTCGTAAAGCAAGTAATGGTCCAGAATTCATAGGTATGAAGTTTCGAATGATCATAATATACAAAGCAGACGGAAAGGTAATAGCACGATTTGATTTGTTAAATTATCAGAATATCCGGAAAGATAGGACTATCAAGAAAATATGTTCTTGATATGTTTAGAGATTTAAGTAGAATGTATGAGTCGTGTAACATGGCAAATGATGATTATAAAGTCTATGAATCATCATCTTCCATTAAAAATTTAGCATGACTTACTGTAATATAATCACGTTGGCCTGACGTCACTATATTATACTAACTCATACTTCAATTCCCAACACTACTTCGAATCATTCATAATTTAAACTTGAATTTTACAGAATATAGAAACTAAATCAGTTTCCTTTATGATGTGATAAAGATATCGCAAGGAGACAATTAATTGCGGTCAAGAATCGTTATGAAGATATCTTCAGAAATATAGAGGATATTTATAACGAAAGATACGGTGATATCTTAGAATTCCTAAGATCCAATGACGAGGAAAATTCTTCTGTTTCCTCTGCATTTAATGCTACCATATCTGAATCATTGGTTATCAATCAGAGATGGTTTCAAGAAATTTTATTTTTAGATGATTAAACGCTGATTGTAATCGTCAACGGATCTAATGGTTAACGAATAGGCGTTATTGATTTTAAAAGTAATGAATGATAATTTCGGTAGTTTGATATGATAATTCATCATAGAATATGAATGAATACAATTCATGAGAATCAGAATTGAAGAATGTACAATGTAACATATTAATGTGAGATATAAATATTTCTAGGGTATTACCTATCCGTTAAAATATTTTCACAATTAACAGTTTGTAAAAAAGAGTTTTAATTACAGTCTTTATGAAAATATACATACATATATATTTTCCTTCAGATGTAATCATGGTTTTAATGAGTTAGTATAATATTAACTCATTTGATTTACGGTTGAAATGAGAATGAATAATCTCCAAAACCTTAGAGATTTCTTAATTGTCGCGAAATATTTCGATAATGAAGTTATGAATCAGTACATTCATCGTTACACTTGATTTATTATGAAATGGAGTTTATTGTGTTGAAGCAGTGATTAACAATTGTTAAGTCAATAACGAAGGGTGTACATCATAGCATATTAGTGATATGAATTTTCCAAGTAGTACATACTAGTTGAGATTCACACTTAATTGCTTAGTACGACAAGATTTATTATTGTTCCAAATCATATATATATATATATATATATATATATATATATATATATATATATATATATATATATATATATATATATATATATATATATATAAGGTATACATATATAATCCTTCACGAAGAATGAATCAATACATCTTAACTCATTATTACTAATATTCCTTGGCATCTATGGGCGTATGATGTTGATGTTTGAGGTACTGAGTGTGTTGTTGAGGCGTGAGATGCGGATGTTGTTATTGATGAAGCTGATGCTGTTGGTGGTGATGCTGATGTTGCTTACGATGCTTACGGTGTTGGTGATGTTGGTGGATGGTACTGGTGGTGATGGTTATGCTGCTGGTGCTGCTGATGCTTGTAGAATTCGCACCATATTCTCCAGAGCCACCACTCGAGCGCGAAGATCGTTGACTTCTTCTACTATTCTGGGATGATTGGCGGTTGGAACAAGGGGGTGAATAAGATCTAGAATCTTTGATATTATATATTCATGACGGGATACCCTGAAAAGAAGAGAGAAAATGGTGTTTCAGACTGGTTCGCCGGTAAGCGCTTCAGGTTCTTCGCCAAGGGGTGAATTCGGTTGGTGGAAGGGATCACCTTCTTCTTATCTCCATTGATTAAGTCGACTACGAACCCATCCCCAATTCATCCAAAAAAGATGATGGCTAATTGGTTCATTTGTTCCGGTTACGCTGCCATTAGAGCTCGAGGAGTTCGAGAAATTCATATTATGTGTTTGGAATAGGGTTTGTTATGAAATGGGTATTGAATACTGAATGATATATTCGTCTCCTTGAATACGTATTTATAGCAAAAAGATTTTCGTAATTTACGGAGGAAATTTAGGAAAAGTGGTAGACAAGGTCTATTGGGATAGATATGATAAGATATGATTTGTCTATACTCCAATAATGGCAGTATGTCGTGTCGAGATTATAAAATGATAAGTATGTAATCTAATAATCTTTCGATTAAAGACTTTCAATTCGTATACTGTGATAACCCAATGACATTTTCCGGTTCGCAAACAGATGCATAAAGGTATAAGGCATATAGGTACGTGATATAACAGGGAGTTATATACGTTTGAGTTTAAATAATAACAATTATAGGAGTTTCAAAAATCATGGATAATATTTCATGTAATACATATGTAATACACAAAACCATGATAGATGACATAGGAATGTCAAGAATTTCAGAAATCATGGTGTCGCATTTAAATGCGGTGGCGTAATTGGATAATACTTAGGAAAGTGAGCAGAGTTCTTAGGTTGGCTCGACATTCTAAGATAAGTAAAGTTTCTAAAGTATAGTGTAGCATTTAACAGTTAAAGGCAACAAGTAAAGGCACTACGGTCAAGGAAAGTTGTAGTCCTACATTGCTAAGGTACCTAATTGTATAAGGCACACATAAAATGCAATCCTGGTTCTCTACAACAACATGCTCTGATACCAATCTGTAACGTCCTCCCAATAGGGTCTGGAAGGAACGTCACTAATATCATAACATACCAACATATTATAATAAACGAGAACAATACTAAATGATGAATTTAACTTTAATGACTACGCAGTGGAAAATGAAATATCGTTACAATGACAGGAATAACAATATCGTAAATGTTCACATGCAGAAGTAATAAATGCAATATCTCTTGATCCTATGTCCAAGTAGCATCACATAAGCAGTAAGTATAAGAGCTTGAATCAAACAGTACCTGAGACAAAACATGCTAAAGTGTCAACCAAAAAGGTTGAGTGAAGTTCATTGGTTTAACAAAAAGTTTGTCGTTGTTTTAGACCACAAGATTTAGTTTGTAAAGTTGATCTCCCGCAGGATCAAAAAGTTATGCCAATGCGTGATATTTAGACTAAACATTCAAGTTTTGCCCCATGACAAGTTGTGTCTGTCCTTGTCGGTTTAATTTATTATTAAGTAATACAATGACTTGGTCAAATGTATCGGGGACGTTACTCCTGATAGGCCTACCCCCAATAATTAAGCGTGCCGCAGTATTTAAAAATATCACTGTAGGGACTTAGTCGGACATAGCCGGGTATAGCATAGTTTAACAGTTTGGTACTTGTGTCTAAAGTGTTAAAAGTAAAAACAGCATCTGTCTCACCCCAAGTAAAAGTAAGTAAGTTGGCTAGCAATTAAAGAGGGGCTATGAATTCACCTTAGTAAGTAGAGAGAGTGTTATTCCTCGGAATAAAGAGTTGAACGAGTGAGCAGGAAAGTCAACCTATTGACATTTAAGAGTAGTTAAGTGTTTTGCCCATGTTTAAGTTTAAGTATGTGTTTAAGTATAGTTTGTTTTACTAAGTTTCTATTCCTAGTAAGTTACTATTTTTATAAAGTTTCCATTTTTAGAAAGTTTCTTATTTTACTAAGTTTCTATGACTAGAGAGTTTCTACTTTTATCAGTGTTTTGTATTTTATAATACTTGTCGTATTAGATAAGCTTCCAATCACCCCTTTCCCTTCGAATGGCTAATTTAGATCTAGGGGCTTGAGCCATAGGACCCTTTAAATTGGAAATCCAAACCCTCTGCCTAGAATCTCATAGAAACCATTCGTCAAGAAAGTTCGAAGATCTATACATCTCTAATACATATCCCAAAATGTTTTTATATTACAATATAAGTAGTAGGTTATAGGTGCTAGTAATAGTAATAGTGTATACATGTTATTTATTTTATTTTTAATTGCATATAATTTATAACATTATTTACATATTTCGGTAAAAATAATAATCGAAGTAAAAAGTAAAAAGTAAAAAGTGAAAAGTAAAAAAATAAAAAGTAAGAAAAGAATACTTATGTAACGACCCGGAAATTTCCGACTAAATTTAAATCTTATTCTCTATATGTCTCCGACACGATAAGCAAAATCTGTAATGTTGAGTCTAGAAAGTTTGAAATCTATATTCGGATAATCAGCTACCCTTTGACCATGCCTGACGATTCACGAACAATTAAATGTAAATAGTTATGTGTAATTAGTATTATCATATAAGAGATATTATGATTATTATTATTAATGTAATTATTATTAATTGGTATTATTATTATAAAAAAAAAATTTATTATATAAAATTATTATTAACATGATTTTATCATTAAAATTAATTTTTCTAGTATATTATTAGTATTTTCATTATTATTAATAGAATTATATTTATTAATATATTTATAGTAATCAATATAAATATATATGGATATAGTTAACAAATAAATAAATACAGCTAGATATTATACAGTTATATATATAAATTCTTATGTAGATATATTTACAATTATAAATACGATTTAACACTCACAAGGATCCAAATCAACTTTAAATCCCTTTCAAACTATAACAGATTGATAAACACTGTATCTAATTGTTGAAACCAAGATCAATACGTCCAATTTCTGGTAGCAGTCGCATCAAGGTTCATTTTTTTTATTTAAATATCTGTACTAATCGATTATATATAATCAAACATTCTTATTTGGTCATAAGCAAAAGGGGTGTCGTGCTACTCTCTGAATCATTCACAAACTCATCCTTAATATCAGTTATCAACATATATTGTCATATTTATATAGATTAAACTGAAAAATATTCAAGAACCATGGTTGCCTATATACATGCTTCACCTTCACCACCGCCATATTCGACATCAACTTATGTTCTATTATAAATCTATCAATACTTATAACAAGACACCAACACGAACCATATACCCAATTTGATTTCCTGTCTTCCTTGGTGTCAAACTCAAACAACCACACTTTCGAATATCATCTCAAAGCCATGAACCATTGAAACCCAATACCAACGGATCACCACCTCCTATCGTGAACCTTTAATCTTCTTCCTATTTTTATGTATCATCGAACACACCAACAATTCAACTTCTTTTGTTTATGTTTCGTGATACAATTAACACCCAAACACCACACCGTATCCTTTCAATCTTTCTTTCTTGTTTGATTAATAAACAAAATGAAACACCCCAACATGGTTTACTACTCGTCTGTTTGTTGTCTCATGGGTTGCTTGAACCAAACTTGCATCACCTGTTACAACCAAATCACCACCATCCACAACCCACAATCAATTGTTAACATACCTTTCTGTTGTACTGTTTTTGGAACCGAACCCAAACACACCTGCAACTCATTCTAGTTTCTATATTTTCGAAACTCTAATCATAACAACAACCATCATCACCTCCGCTGAAATAACCACACCACCACAACCTGCAAATTATTCCCTCTCTAAAATTCTATCCCTGTATCGAATCACTAAACCCTCATCTTCTCCATAAAATCACTCAACAATCCTTCACCTGCAACGTTTATTTATTTACTTTTGTTTCTCTTACTCCTATTCGAAAACCACCATCACCGTGATAATCTTCTGCTGCTATTTCATTCTTTTCTGGTTCGATTGAGTCCCATCCCAAAAACGCACCCAAGACCCTTCCATACTGTTCGATGATGCTATTTTCCATCAGAACCCATTTATGAAGTTGTGAACATTGATAATGAAAAGAAAGATGATGATTTCAGGATAATTGAGATAACAATGGTCTCATGGTGACAACCTGATAAAACACGATTTTAAATAATTAAAAGTGTCGGTTAAGTGATCCTTTATAATTATTGATTGATAGTGGAACTTGAGCTGTAAAGTGGTGGCCAAAATTCTTGTTCTTTTATATCTGTTTCGGTTCAGGGATCCCGTAACATTTTTAGGGTATCGGTTCCTAATTATTTATGTAACATGGGTCGTGTTTGTTTAATAGTTGGGCCACAAAATGCTAGTCCATCAATTAATTTGGAGACGGTATAAAACGGGTTATAAAACAATTAAGGTGTAATTAAAAACATGAAAGCGGTTATAGAGGAGTGGTGCGTGGTGTTGTTGGGTGTTCGAGAGGTCAGGGGTTCCAGTCTCAACTAGGACAATTCTTTTTGGACAAAGTTTCTAAAGGGTATACAAAATTTCTTCAAGTTTTATTATCATTATTATGATTAATTGTTATGATCATTATTATTTTTATCATTATTAAAAATTACCATTTTATTTGAAGATATTATTATTAAAAAGCATAACATTTAAAACTAAAGTTTTATTAAAATTATCGTTACTATCATTGTATTTTTATTATTAATATATTATATTGAATTATAAATAAATGATTAAACTACTTTAAAAAGTATTTATTAATTAATGAAATTTTTATTTTTTTATTTTTTTTAACTACTTAAAATATATAGAATAAATATAACTTATTATTAATATAACTCATATGTTATTATATGTATACTTGTTTATTTAATGAGTGTTTATATAAAAATTTGTTATATGTTTTAATATATACGTAACTGATTTAGGTTCGTGAATCCGATGCCAACCTTATACGTGTTCAATGATGTTATGTGTATTTTTACTACAAAATACAGTATGGTGAGTATATAGTTCCCTTTTAAACTATAAATATTTTGGGCTGAGAATACATGCGCTGTTTTTATAAATGATTTACGTTATGGACACAAGTGATTAAAAATGATATTCTGCGGATTGATGTGCTAGGTAATTTAGTTATATGTTATAATAGCATGTAAGTGCGAATCCTAAAGATAGATCTATCGGGTTTAACACCCCCATCCAGTAGGCTGCACTAGACATAAGAACTAGTGGGCGGATGTTTAGTACTTCGAGGATTATTTATACACTTGCGAGTGTACATATCCATCTTTGCGAAGATGACTTATTATATTATTGTTAAGGTTGGTTACTGAGGCCTCAACATAAGCCGAATGATTTTATACACTTGCGAGTGTATTATATTTTTATATATGAAATCTAGTGGTCCATAGTTATAACGCTGCTAGCATCAAACCTATATATCTCACCAACATTATGTTGACTTTTTAAAGCATGTTATTCTCAGGTACAAATTAAGTCTTCCGCTGTGCATTTGCTCATATTAAGGACATTACTTGGAGTCGATCATCGTAATGGAACCAAATATTGATGACTTCGTCCAGATGGATTGGGTCGGGTCGTCTCATGTGGTATCAGAGCGTTGGTCTTAGTGAACCAGGCCTTGCATTAGTGTGTCTAACTGGTAGTTGTTAGGATACATTAGTGAGTCTGGACTTTGACTGTGTCTGCCTGTCAAAAGTTTTGCTTATCATTTCTAGTCGGAAATCATCTGCTTATTATCCTTAGGAAATTGCCTGCCTATCATTCTTAGGTCTAGACACGTTCTACTGCATCTAGTGCATCGATAGTGTATAGACGATATTCATATCTTAGCGTATCTGATAATTTCTATCTTGGAGTATCTGTAGATTTGCCTGTCATATGCCGTAGGTTCCTCTGTAGGCTACGAAATCTTTTGTATTATATGTAGATAATCTTTGAAGTTAGAATATCATCCGATATCTGAAAATCATTTCACATCGAAGATCCCTCCCAATCACCAAATTGCTCACTTGGCGATGAACCTGAAGCACTTACCGGCGAACCTGTTCGAGAAACCTTTTTCTTTGTCATTTCTAGATTATCTCGTCACGATTATATACTATCCCATGTTTTGAATCATATTCATCCGCTCGCTTCAATCGTCGATCATCCCGACATAATATAAGAAGTTAACGAACTACATGCTCGAGTAATGGCTTTGGAGAATCTAGTGCGGAGGTTACAAGCACCAACAGCATAATCCGTACCACCATCATCAACGCCGACAATACTCTTATCACCCTAACCACAATCACGTCATAAATCTCAACGTCACGATCTGTACCTCGGATATCAACATCACACACTTCAATATCATCATCTGTACTTCAAGTATACTCCTTGTTTTACATATCATTCTACATCGATTAATTTCGTTCTACGTATTGTTCTACTTCATTTACCTTCGTTCGGCATGGCAATTATGTAATCTCTAAAGCTTTAGAGATCATGTAATCAAGTGCTAACAATAAATCAAATGAGTATAAAATCTTATTGACTCATTAAATCCATAATTACATCTGAAGAAAATATATATGCAAGTATATTTTCATAAAGATCATAATTAAAAATTCTTTCGTACAAACTGTTAATGATGAAAATATTTTAACGGGTGGGTAGTACCCGAGGAATATTTAGAATTCACATTAATAAGTTACACTGTACATTCTTCGAATCTGATTCAACGATCATTTACTATCCTACTTACAACTACCAATACACGTATCCATTCACCACAGAATAACCATTTCTATTCAAATTTCATATTTGGATTTTGATCTATCAGAATCCAACAAGTGGCATAAAGAAGAAAACATTGGACAAAATAAAATTTGTTTGAAATAGACGAGTTAAATAAATTGAAATATTGTTAGGAATCCACGCTAACTGTTCCTAGCTAACTGTTCCCGGCTAACATTTAATTTATTGCAATTTACATTCTCGCAATTTTATTTATCGTCATTTAATTTCTGTTATTTACTTTTACGCACTTTAAATAACGGGACACGTATGCAAGGTTTCTACTTATCATATCGACCCATCTATATATATATTTCGGAACAACCGTAGACACTCTATATGTGAAGGTGGGAGTTGGCTATACAGGGTCGGAGTTGATTCCAAAATATATATATACTTTGAGTTGTGATCGACACTGAGACCGGTACACGGGTCACGAGACGTATAATTTAATTCGAATATTATATATTAAATTATATATGAATCATTGAACCATCGAACTATTGGACTGCTAACTTTGGACAATTAAAATGAATTAAATTAAAATATTGATTATAACATATGAAACTAAATAATTCTTCAAGCTTGCCACTTGATTTCATCTTAAACCTCATTTGTATCTCGACAATTACAATGCGTGTTCAAATCTTTCATGATTCTTGAAAACCCCTCAATCGAGAGGATGAACCAACCGCGTTTCATCTACGGAAGAAAAGACTTATGCTCCTGAAAGACTCTCGGAGACTGAGTCAACGTTTAACACGCAGCAGTGTTAATTTCTTTAGTGTTATTATTACCCAAAATAACTTTGCAATCCCTTTTCAAATTAGCCAATTTTGTCACAGCTCCAGCAAGTTAACCTCGACTTCTCAGAAAGGTTAGTTTCGATATATATACGCCGTCCTTTCGCCGTCGTTACCGGAGAACCTTTTTATTCCATTATATTACCATCAGCGTTTAATCATCTAAAAACACAAATCTTCTAAAACCACCTCGGTTTGATAACCGATGACTCTGATCCGTTAACTTTGAAAATGCTGACGAAGCAGCATGTGGTAGATGGTCTTAATGGTCAAAAGTTGATAGAAAATTTAAGTACCGAAAAGCGGATTATGCAAAACTATGAAGAAAGTCGTGGACAAATCACAAAGAATAAGTTTGACTTCAAAGAATTTAAAAGATTCAGTGCCTGCTGAAATCCGTAGTACATACCCTACTCCTTACTCTAAAACCTTTGCTGACACTATTCTTCATCATCATCCTTCGGCATTAGAAGTTCCAAGATATTATCATATCTTTTATTATAAATATCCTCAATGTTTCTGAAGATATTTTTATAACTATTCTTATCGGAAATCATCTATCTTCTCACGCTATCTGTATCACATCATAAAAGAAACTGTGTTAGTTTTTTAAATTCTGAAACCTTCGAATTTAAAATATGAATGTTTTGAAGTAGTGTTAGGAACTGACGCATGAATTAGTATAATATAATGAAACTTGATCAACTTCATTATATTACAGTAAGTTATGTTAAGTTTCTAATGGAATGTGATGATTCACAGTACCATCATCATGTGCCATGTTACACGGCTCTTACATTCTATCCAATCTCCAAACATATCAAGAACATATCATCTAATAGTTCTATCTTTCTGGATACTCTGGTAATTTGACAAATCAAAATCGTGCCATTTCCATTTCTTTCTAAGAGCATCAGCTATGTTCATTCCGAAATTTTATACCTACAAATTCCGGACCATTGCTCGCTTGACTCGAGGACGGGAAGAAGAAACAAAAGGGACAAGACCCCGAAATAGAAATTAGGACAAAAATTGCAGCAAATAGGAGGAGATATTAACTATGGATGACAATGATTATAGAAAACAGAAGTAGGGACATTGAAATATAAGTGAAGATATAAAACCCAATAGCAACCCTGAAACTACAAACCGTGCATATCAATACGTATTGCCACGTAAAGACACGGGAGAATTAATAACACTATAATCCCAAGAAAATAGTAGAAGTAAATAGATTCTTCTGGGGGTAAATGAAAAAGAAGAATGACAGATGTGAAAATTAAGAGTATATCAAGGATCAGAATGGGATGGAGCATTTTAAAGAATACTCTAAGGTATAAATTGAGGAAGAAAGGATAGAAAATGGGAGGTATGGAAGTAAGAAAGGGAAGGAAGTGGATTTATATTGAAATATCCGACAAAGAAATCGAAACAGGTCGCCGCACTAAATCAAAGAAGATCTTGATCGCCAAAGAACAAAATCTTATTACGTAAGATTTTCCATAAATTCCGGAAATCAATTCTAATCACGTTATCGGTTCAAACGAATCCATATTATTCATTTCACTCTTTTGTGATAGCTTCACTCGTGCGCTTCACATGATCGAATCATTTTATCCATATCTTCCAATAATGATAAAACTCTATTATACCTCATATTCGTCATGAAAACATTCCTATTGTTATTTATGACAACCTCTACCAAATTTCGGGGACGAAATTTCTTTAACGGGTGGGTACTGTAACGACCCGGAAATTTCCGACCAAATTTAAATCTTATTCTCTATATGTCTCCGACACGATAAGCAAAATCTGTAATGTTGAGTCTAAAAAGTTTGAAATCTATATTCGGATAATCAGCTACCCTTTGACCATGCCTGACGATTCACGAACAATTAAATGTAAATAGTTATGTGTAATTAGTATTATCATATAAGAGATATTATGATTATTATTATTAATGTAATTATTATTAATTGGTATTATTATTATAAAAAAAAAATTATTATATAAAATTATTATTAACATGATTTTATCATTAAAATTAATTTTTCTAGTATATTATTAGTATTTTCATTATTATTAATAGAATTATATTTATTAATATATTTATAGTAATCAATATAAATATATATGGATATAGTTAACAAATAAATAAATACAGCTAGATATTATACAGTTATATATATAAATTCTTATGTAGATATATTTACAATTATAAATACGATTTAACACTCACAAGGATCCAAATCAACTTTAAATCCCTTTCAAACTATAACAGATTGATAAACACTGTATCTAATTGTTGTAACCAAGATCAATACGTCCAATTTCTGGTAGCAGTCGCATCAAGGTTCATTTTTTTTATTTAAATATCTGTACTAATCGATTATATATAATCAAACATTCTTATTTGGTCATAAGCAAAAGGGGTGTCGTGCTACTCTCTGAATCATTCACAAACTCATCCTTAATATCAGTTATCAACATATATTGTCATATTTATATAGATTAAACTGAAAAATATTCAAGAACCATGGTTGCCTATATACATGCTTCACCTTCACCACCGCCATATTCGACATCAACTTATGTTCTATTATAAATCTATCAATACTTATAAAAAGACACCAACACGAACCATATACCCAATTTGATTTCCTGTCTTCCTTGGTGTCAAACTCAAACAACCACACTTTCGAATATCATCTCAAAGCCATGAACCATTGAAACCCAATACCAACGGATCACCACCTCCTATCGTGAACCTTTAATCTTCTTCCTATTTTTATGTATCATCGAACACACCAACAATTCAACTTCTTTTGTTTATGTTTCGTGATACAATTAACACCCAAACACCACACCGTATCCTTTCCATCTTTCTTTCTTGTTTGATTAATAAACAAAATGAAACACCCCAACATGGTTTACTACTCGTCTGTTTGTTGTCTCATAGGTTGCTTGAACCAAACTTGCATCACCTGTTACAACCAAATCACCACCATCCACAACCCACAATCAATTGTTAACATACCTTTCTGTTGTACTGTTTTTGGAACCGAACCCAAACACACCTGCAACTCATTCTAGTTTCTATATTTTCGAAACTCTAATCATAACAACAACCATCATCACCTCCGCTGAAATAACCACACCACCACAACCTGCAAATTATTCCCTCTCTAAAATTCTATCCCTGTATCGAATCACTAAACCCTCATCTTCTCCATAAAATCACTCAACAATCCTTCACCTGCAACGTTTATTTATTTACTTTTGTTTCTCTTACTCCTATTCGAAAACCACCATCACCGTGATAATCTTCTGCTGCTATTTCATTCTTTTCTGGTTCGATTGAGTCCCATCCCAAAAACACACCCAAGACCCTTCCATACTGTTCGATGATGCTATTTTCCATCAGAACCCATTTATGAAGTTGTGAACATTGATAATGAAAAGAAATATGATGATTTCAGGATAGTTGAGATAACAATGGTCTCATGGTGATAACCTGATAAAACACGATTTTAAATAATTAAAAGTGTCGGTTAAGTGATCCTTTATAATTATTGATTGATAGTGGAACTTGAGCTGTAAAGTGGTGGCCAAAATTCTTGTTCTTTTATATCTGTTTCGGTTCAGGGATCCCGTAACATTTTTAGGGTATCGGTTCCTAATTATTTATGTAACATGGGCCGTGTTTGTTTAATAGTTGGGCCACAAAATGCTAGTCCATCAATTAATTTGGAGACGGTATAAAACGGGTTATAAAACAATTAAGGTGTAATTAAAAACATGAAAGCGGTTATAGAGGAGTGGTGCGTGGTGTTGTTGGGTGTTCGAGAGGTCAGGGGTTCCAGTCTCAACTAGGACAATTCTTTTTGGACAAAGTTTCTAAAGGGTATACAAAATTTCTTCAAGTTTTATTATCATTATTATGATTAATTGTTATGATCATTATTATTTTTATCATTATTAAAAATTACCATTTTATTTGAAGATATTATTATTAAAAAGCATAACATTTAAAACTAAAGTTTTATTAAAATTATCGTTACTATCATTGTATTTTTATTATTAATATATTATATTGAATTATAAATAAATGATTAAACTACTTTAAAAAGTATTTATTAATTAATGAAATTTTTATTTTTTTATTTTTTTTAACTACTTAAAATATATAGAATAAATATAACTTATTATTAATATAACTCATATGTTATTATATGTATACTTGTTTATTTAATGAGTGTTTATATAAAAATTTGTTATATGTTTTAATATATACGTAACTGATTTAGGTTCGTGAATCCGATGCCAACCTTATACGTGTTCAATGATGTTATGTGTATTTTTACTACAAAATACAGTATGGTGAGTATATAGTTCCCTTTTAAACTATAAATATTTTGGGCTGAGAATACATGCGCTGTTTTTATAAATGATTTACGTTATGGACACAAGTGATTAAAAATGATATTCTGCGGATTGATGTGCTAGGTAATTTAGTTATATGTTATAATAGCATGTAAGCGCGAATCCTAAAGATAGATCTATCGGGTTTAACACCCCCATCCAGTAGGCTGCACTAGACATAAGAACTAGTGGGCGGATGTTTAGTACTTCGAGGATTATTTATACACTTGCGAGTGTACATATCCATCGTTGCGAAGATGACTTATTATATTATTGTTAAGGTTGGTTACTGAGGCCTCAACATAAGCAGAATGATTTTATACACTTGCGAGTGTATTATATTTTTATATATGAAATCTTGTGGTCCATAGTTATAACGCTGCTAGCATCAAACCTATATATCTCACCAACATTATGTTGACTTTTTAAAGCATGTTATTCTCAGGTACAAATTAAGTCTTCCGCTGTGCATTTGCTCATATTAAGGACATTACTTGGAGTCGATCATCGTAATGGAACCAAATATTGATGACTTCGTCCAGATGGATTGGGTCGGGTCGTCTCAACTTACTAGTAGTAATTCTTCAAAGAGAGAATGAGAGAAATTTTGGTGTGAGTTTGAATGAGAAATGAGGGGTATTTATACTTGAAAAAATTAGGTAAAAAGATTAAAATAATTAAATGAAAAAGAAATATTTAATTCTTAATGGGATTTTAAAATTAAAAAGTATTAAATGTTAGGTCATGGGATAATGCACAAAATAAAATAATAAAAGTAGTTTTTCCATTAAAATTTTTAATTAAAAAGTAATTTATTTATTTATTTATTTATTTATTTATTTTTTATTTATTTTAGGGATTTTTTTTATGTAAATATACAAATTTATTTAATTTTTTTCCAAGAATATTTGTCAATAATATTTTATTTTTATTTTTTTTATTTTTGTTTTATTTAATTAATAAATATAAATTTTGCATAAAAATAATAAATAATTCAGTATTTTGTATTTTTAATAATAATTATGATTTTAATTATTAAACTATAGTTTTAGTAAGTTTGTAAATATTATTACATTTATATATAATTGGATTTATTATATAGTTAAATATATAATACATTAACTAAATAATAAAAGTGATACAAAGTTTATATACTTAGTTAAATTATGTCAAATTATATAAATTAATAATATATTATTTATTTAAGCATACATTGTTGACTAAAAATTACTATTCGGTCAATATTTAATTGTATATAACAACCCTTAATACATATAGTCAGACATATAACCCTAGGGTTAATTCAGTAATTTAGAAGTTGAAAAGTGAGGGTTGTTACAGTACCTGAGAATAAACATGCTTAAAAGTGTCAACCAAAAAGGTTGGTGAGTTCATAGGTTTATCGTAACAATCATTTCAATATATTAATAGACCACAAGATTTCATAATCATAAACATAATACACTTGCAAGTGTATGTAAAGCATTCTAAGTGGTTGACCACTTAGTAACCATACTTAACATTTAATCAACGTCGCATATTCCCTTTATTATGAAATCTCCCTACACTGTACCAAGTGTAGTAACAAAACGAAGTACTGTACAACCGTTGAATACTGGTCGTCCAGTCCGGTTGGGGTTGTCAGGCCCGATAGATCTATCAACGGGATTCGCGTTTACAATACCACATGTAAATAGTAGTTACCAAGCTACAGGGATGTATGCCAGTGGTACAACTCAACGTAGAATATATTTTAAGTACTTGTGTCTATTTCGTAAACATTTATAAAAGCAGCGCATGTATTCTCAGCCCAAAAATATATTGCAAAAGCAATTATAAAGGGAGCAAATGAAACTCACCATACTGTATTTTGTAGTAAAAATACATATAACGTCGTTGAACAAGTGTAGGGTTGACCTCGGATTCACTAACCTATATTAGTTGCATATATATTAACACATATTTCATTTAATCAACTAAGTTTACTTATATTTCATAATTTATTAAAATTGGTATTTTTAGATATAATTATTCTTATAATAAATATATGGTATATAATTTAATTAAAGTTTTATCAATATAAATAGTAATATATTAGTTAAAAACATATTAGTATGTAATATTAGTTGACTTGTAATATATTTGTATATAGATAACCTTTGTTTGTTAAAAATAATAATTATAATAATACTAAAAATAATAATAGTAACGATAATAATAAAAATGATAATACTTTTAATAATAATGATAATACCAATAAAAAAAATGTTATATGTTAATAATAATAATAATAATAATAATAATAATAATAATAATAATAATAATAATAATAATAATAATAATAATAATAATAATAATAATAATAATAATAATAATAATAATAATAATAATAATAATAATAATAATAATAATAATAATAGTATTTACCTCCCAAAAGAAAAGGCTTTAAAAAAATACCATCGCCGGGACTCGAACCCGCGACCTCTCGCTACCCAAGACACACCCTAACCATCTGCTCTATTCTGTTTTTCTGTTTTATTACAGATTCATTTTAATTTAATCCGTTTTTCCGATTCATTTTCTTTTTCAAAATAAATCGATTATAACTTCATCTTTGATTTCGTTTCTCTCTTTGTCATAATACACGAATCATACTAACATCATCCTAACTTCATCATCAACGTAACATGATCATAATCGGTTATCATTTACTATCATCGTCGTTAGCCTCCTATTCCTCATTCTCAAGATCAAACATCTCGGCCCAATACATAAATAACAATTTTGGATCTTGGCCCAATTGTATTAATCGACCCAATATTAAAAACTGAATATAGTGGCACAACGATTGGAATCTAGCTAGTTTATAGGTGTTTAGGATTCTGTTGTTTAAATCATTGGTCAAGGCATGTGGGGTTTATTTGTCCCCATGATACATGAACTTAAGACATCATCACACGTACACTTATTTTACTTTATTGCTAAATGAAAACATAATTGCTATTGTTTGGTCCACGTGATATAGACGGTTTTGAACCCAAACCATATTGTGTGGGTTGTTCACGGGTTCAAGATAGAAAATAGGAATCGTAACAGCAGTAGCTAAAATTGGGTGTTAAAAGGTGGCGTTGTGTTTGATTTTGTCTCGATTTTTCATAAACAAAAGTAATCAACAGATTACGTTGATGATGGTGGGTTTGAACGGAAAGGTTGTGAAGTTTGTGTGTGTTTAAATAATGGTGATGGTTGCAGTGGTGGCTCGAAGGAGAAACAAGAAATGGGTTGTTATTGATGTGTTCGATGTACAACAAAACAGCAAAAAGGTGAGGGTTTGGTGTTATAGAAGGTGGTTTACAATTGAAATTTGTATAGAGAGAGAGAGAGAGGGAGAAGAAATGGTGACGGTTGTGGGTGGTGCTCGATCAGGAAAACAGAAGGCAGATAGCAGTTGCAGTAGCAGTGACAAAAGGGTGTTTAGTTTGGTTATAAATCGAAACAAAAACTGAAGTAAGTAGCTGCAGCAGTAGTGGTGATCGGTCGTGGTAAACGGTGATGGTTAGGGTGGTGGATAAATGGTGCAAGGTTCATGGTGATGGAGTTCGTGTAACACAACCAGGGTGTTCACGAATTTGGGTTGTTGATCGCTCATGGTGTTCGTGAAAATGAGTATACAAGGTGATGGACAATGAAGGTGGTCGATAGGTGTTTGTGGCTCTGGCGAGTAGACCACGAATAGCAACAACAATCAGGGTTTGGTCTTATTACAAGTCGAATAGCAGCAGTGTAATGGTAATTAAAGAGGATGAAAGTGAGTAGTTCTTGGTTGAGAGGAAACAATTATCAAGGGTGGTGGATGTTTTGTATTGTATGTATGGATTATATATAATCTCATATTCTCAGGGCAAGTTAATATAGAGTTGGTAGGGAAATAGAATAAACTTATTAAAAGTATAATCCCATATATGAAGAAACAAAAATAGTTGAGTTACTTTAATAATTAAGTTCACGGATGTACAGTATCGTAATTGGATTTTTATGTTTAAGTGGATTAGAAAGAAACAATAGAATAGAGATGGGTTAGTTTTCCTTATGTATATATCTACCATCTATTATTATCTATGTGCAGATGCATATGAATTTGAAACCAAAAACAAATATCCAAAAGTAGTCAATTTTAATAATTTAAACAGTTAACATCCACGTTAATTTGGTTTATCACGGGTAGTGTTTGGGTTCTACTTGAAACATAAATGAAATAACTTAGCAACAAGTGGGTTAAGAAAAATAGAAGGTGTAAACAATTAACATGTGTGTTGAACTTCATATGCATGTGTAATATAATATAACAATTGATTAAGTCAAAAGAAACAAATTAATAATGTAGATCCAGCTCACTAATTGTTCTCACTCAGTCGGTATAATATTACGGAGTGATATTTCGTGCACCGTTTATCAAACAGTGGCGAAAAGTATTCGCAAATATTTCAAATTATTATATATATATATATATATATATATATATATATATATATATATATATATATATATATACAAGTAATTGTTCGTGAATCGTCAAAACCGGCCGAGGTTAAATGAATGAAATAAAACAGTTCAAAAATTTTGAGACTCATCCTAACTGATTGCCTTATCTTGTCAAAATATTAAATCGTATCGAGAGTTTGGTTCAAAATTAGTCGAAATTTCCCGGGTCGTGACAAGTTTGAACGCGAAATATTATTATAATCAGTTTTTCATATAGAATTGTAGTAGTTGAATTGTATATTAGCTACTAAGTATGAACTTAACGGGTAGGTACTACCCGAATTTAAACTTATAAAACGCTAATATGAAGAAAAAGCTTTTATAAATGAGTTCATATTATGCTACGAGATACTATTGACTACTCTTAATATTCTGTATGATTAACTTGTTTCATTTGACTATTTGAAGGAAATGGCACCGACTACTCGACAAACCATGAGTATGAGCGAAGAGGAATTTCGTACCTTTCTTGCTGCAAACATAGCCGCAGTACAGGCTGCGCTACATACCAACAATAACTCCGAATCTAGCAATGCAGCTAACGGTGCAAGAAATCGTGTAGGATGCTGATGTTAAAGCTAAGGGGTATAAAATATTATTAATTTTACTAGGAAATACTATTAAATATAATAAAATTTTACACAAGATATTTATTTATTTAGAGAATGGATATACTTAAACCTTGCTACAACACTTATAGGCAGTGTACCTAATCGTACAGTAGTGTAGTTTTTAGTAAGTCCGGTTCGTTCCACAGGGAATCTTTTAATCAAAGCTTAACGCTATATTAGTTTAAATTTATAAAAATACAAATATATATATATATATATATATATATAAGTAATATTATTATTATAAAGGGGGGTTTTTACCGTTTAATGACCGGTTTGTCGATTTTAAAACTTTAGTCGCAGTTAAAACCAAAATTAAAAATAAATACAAGACTTAATGTAAAGTAAATAACGATAATGAAATTGCGATAAATAAAAGTGCGATAAAATAAACTTGCGATAATTAAAAAGTACGATAATTAAAAGTGCAATTAAATATAATAACAATAAATAAAAGTGTGATAATTAGAAGTGCAATTAAATATAAAATAAAGGAAATTAAATATGAAATAAAAGAATTATGCTTATTTAAACTTCCGTAATCATGATGTTTGACGTGTTGATTTTAGTTTTATGCCCATGGGTTAATTGTCCTTTGTCCTGGATTATTTAATATGTCCGTCTGGTTTTTGTCCATAACAGTCCATCAGTCATAAATATAAAGTGCGAGTGTCCTCGTCAAATTATCCTTTTACCCGAAGTTAAATATTCCAACTAATTGGGGACTTAAACTGTAACAAGATTTTAATACTTTGTTTAATAATTACACCAGGATGTCAACTGAATGTAACCCAAGGTTTTAATACTTTGTTATCAATTATACCAAGTGTCCTTGTACATAATTTCACCCCTGTTTTAATAATTCTAGTGGCTATTAATCCATTCCCGTATCCGGTTAAATGAACGATTATTCGTACATATAAATACCCCGCCCATCGTGTCCGATCGAGTGTATATGGTTATTTATAGGGACGTTCAATTGTAAATCTTTATATTAAAATTAACAAACTATCATTTAGTTAAACAAATATAAAGCCCATTAATAGCCCATAGTTTAATTTCCACAAGTGTCGTTCTTTTTTCCAAACCCCAATTACGGTACAAAGCCCAATTACCCAATTTTAATATTTTTAGCCCAACATCATGATTACTTCGGATTAAATAAGCATAATAATAACTTAGCTACGAGACATTAAATTAAAAAGGTTGAACATAACTTATAATGATTAAAAATAGCGTAGCGTTACACGGACAGAATTTCGACTTACACCCTTACAACATTCGCTAACACACCCTTATTATTATAAATTAAAATTAAAATTATAATATAAATTATATATACATATACTACGTTTGAGTGAAGAAGAAAAAGATGTGTTTTTACGTTCACCAAACTGCGAATTTATAGGCCTGTGGGCTGGAAAATATGCTCATGCGATCGCATGGAGTTTCTTCCTCCGGGCCATGCGATCGCATGGCCAGCTGGGGAGACTCAAAAGTCTTTGTTTTTTTTATGCCGACGGTTTTTAAATATAATATAATATATATATTAATTTTAAGAATTAATTATATATTATATTATATTCATGTGCATAGTTGACTTGAAATTTTTAGTCCGTTGCGTCGAGCGTTGAGAGTTGACTCTGGTCCCGGTTCCGTATTTTCGAACGCCCTTGCGTACAATTTAATATCTTGTACTTTGCGTTTTGAATCTTGTACTCTTGTAATTTCGAGACGTTTCTTATCAATAATTGGAACCTCTTTGATTGTAATTTGTTCTTTTGAGCTTTTTGGTCGTTTGCGTCTTTAATTCGTCGAATCTGTCTTTTGTCTTCACCTTTTATTATTTAAACGAATATCACTTGTAAATAGAACAATTGCAACTAAAAGCTTGTCTTTCTTGAGGAATAATGCTATGAAATATATGTTCGTTTTTAGCATTATCAAATATTCCCACACTTGAGCTTTTCTTGTCCTCAAGCAATATAGTCTTGAAATACTAGAATCACTTCTTTATTCTTCACACTTTGTATATCAGTGATTTCTTTACGGCAGTATAAACAATGGTAGTAACGTTGTGGTTTACAGTCCCACATGACTATAAAAATTTAGATCCTTTAAGAAATTGGATCTTTATGAAAACATTTGATCTTTTTGAAAATTCAATCTAGCTTTTACCCTAGATAAGTTTTCCGGAATAACCCTTCACCGGTGTTTGCAAAATATTTTTGTGGGTTTGGTGGGTTTCAGATTTGAAAATTTTAGCTCAAAACTTGTGGTTTTGTTTCACCCACTTGCTAACCTTGTATTGGGAAAGCAACACGTCCAGTATACTTGCTCCGTATATTACCTTTCGGTAAACTACCGTCCGGTTGTAAAGGAAAGCGTTTGAACAAGCAATTGTTAAGGCAATGTCCCCTGACATGCTTTTAATTATGGTCTATAACGTGTCGGGCGCAATTATATCCTTGGTAGGAGCAATAGTAAAGCTCTCCCTTATGATTTTTCGGTCTGGCACAAGGTCCCGTCTTTGACCATGCTATGCAACCACCGTTCTTACGGTTGACACCCGATTTGATTCAGGTGACCTAATGAATTCCAGGTGAATTCCTAGGATTTTACGTTCATTGGTAATGAACGCATTGAAAATGGGTTTTCAGAAAATAAATCGGTTTGTAATTTTATCAAAATATTTTCTCGTTCAAGCTCGAGTTTAGATATCATTGATTCCATGAGTTTGTAATTCTCAATCTTTAAGGTCAATCTCTAGGATTGAGTAATATCAGTCTTAAAAGCTGATTTTTGATCTTTAAAGGAGATTATCCTTTCTGGGGATCTGATTTATTAGTCTTATCAAGCTAATTTGCACGGTGCCCCCCCCCCATTGTACGAGATAAATCCTTCTCATGGTTAGGATAAATCTGACCACTTGGCGACCCTGTTTTATGCTGAGGTCCGTGGATTTCCTGCTGATTTTAGAGATGACTTTTCTAGGTTTTTCGTCAACCTACAGCTGGTCTGGACGACAACTTCATGACCTAAATCAAGAAGCGCGTTTCTTTTTCGAAAGACTTTACTTCCTTTTAACGATGGAAATGATTCATCGTGTAGATCCATCTCTTCTTTTCTTTCATCGGGTAAAACAGTTTAGTTTAGTCCAAAGCAAAAGTATCTTCAATTATTTGTTACAGAAATATGTGACATATGTTTAAGATAACTTGGTAATTTTTCCCACACTTGGCTTTTATTTTCCTTTTTATTGTCCCATATTCCATTTTAAATGAATTTTAACATTTTTGTTTGTTTCTCAATTTATGTCCTTTCCGAGGTAACAATAATTTCGGTGTTAACACCTATTTTTATCGTTCATAAATATGTATAAACATGATTTTGAGTTCATTTAATTGAAAATTTTGAAAAATTTTACTAGAATTGGGTAGTCAGTATATAAGACTAGGGCTGTTCTTTATCAGAGAGCACTAGATTCTAATACAACTACCACTTTACTAGTATTTCTAATGGTAACCAAGTGTATAAAGTAAAAATTTTAAAATCCGAAAGAATTTAACCCCTTCCCACACTTAAGATCTTGCAATGCCCTCATTTGCAAGAAATCAGTAACCAAGTGTTTTTTTTTTTTTTTTTTTTTTAATAAAACCTTATACTTTATAAAGCATAAAATTAATAAAATTTTAAAAATTTGTTTCTTTTTAGGATGAGGGCGTTTCGGATCGTTGTCCTAGTCCGTCTCTCGACAAAATTGTAAAATTTGTCAATTTAAAGCGCGGTTTTAAAAACAAAGATTTTTGGGTTTTTTTAATGTTTTTGGCATACTTTAATTCAATAAGATTAAAAATAATGATATTAAAAGTACTCGTCCCTCCCTCGGGTAAAGCAATTTCGGTTCAACGACCTAGTCTTCAACTCACGACGAATTTTAAAAATCATAGTTTTAACTTAGCGAAATAAAGTAAATTTTTGTTTTTAAATTCACACCAAACTTAAATTTAAAATGCATAAAATTAAAAATTCACACCAAACTTAATTAAAAATTTATATTATAAATTCACACCAAACTTATATTATATTTTTGTTTTTATACATACAAACTTATATTAAAAAGATTAATTTTTCAAATATTTACAATTTTAAATATATTAATTTTAAAAAGTTTACAATATTATTTTAATTTTTATATATTAATTTTAAAACATGGTAAAAATAAAATTAAAAATCTTTTTGGCTTTTATCCCACTATAATCAATCAAATATTATCAAAAATATACGCCCCTCTTTTTGGTAAAGTAATTTCGGTTCCATGACCTAATTTAACTCATGACGAATTTTTGAAATATTTTGGGTTGATTGATTAAAGATATTTATACCTTAAGAATAAACGTTAAATTTCGCAGTGATATAATAAATTTTTGAATGATATCAATAATTTTGGTCGCCAAACCTAATTTTATTCAATACCAATTTAATACTTTAGCGAACAAATTAGCGTTTATTATCAAAAGGTTAAAAATAAAAATAAAAAAATAAAAACTGTACAGACTTACCTGTGAGATAGTATTCTTAGTGATACGATCTATCCCATTCATAAGATAGTCGGTTTAATTAATTTTCCATGGCTACATAGGCGTAACCTCGAGCATTCAGTGTTTTTTCTTCTAAACATATGAACGGTCCGTCTCTGCATAAAGTAACAAATTCGGTGTTTGAATAGGTTTGATTATTTGAAAATTTACCTCCATGTGACCATTTTCCGCATTTGTGACATCTTTCAAGGTGTCGTTCTCTTCTTTTCGCTGCGGATTTTGATTTTCCTTTACCAAATTGTAACTTATTATCTTCGCATCTGGATTCTTTTCTTACTCCGTCCAATCTTTCTCTGATTACTGATACTAGTTCACTCGGAAGTGTGTCATTATTACGTTTAGTGATCAAAGCATGTAGCATTAGACCATGGTTTAGACCATGATCAAAGCATGTAACAGGAAGTCTTCATTTCCTAAATAAAAATAAAAATTCAGAATGGGGGGAGAAGACTAGTTCTTTAGGGTCTGCTAGGGAAAGACCATTCGGGTTCCATTTTTTAGAACTACACGAAAACAAACAATCTAACTCTAATAGAAATACATAAAATCTTTAAAAGACTTGATTCTCCCCACACTTAGTTAGCTGTGGTATCGAAATTGTGATTAACTTCGTTGTCGACTTCCATTGAACTATCTATGTAATGTTTAACTCTGTGACCATTAACTTTAAATTCATTTCCATTTGAATTTATTAATTCTATCGTTCCGTATGGGAAAACTCTTTTGACTATGAATGGTCCAGACCATCTCGATTTTAATTTTTCAGGAAATAGCTTGAATCGTGAATTGAAAAGAAGAACTCTGTCTCCTTCTTTAAATTCTTTTGAACTTCTGATTCTTTTATCATGCCATTTCTTCGTTCTTTCCTTATAGATTAATGAATTTTCGTATGCTTCATGTCTTAATTCTTCTAATTCATTTAATTGACTTAATCGTAGACGTCCAGCTTCATGTAAATCAAGATTACATGTCTTCAAAGCCCAAAATGTTTTGTGTTCAATTTCTACTGGAAGATGACATGCCTTTCTGTAGACGAGTTTAAAAGGTGTGGTTCCAATTGGAGTTTTGTAGGCTGTTCTAAAAGCCCAGAGTGCATCCTCCAATTTAATGGACCATTCCTTCGGATTTGATCCTACGGTTTTTTCTAGAATACGTTTTAAAGCTCGGTTGGTATTTTCAACTTGTCCACTTGTTTGTGGATGATATGCGGTGGAGATTTTATGAGTTACTCCATATCTTTTGAGAACTTTCTCAAGTTGATTATTACAGAAATGAGTACCCCGATCACTTATTAAAGCTTTCGGTGTTCCAAACCTTGCAAAAAGACGTTTTAAAAAGTTGACTACAACTCGTGCATCGTTAGTTGGGAGAGCTTGTGCTTCCGCCCATTTAGATACATAATCAATGGCTACGAGAATGTAGAGATTATTATGAGATTTTAAAAATGGACCCATAAAGTCAATACCCCAAATGTCAAATGCTTCGCATACTTGAATGACATTTTGTGGCATTTCATCGCGTTGACTTATTTTTTCGGCCCTTTGACAAGCATTACAGGATTTGCAAAGAAGGTGTGCGTCTTTGTAAATTGTAGGCCAATAGAATCCAGCATAATAAACTTTTCTTGCTGTTAGTTGAGGCCCATAGTGCCCTCCTGTTGGTCCTATGTGACAATGGTTTAAAATTTTACTAGCTTCATCTCCAAATACACATCGGCATATTATTCCATCGGGACAACTTTTAAACAAATGTGGATCTTCCCAGAAATAGTGTTTTATATCACTGAAGAATTTCTTTCATTTTTGGTACGATAATCCTTTTTCAAGGAATCCACATACTAAGTAGTTTGCATAGTCTGCAAACCATGGAATTTCATTATAATATATCTTCAATAGATATTCATCAGGAAAGTTGTCTTGTATGGCCGATTCATTTAGAACTTCTAATTCGGGATTTTCAAGACGAGAAAGATGATCAGCGGCGAGATTTTCTGCTCCTCTTTTATCTCGGAGTTCAATATCAAACTCTTTTAAGAGTAAGATCCAACGGATTAATCTTGGTTTGGCATCTTGTTTCGAAAATAGGTATCTAAGAGCAGAATGGTCGGTATAGACCACCGTTTTTGCTAGAACGAGATATGAACGAAATTTGTCAAAAGCAAAGACAATAGCAAGGAGTTCTTTTTCAGTAGTTGTATAGTTCGTTTGTGCTCCTTGTAACGTCTTACTAGCATAATATATAGGTTGAAATCATTTTTCAATCCTTTGTCCTAAAACGGCTCCCATTGCAAAATCACTTGCATCGCACATTAGTTCAAACGGTAGATTCCAATTTGGTGTTATCATGATCGGCACATTAGTGAGTTTCTCTTTAAGAATATTAAAAGATTTGATGCATTCATCTGAAAAGATGAATGGAGCATCCTTTTCTAGGAGTTTATTCATAGGAGTGGCAATTTTAGAAAAATCTTTTATGAAACGTCGGTAAAAACCGGCATGCCCTAGAAAACTCCTAACTCCTCTAACATTGGTGGGATGTGGAATTTAGAAATTACATCTACTTTAGCTCTATCCACTTCAATTCCTTCTTTTGAAATTATATGTCCAAGAACGATGCCTTCTTTAACCATGAAATGGCATTTCTCCCAATTAAGTACTAGATTTGATTGTTCGCATCTAATAAGCATTCGTTCAAGATTAACTAGACATGATTCAAATGTATCACCGAAGACTGAAAGGTCATCCATGAAAACTTCCATGCATTCTTCTATCATGTCGTGAAAAATAGCCATCATGCACCTTTGAAAGGTTGCAGGGGCGTTGCAAAGTCCAAATGGCATGCGTTTGTAAGCAAAAGTACCATAAGGGCACGTGAACGTGGTTTTCTCTTGATCTTCGGGTGCTATTGGAATTTGAAAATATCCGGAAAATCCATCAAGAAAACAATAGTAACTATTTCCGGCTAATCTTTCCAACATTTGATCAATGAAAGGTAAGGGAAAGTGATCTTTTCTAGTGGCGTCATTTAATTTTCTATAATCAATACAAACACGCCATCCTGTTACAGTCCTAGTAGGAATAAGCTCATTTTTCTCATTTGTAATGACAGTCATGCCACCCTTCTTAGGCACGCATTGAACTGGGCTTACCTATGGACTATCAGAAATTGGATAAATTAAACCTGCATCTAGCAGTTTAATTATTTCTTTTTTAACAACATCTTGCATATTCGGATTTAGTCTTCGTTGGCGTTGCACATACGTTTTATGACCTTCTTCCATAAGGATTTTATGTGTGCAATACGAAGGACTTATTCCTTTTATATCATGAATCTTCCATGCAATGGCTGGTTTATGAGCTTTCAACACAGAAATGAGTTATGATTTCTCATTTTTAGTAAGAAAAGACGATATTATTACAGGTAATTCAGATTCACCATGTAAATAAGCGTATTCCAAATGGTTTGGAAGTGACTTTAACTCTAATTTCGGAGGTTCTTCTATCGATGATTTATATCGATATCTGTCTTCTTCTTTTAGCATTTGAATTTCTTCTGTTGTTGGTTCATATCCATTAGCTATTAGTGTAGCTAATATTTCAGCTTCATCAATTGGTTCAGTTCCTTCTCCTAAAGAACATTCTCCTGTTCCTTGTAATTCTGGAAATTCTTCTAATAATTCTACATGTGAATCTATAGTTTGAATATAATAACATGTATCATCTGCAGATTGCGATTGTTGCATTGCTCTATCAACTGAAAAGGTAACACTCTCATCCTCTATACTTAGGGTCAATTTCTTACCGAACACGTCTATCATTGCTTTAGCCGTGTTTAAGAATGGTCTTCCTAATATGAGAGGAACTTGAGAATCTTCTTCCATGTCCAGAACAACAAAATCTACTGGAAATACTAAAGTACCAACTTTAACTAGCATGTTCTCCATTATCCCTCTAGGATATTTTATTGATCTATCTGCTAGTTATATACTTATTCTTGTTGGTTTCAATTCTCCAATGTCTAGTTTAGCGTATAATGAATACGGAATTAAATTTATACTAGCACCTAAGTCTGCCAATGCTTCTATTGAACTAAGACTACCCAGAAAACATGGAATTGTGAAACTTCCTGGATCAGATAATTTTTCTGGTATCTTATTCAACAGCACTGCTGAACAATTAGCATTCATAGTAACAGCCGAGAGTTCTTCCATTTTCTTTCTATTTGAGATTAGATCTTTCAGAAATGTAGCATATCTAGGCATTCCTGAAATCACATCAATGAAAGGAAGATTTACATTTATCTGTTTAAACATATCCAAGAATTTGGATTGCTCGGCTTTAAGTTTCTCTTTTTTCATTCTACTCGGGTAAGGAAGTGGTGGTTGGTATGGTTTAACTTAAGGTTTAGCCTTAACTGTGTTATCTTTATTAACCTTTTCAACTACCGGTTCTTTTTCCTTATCTTGATCAGGTTGTGGTTCTTGTGGAGTAGGAATAGTTTCATCAGAAGTTAAAGGTATTTCAGGTGGTTTAAGTGTTGTACCACTTCTTGTGGTAATGGCTTTAGCTGTTTCATTCTGGGGGTTAGCATTTGTATCACTAGGTAGACTTCCCGGTATTCTTTCACCTATTAACCTTGCTAGGTTACTTACTTCTTGTTCCAAGTTTTGAATAGAAGCTTGTTGATTTCTAAATGCTTGAGCATTTTGTTCATTCGTTTGTTTCTGAGATGTGAAAAACTGCGTTTGATTTTCAACTAGCTTCGTCATCATATCTTCTAAATTCGGCTTTTTATCATCGGTTTGTTGTGGTGGTTTGTTTTGAAAATTAGGTCTTTGCTGATTGTAAGTATTATTGGATACTTGTTGATTGCTAGGACCTTGTTGGTTGTTGTATGGAATATTTCGATTATAATTCTGGTTTTGATTGTAGATCGGTCTTGGCGGTTGATAATTATTCTGATAATTATTTCCAGGCCTTTGGTTTAGATATGAAACATTCTCTCTTTGTTCCATTGTTAATTCAATACTGATACAATATTTTGTCAAATGTGGTCCTCCACACTGCTCACAACTAATTCGTATTGAGTGGATATCTTTAGTCATCTTTTCCATTCGTCTCTCGACAGCATCTATCTTTGTGGAAATGGAATCTAAGTCATGGCTAGAATCGGCTCTAGCTGCTTTAGATGATCTAACGATATCTTTTTCTTGGTGCCACTCATGTGAGTGGGAAGCAGTGTTATCAATAATTTTGTAAGCATCAGTTTCGATTTTCTTCATAATAGAACCACCAGCTGCTATATCGATGTCTTTCTTTGTAGTGATGTCGCATCCTTGGTAGAATATTTGTACTATTTGACAGGTGTCTAAACCATGTTGCGGACATCCTCTTAATAACTTTCCAAATCTTTTCCACACCTCATATAGAGTTTCAATCGGTTTCTGTGTGAACGTAACAATTTCTGCTTGAAGTCTTAAGGCTTTAGATGCCGGAAAGAATTGTCTAAGAAATTTTTCAACTAAAACGTCCCATGTATCAATCGCCCCTTCAGGTAACGATTCCAACCAATCTTTGGCTTCTCCCTTTAAAGTCCAGGGAAATAACATGAGATATATCTGTTCATCTTCCACTTCTCGGATTTTAAATAGTGTGCAGATCCTATTAAAGGTACGAAGATGTTCATTTGGATCTTCCTTCGGCGCACCACTAAATTGGCATTGATTAGTCACCATGTGTAGAATTTGTCCTTTGATTTCATAATCTGGCGCATTAATGTCTGGATGAGTAATTGCGTGACCTTGGCCAGTACGTTTAGCTCTCATTCGGTCTTCCACACTTAAAGGTTCCAGATTCTCCATAATTGAATTTGTTGAATCGGAATCACTAGAGGATTCTGATTTAATGGTTCGTTCCTCAACAATATCTGTTTGAATGATTGGTGGTTCCGGAGGAAAAATTAATGGTTCAGGATCTACGAATTGTCCCTGAATATTCTCCGGATTCTCAATTGTGAGGTCGGGTTCAAAAAATGGATTATCGGAAATTTGAACTTGAGTACTTGGTTGACTGGATAACGATTCTAAAGAAAACTCAACGGCGGTAATATTTGCTAGATGTCTTGATCTAGTTACAGGTGGTGAACGTACAAAAGGTGGTGAACGTACAAAAGGTGGTGAACGTCTTGCTCGGTGCATTCACTGAATATCCTATTAGTTTTTTAAAAGGAAAGAAAAATTATATAAGTTATCCAATTAATAGACTTTTCTGATTTTGCCCACGTTTCGAATAGCCAAAAGATGCAGCAGAGGGGCAGGATTCGTTTGGTCTCAATATAATTGAGGACTGTTTGGCTCCAATAACCCGGTCCACGTACAAATCCAACTATTACTACGAACCAGAAAATTTTGATGTCTATCAATTTAACCACTTAAAATAAACTTTCGTAATTTTAAGAAGTATAGATAAGAAGTAGAAAAAAAATCTATGTCCTAAAACTAGAATAGCGAGAAATAAGAAAGAAAAAGAGTGCGTCGAAAAAGGTCAAAAAATAAAAGGCGTCGAAAAATAAGAAAGAAAAAGAGTGACTTATAAAACTTAAAAATACTTGACTAACCCAACCTTATTACTATCACTAACTTAAAATTATAATCGCAAATTGAGATTACTAATTGGAATGATAATTGATACATAGGTAAAAGGCGTCGAAAAATAAAAATAAGAAAGTAGCGCGTTGAAACTTAAAAAGAAACTAAAAACTAAGAATTTAAAGTTGCGTCTAAAAATATTAAAGCTTACAAGTAAAACTATATCCCAAATGGCAATAACTTAAAAATGTACTAAAATATAAAAACGGCGTCGCAAAATTCTAAAGCACCTAAATCTTACTCTAAAGAAAAAGCTCTTAAGGGATTTTACGGCAAAGCCTAAAAATCTAGAAATAAAAATAACTATGGCAAAAACTATGTTTAAAAACTAAATACGAGCGAAAAATACAAATATTACACTAAAACAATTAAAAAGGGACAAAATATAAAAATATACTAAAAGTTGTAAAAAGGACAATTTTTATAAAAATATTATTTTTATATTATTTATTTTTTAAAACTATTAATTTTACAATTTAAATAAACAAATTTAACTAAATATAAAATAAATTAAAAACTAAAATTAAACTAAATAATAAAATATTAAAACCTAATTAGGGTTTATTAAATAATAATAATAACACACCGTAATTAATGCAGTTAGGGTTTCCTGTTGGCGTGTCAGACACTCTCATGCGATCGCATGAGTTTATGCCTTCGGGCTCATGCGATCGCATGAGCCAGGATTTCGGGCCAGGTTACGGGCTGCTACAGTAGCAGGCCCGAGAGTTTTTTATTTTTTTTATTTTGCTGTGTTTATTTTTTCTGTTTTAAATATTTATATAATATATTTTTATAAATTAAATAAAACTTATATTTTTATAAAATAAATATAAAGAAACTTTTATAGAACTTAAATATTTAACAAACTCTTAAAAATATTTATATTTTTGTTTTTCTTTTTATATTTTCGAATATATTAAAACGTATTTTTACAAAAGCGTATTTTAATAAAAGTAAACTAAAAATAAATTTTTTTTATTTAGCGTTGCGCTTCCGGCTTTTAAGCAAGAAAAATCCCCAGCAGTTGCGCCAAAATTACTTGATGTTAAAGCTAAGGGGTATAAAATATTATTAATTTTACTAGGAAATACTATTAAATATGATAAAATTTTACACAAGATATTTATTTATTTAGAGAATGGATATACTTAAACCTTGCTACAACACTTATAGGCAGTGTACCTAATCGTACAGTAGTGTAGTTTTTAGTACGTCCGGTTCGTTCCACAGGGAATCTTTTAATCAAAGCTTAACGCTATATTAGTTTAAATTTATAAAAATACAAATATATATATATATATATATATATATATATATATATATATATATATATATAAGTAATATTAGTATTATAAAGGGGGTTTTTACCGTTTAATGACCGGTTTGTCGATTTTAAAACTTTAGTTGCAGTTAAAACCAAAATTAAAAATAAATACAAGACTTAATGTAAAGTAAATAACGATAATGAAATTACGATAAATAAAAGTGCGATAAAATAAACTTGCGATAATTAAAAAGTACGATAATTAAAAGTGCAATTAAATATAATAATAATAAATAAAAGTGCGATAATTAGAAGTGCAATTAAATATAAAATAAGGGAAATTAAATATGAAATAAAAGAATTATGCTTATTTAAACTTCCGTAATCATGATGTTTGACGTGTTGATTTTAGTTTTATGCCCATGGGTTAATTGTCCTTTGTCCTGGATTATTTAATATGTCCGTATGGTTTTTGTCCATAACAGTCCATCAGTCATAAATATAAAGTGCGAGTGTCCTCGTCAAATTATCCTTATACCCGAAGTTAAATATTCCAACTAATTGGGGACTTAAACTGTAACAAGATTTTAATACTTTGTTTAATAATTACACCAGGATGTCGACTGAATGTAACCCAAGGTTTTAATACTTTGTTATCAATTATGCCAAGTGTCCTTGTACATAATTTCACCCCTATTTTAATAATTCTAGTGGCTATTAATCCATTCCCGTGTACGGTTAAATGAACGATTATTCGTACATATAAATACCCCGCCCATCGTGTCCGATCGAGTGTATATGGTTATTTATAGGGACGTTCAATTGTAAATCTTTATATTAAAATTAATAAACTATCATTTAGTTAAACAAATATAAAGCCCATTAATAGTCCATAGTCTAATTTCCACAAGTGTCGTTCTTTTGTCCAAACCCCAATTATGGTACAAAGCCCAATTACCCAATTTTAATATTTTTAGCCCAACATCATGATTACTTCGGATTAAATAAGCATAATAATAACTTAGCTACGAGACATTAAATTAAAAAGGTTGAACATAACTTACAATGATTAAAAATAGCGTAGCGTTACACGGACAGAATTTCGACTTACACCCTTACAACATTCGCTAACACACCCTTATTATTATAAATTAAAATTAAATTTATAATATAAATTATATATACATATACTACGTTTGAGTGAAGAAGAAAAAGATGTGTTTTTACGTTCACCAAACTGCGAATTTATAGGCCTGTGGGCTGGAAAATATGATCATGCGATCGCATGGAGTTTCTTCCTCCAGGCCATGCGATCGCATGGCCAGCTGGGGAGACTCAAAAGTCTTTGTTTTTTTATGCCGACGGTTTTTAAATATAATATAATATATATATTAATTTTAAAAATTAATTATATATTATATTATATTCATGTGCATAGTTGACTTGAAATTTTTAGTCCGTTGCGTCGAGCATTGAGAGTTGACTCTGGTCCCGGTTCCGGATTTTCGAACGTCCTTGCGTGCAATTTAATATCTTGTACTTTGCGTTTTGAATATTGTACTCGTGTAATTTCGAGACGTTTCTTATCAATAATTGGAACCTCTTTGATTGTAATTTGTTCTTTTGAGCTTTTTGGTCGTTTGCATCTTTAATTCGTCGAATCTGTCTTTTGTCTTCACCTTTTATTATTTAAACGAATATCACTTGTAAATAGAACAATTGCAACTAAAAGCTTGTCTTTCTTGAGGAATAATGCTATGAAATATATGTTCGTTTTTAGCATTATCAGATGCACCTACAAAGAATTCACTGCCTGCAAACCTTTGGAATTTGATGGAACCGAAGGACCGATCGGATTGAAACGGTGGACCGAGAAGGTCGAATCGGTGTTTTCCATAAGTATATATATATATATATATATATATATATATATATATATATATATATATATATATATATATATATATATATAGTGTACTGAAGAGGACAAAGGGAAGTACGCTACGCATACCTTCACAGGTACTGTGTTAACATGGTGGAATACCTATCTAGAGCAAGTGGGACAAGATGTTTCTTACGCACTACCGTGGTCAGCATTCAAGCACTTGATGAACGAGAAGTACCATCCCAGAACTGAGGTCAATAAGCTCAAGACAGAACTTAGAGGGTTACGAACCCAAGGATTTGATATTACCACGTACGAAAGATGATTCACAGAATTGTGCCTATTGTGTCCGAGAGCGTTCGAAGATGAGGAAGAGAGGATCGACGCGTTTGTGAAAGGATTACCGGAAAGAATCCAAGAAAATATAAGTTCACACGAGCCCGCCTCTATACAACAGGCATGTAGAATGGCTCATAAACTAGTGAACCAGATTGAGGAAAGAATTAAAGAACAAGCGGCTGAAGAGGCCAATGTGAAGCAAGTTAAAAGAAAGTGGGAGGAAAATGGTGATAAGAATCACCAATACAACAACAACAGCAATTACAATAATAACCGCAACAACTATCCCAACAATCGCAACATCAATCACAACTACAACAAATGGCCCAACAACGACAACAACAACAACAGCAACTACAACAATCATCCCAACAACAATAACAACCGCAACAACAACAACAATCAGAAGCAGCTATGCCAAAGGTGTGAAAAGTATCACTCGGGGTTCTGCACCAAATTTTGCAACAAGTGTAAAATAAATGGTCATAGCGCGGCGAAGTGTGAGGTCTACGGACCAGGGGTTAACAGAACGAAAGGAACAAATGGTGTCGGAACGAAATGGCGGAGCAAGTAGTGTCGGAGCAAGTTATGCCAATGTAGTTTGTTATAAATGTGGAAAACTGGGCCACATTATTAGAAATTGCCCTAACCAGGAGAACACAAATGGACAAGGCCGAGGAAGAGTTTTCAATATTAATGCGGCAGAGGCACGGGAAGACCCGGAGCTTGTTACGGGTACGTTTCTTATTGACAATAAACTTGCTTACGTTTTATTTGATTCGGGTGCGGATAGAAGCTATATGAGTAGAGATTTTTGTGCTAAATTAATTTGTCCATTGACGCCGTTGGATAGTAAATTTTTACTCGAATTAGCAAACGGTAAATTAATTTCAGCAGATTATATATGCCGGAATCGAGAAATTAAACTGGGTAGCGAAATATTTAAGATTGATTTGATACCAGTAGAGTTAGGGAGTTTTGATGTAATAGTTGGCATGGACTGGCTGAAGAAGGTGAAAGCAGAGATCGTATGTTATAAAAATGCAATTCGCATTGTACGAGAAGAAGGAGAACCCTTAATGGTGTACGGAGAAAAGGGCAAAACGAAGCTACATCTTATTAGTAATTTGAAGGCATAAAAACTAATAAGAAAAGGTTGCTATGCTGTTCTAGCACACGTCGAGAAAGTACAAACTGAAGAAAAGAGCATCAATGATGTTCCCGTCGCAAAAGAATTTCCCGTTGTATTTCCGAAAGAATTACCGGGACTACCTCCACATCGATCTGTTGAATTTCAAATAGATCTTGTACCAGGAGCTGCACCAATAGCTCGTGCTCCTTATAGACTCGCACCCAGCGAGATGAAAGAACTGCAAAGCCAACTGCAAGAACTATTAGAACTTGATTTCATTCGACCAAGCACATCATCATGGGGAGCTCCTGTTTTGTTTGTTAAGAAGAAGGATGGTACATTTAGGTTGTGTATTGACTACAGAGAGTTGAATAAACTTTCCATCAAAAACCGTTATCCACTGCCGAGAATTAACGACTTATTTGATCAACTACAAGGCTCGTCGGTTTATTCAAAGATCGATTTACGTTCTGGATATCATCAAATGCGAGTAAAGGAGGATGATATTCCAAAAACTGCTTTTAGGACGCGTTATGGTCATTACGAGTTTATGGTTATGCTGTTTGGATTGACTAACGCACCAGCAGTGTTCATGGACCTTATGAACCGAGTGTGTGGGCCATATCTTGACAAGTTTGTCATTGTTTTCATCGATGACATACTTATTTACTCAAAGAATGATCAAGAGCACGAAGAACATTTGAGAAAAGTGCTAGAAGTATTGAGGAAAGAAAAACTGTATGCTAAGTTTTCAAAGTGTGCATTTTGGTTGGAAGAAGTTCAATTCCTCGGTCACATAGTGAACAAAAAAGGTATCCAGGTGGACCCGACAAAGATCGAAACCGTTGAAAAGTGGGAAACCCCAAAAACTCCGAAGCATATACGTCAATTTTTAGGATTGGCTGGTTACTACAGAAGATTCATCCAAGATTTCTCTAAAATAGCAAAACCCTTGACTGCATTAACGCATAAAGGGAAGAAATCTAAATGGAAGGATGAATAAGAGAAGGCGTTTCAATTATTGAAGAAAAAGCTAACTACGGCACCTATATTGTCATTGCCTGAAGGGAATGATGATTTTGTGATTTATTGTGACGCATCAAAGCAAGGCCTCGGTTGTGTATTAATGCAACGGACGAAGGTGATTGCTTATGCGTCTAGACAATTGAAGATTCACGAGCAAAATTATACGACTCATGATTTGGAATTAGGCGCGGTTGTTTTTGCATTAAAGACTTGGAGGCACTACTTATATGGGGTCAAAAGTATTATATATACCGACCACAAAAGTCTTCAACATATATTTAATCAGAAACAACTGAATATGAGGCAGTGTAGGTGGATTGAATTGTTGAATGATTACGACTTTGAGATTCGTTACCACCCGGGGAAGGCAAATGTGGTAGCCGACGCCTTGAGCAGAAAGGACATAGAACCCATTCGAGTAAAATCTATGAATATAATGATTCACACTAACCTTACTACTCAAATAAAGGAGGCGCAACAAGGAGTTTTAAAAGTGGGAAATTTAAAAGATGAAATACCCAAAGGATCGGAGAAGCATCTTAATATTCGGGAAGATGGAACCTGGTATAGGGCTGAAAGAATTTGGATACCAAAATTTAGAGATATGAGATAAATGGTACTTAGAGAAGCTCATAAAACTAGATACTCAATACATCCTGAAACGGGGAAGATGTACAAGGATCTTAAGAAACATTTTTGGTGGCCAGGTATGAAAGCCGATATTGCTAAATATGTAGGAGAATGTTTGACGTGTTCTAAGGTCAAAGCTGAACATCAGAAACCATCAGGTCTACTACAACAACCTGAAATCCCGGAATGGAAATGGGAAAACATTACAATGGATTTCATTACTAAATTGCCAAGGACTGCAAGTGGTTATGATACTATTTGGGTAATAGTTGATCGTCTCACCAAGTCAGCACACTTTCTACCAATAAGAGAAGATGACAAGATGGAGAAGTTAGCACGACTGTATTTGAAGGAAGTCGTCTCCAGACATGGAATACCAATCTCTATTATCTCTGATAGGGATGGCAGATTTATTTCAAGATTCTGGCAGACATTACATCAAGCATTAGGAACTCGTCTAGACATGAGTACTGCCTATCATCCACAAACTGATGGGCAGAGTGAAAGGACGATAAAAACGCTTGAAGACATGCTACGAGCATGTGTTATTGATTTCGGAAACAGTTGGGATCGACATCTACCGTTAGCAGAATATTCCTACAACAACAGCTATCATTCAAGCATTGAGATGGTTCCGTTTGAAGCACTTTATGGTAGAAAGTGTAGGTCTCCAATTTGTTGGAGTGAAGTGGGGGATAGACAGATTACGGGTCCAGAGATAATACAAGAAACTACCCAGAAGGTCATCCAAATTCAACAACGGTTGAAAACCGCCCAGAGTCGATAAAAGAGCTACGCGGACAGTAAAAGAAAAGACATAGAGTTTGAAATTAGAGAGATGGTCATGCTTAAGGTTGCACCTTGGAAAGGCGTTGTTCGATTTGGTAAATGGGGGAAACTAAATCCAAGGTATATTGGACCATTCAAGATTATTGATCGTGTCGGACCAGTAGCGTACCGACTTAAGTTACCTCAACAACTTGCGAATGTACATAACACTTTCCACGTCTCGAATTTGAAGAAATGTTTTGCTAAAAAAGATCTCACTATTCCGTTGGACAAAATCTAAATCAATGAAAAACTTCAATTCATTGAAGAACCCGTCGAAATAATGGATCGTGACGTTAAGAGACTTAAGCAAAACAAGATACCGATTGTTAAGATTTGATGGAATGCTCGTAGCGGACTCGAGTTTACCTGGGAGCATAAAGATCAGATGAAGAAGAAATACCCGCATCTATTTCCAGAAGATTCGTCAACACCTTCAACAACTTAAAATTTCGGGACGAAATTTATTTAACGGGTAGGTACTGTAGTGACCCGAACTTTTCCGTGTTTTTATATATTAAATGAAATTGATATTTACATGATTAAATGTTTCCAACATGTTAAGCAATCAAACTTGTTAAGACTTGATTAATTGAAATAGGTTTCATATAGACAATTGACCACCCAAGTTGACCGGCGATTCACGAACGTTAAAACTTGTAAAAACTATATGATGACATATATACGGATATATATATAGTTAACATGATATTATTATAAGTAAACATATCATTAAGTATATTAACAATGAACTACATATGTAAAAACAAGACTACTAACTTAATGATTTTGAAACAAGACATATATGTAATGATTATCGTTGTAACGACATTTAATGTATATATATCATATTAAGATATATTAATACATCATGATATCATGATAATGTAATAATTTAACATCTCATTTGATTTAATAAACAATGGGTTAACAACATTTAACAAGATCGTTAACCTAAAGGTTTCAAAACAACACTTACATGTAACGACTAACGATGACTTAATGACTCAGTTAAAATGTATATACATGTAGTGTTTTAATATGTATTCATACACTTTTGAAAGACTTCAAAACACTTATCAAAATACCTCTACTTAATAAAAATGCTTACAATTACATCCTCGTTCAGTTTCATCAACAATTCTACTCGTATGCACCCGTATTCATACTCGTACAATACACAGCTTTTAGATGTATGTACTATTGGTATATACACTCTAATTATCAGCTCTTAGCAGCCCATGTGAGTCACCTAACAAATGTGGGAACCATTATTTGGAAACTAGCATGAAATATCTCCTAAAATTACAAAAATATGAGTAATCATTCATGACTTTTTTACATGTAAACAAAATTACACATCCTTTATATCTAATCCATATACCAATGACCAAAAACACCTACAAATACTTTCATTCTTCAATTTTCTTCATCTAATTAATCTCTCTCAAGTTCTATCTTCAAGTTCTAAGTGTTCTTCATAAATTCTACAAGTTCTAGTTTCATAAAATCAAGAATACTTCCAAGTTTGCTAGCTTACTTCCAATCTTGTAGAGTGATCATCCAACCTCATGAAATCTTTATTATTTACAGTAAGATATCTTTCTAATAAAAGGTAATACTCATATTCAAACTTTGATTCAATTTCTATAACTATAACAATCTTATTTCGAGTGGAAATCTTACTTGAACTTGTTTTCGTGTCGTGATTCTGCTTCAAGAACTTTCAAGCCATCCAAGGATCCTTTGAAGCTAGATCCATTTTTATCATTTCCAGTAGCTTTATCCAGAAAACTTGAGGTAGTAATGATGTTCATAACATCATTCGATTCATACATATAAAGCTATCTTATTCGAAGATTTAAACTTGTAATCACTAGAACATAGTTTAGTTAATTCTAAACTTGTTCGCAAACAAAAGTTAATACTTCTAACTTGTCTTTTAAAATCAACTAAACACATGTTCTATATCCATATGATATGCTAACTTAATGATTTAAAACCTGGAAACACGAAGAACACTGTAAAACCGGACATACGCCGTCGTAGTAACACCGCGGGCTGTTTTGGGTTAGTTAATTAAAAACTATGATAAACTTTGATTTAAAAGTTGTTCTTCTGGGAAAATTATTTTTCTTATGAACATGAAACTATATCCAAAAAACATGGTTAAACTCAAAGTGGAAGTATTTTTTCTAAAATGGTCATCTAGACGTCGTTCTTTCGACTGAAATGACTACCTTTACAAAAATGACTTGTAACTTATATTTTCGACTATAAACCTATACTTTTTCTGTTTAGATTCATAAAATAGAGTCAATATGAAACCATAGCAATTTGATTCACTCAAAAACGGATTTAAAATGAAGAAGTTATGGGTAAAACAAGATTGGATAATTTTTCTTGTTGTAGCAATGTGAAAATTGGTAACAAATCTATATTAATCATATCCTAGCTAACTTATATTGTATTATACATGTATTCTAATATATTATGTAATCTTGGGATACCATAGACACGTATGCAAATGTTTTGACATATCATATCGACCCATGTGTATATATTATTTGGAACAACCATAGACACTCTATATGCAGTAATGTGGGAGTTAGCTATACAGGGTTGAGGTTGATTCCAAAAATATATATACTTTTAGTTGTGATCTAGCCTGAGACGTGTATACACTGGGTCGTGGATTGATTCAAGATAATATATATCAATTTTTTTCTGTACATCTAACGCTGGACAACTAGTTGTAGGTTACTAACGAGGACAGCTGACTTAATAAACTTAAAACATCAAAATGTATTAAAATTGTTGTAAATATATTTTGAATATACTTTGATATATAAGTACATATTTGTTATAGGTTCGTGAATCGACCAGTGGCCAAGTCTTACTTCCCGACGAAGTAAAAATCTGTGAAAGTGAGTTATAGTCCCACTTTTAAAATCTAATATTTTTGGGATGAGAATACATGCAGGTTTTATAAATGATTTACAAAATAGACACAAGTACGTGAAACTACATTCTATGGTTGAATTATCGAAATCGAATATGCCCCTTTTTATTAAGTC